>NW_022436944.1:48445743-48802082 GCF_009761245.1 Sapajus apella
TATACAAACTCCCCATATGTTTGTATATATACAAACATATGGGGAGTTTATTAACTCACACAATCACAAGGTTTCACAATAGACCATCTGCAAGCTGAGGAGCAAGGAGAGCCAGTCCATGTTTCAAACCTGAAGAACTTGAAATCTGATGTTCAAGGTCAGGAAGGGTTCATCAAGGGAGAAAGATGTAGGCTGGGAGGCTAGGCCAGTCTAGTCTTTTCACATTTTCTGCCTGCTTTATATTCTAGCTGTGTTGACAGCTGATTAGATGGTGCCCACCCAGATTAAGGGTGGACCTGCCTTTCCCAGCTCACTGAGTCAAATGTTAATCTCCTTTGGCAACACCCTCACAGACACACCTAGGATCAGTACTTTGCATCCTTCAATCCAATCAAGTTGACAGTCAGTATTAACCATCACATAGTACGTATCCTGTGCTGTTGGAGATGTTGGAGTTAGAATTGAGGTAAACGCAGATTTAAGTGAGAAGGGGTGTTTGTAATCAAAAAGTTCAAATTTGTGGAGGGAAAAGAATTATAAAAAATTGTCATAATAATGTGTATTGCCTGTTCATTATGTGCTTGTTATGTTTTAAGTGCTTTGCTTGCATTCATTCATTTGATTCTTCCAGTGATCTCATGAGGGTTGGTATGACTGCTATCCCCATTTTATACTCGATTGAACCATGTGAAATGGCCATTGCCTCTGATATAGGTCAAAGCAGTTGTAGGATAGCCATTTGATATAGTTTGGCCTAAGAGACTTGGAACTCTGCATACAGTTAGATCATTTGCCCAAGCCACTCCCATAGTAATTGATGTAGCAAGGCTCCGAACCCAGGTAGTCTGACTCCAGAGCACACACACTTGATGCCACATTGGCTAAGCTGCCTGATAATTGGAGAGTTGAAGCTCAGAGGAGGGAGTAGCTGCCTGCTTTGCCTGAAGAAATCAGAGAAAGCTTTCCCATGGCGGCATGTGGGCCCTCACCGTCTGGGACTTCATGCTCTCTGTTTACCACTGTAGTCTAGGTTTATCACAGGCAGACACTGCTATTTACTTATCACCTACGTCATGGCACTTGGTCCAACACTTTTAATTTATGAAGAATTCCATTAAAACAGTTTGTTTACTACTTTTACTGTCAGTGTGTCTTGGTTTTCTAAGAGACAAAATGTGGAAAAAGAAGAATGCAGGGTTGAGCCTAAGAATTCCAGGCTTAGGAAGAAGGAAAGAAAAAAATCACAAAGTATCTGAAATAAAGATAATGAAAAGTTCCGCTAAGTCATCAATAATTAATAGCAGTAATTAGTTCATAATATTATAATAAACATTTTCATTTATTTAGTTTCTGGGTAGGTGAGCACTGGCTATTCAGACTGTGAAAAACAAGAGAATTTGATTTGTAAAGAAATAAATTTTTATAAGAGAGCTTTCTGCTTTCTAATCTATCTGTTTAGCCTAAATTTGTCACATCGATGCTTAATGCTTGATTTCTTTATAATGTAAGGGTTATCCTCATAGAAATCTCAAAAGGATTTGGTGTCTTAAGTGTATTACCTTATGTTAGGTCTGAGAAACTGTAGTTTTTTTTTTTTTTTTTTCAGGAGACAGAGGTAGAGTTTAGAACTGAGAATAAACATTTAAACACATTTCCATAGACTGACTTTATTTGTGGCAGAAGCCCCTTAAGTCACACTTCATGACTGTTTTCTCCAAGGATACCATTCTTGTGTGCCTCCAACGTTGACTCCATCGATAGTATGCACATATTCTCATTCTAACATAAGCTAGATCTGCTAATTATGGAGTGGTTTGTGTTGATAACCACTTTCCATACTTTTGCCTTCTAGCATATTCCTACTTTTTTTTTTTCTTTTTGGCCAACCTTGGGAGCACAAAGGAATGATTGAAACTTTCTGTAAAATTTATGAGCTAGTCTTATTTTTATGATAAAAGATTCGCTCTTCAATACACCCTCTGGTAAATTTTGAATTTTACTTAAATTAGGTTGAATCACAGCAGCAGACAACTAAGAAGCATATTGTTATTCACCTTAAATTCAATTCTAAGTAACTCACTGTCTGAGGTTTATAAAGTCCCCAAAACTATAATATACAAATCTTTAAATATCCCATTCAGTGGTCAAAATGCCACTTACATGTGGTTCTCAAGTAGGCGAGGGAGAATTTTGCCCTCCTTGGGGACAATTCATTTGTCACAACTGCAGAGAAAGAGACTGCTAATGTTATCAAGTGAGTAGGGGCCAGGGATGCCACTCACAAACACGATGCACAGCCTCCAACAACAAAGAATCATCCCAGCAAATGCTAATAGTCCAGAGGTTGAGAAACCCTGAACTGCATCATCATATGAAAGAGGACTGATTTTAGATGCATGTATCAGGGCTTAACATTTGACGGATGGAAGAATATTAGATAAATTATCTAGATAACTTGCTTCTAATTATTATGTGCAAAAATGAAAAAGTGATCACATTATTTGTAGTAACTCACAAATATAACTTATTTGTTTGAAAGCCTATTCACATATTGCCCCAGCTTTTTTATTCTAAAGAGCTTGAACTCAATCCTTAAAATATGTGGCCCATGAACAAATGATGCAGTAGGATTAAGGAGTTTTATAAAGTATGTATTTATTTTTTTTCTTACCCAGGAATTTGTCTTAATTTTTTTTCTTTTTGTTTTGTTTTTGTTTTTGTTTTTGACACAGAGTTTTGCTCTTGTTGCCCAGGCTGGAGTGCAACGGCACGATCTCAGCTCACTGCAACCTCCGCTTCCTGGGTTCAAGCGATTCTCCTGCCTCAGCCTCCCGAGTAGCTAGGATTGCAGGCATGTGCTACCACGCCTGGCTAATTTTGTATTTTTAGTAGAAATGAGGTTTCTCCATGTTGGTCAGGCTGGTCTCAAACTCCCAACCTCAGGTGATCCACCTGCCTCGACCTTTCAAAGTGCTGGGATTACAGGCGTGAGCCACTGTGCCAGGCCATTTGTCTTAATTTTTAAGATCCTTGTAAAATTCTGAGGAACCCCTCTTCTGGGCAAGACACATTTGGGGACAGTGACCACTTTTTGTTTAAACATCTTTCTTAGGTTTTTTTCTCAGACTCCGCTGTCCTGTGTAGCAGCATGAGCTCTCTCACATCTTCATCGTGGCTGTTGTTTTCTGTGCACCAACAGATACGTTTACTGGAAGTACGTTCATCTTTTGCCAGGTCATACATATAATCTGCAGAGTCCCAAGGCATAGTGTGCTTATGGTGCAGTTTGGCATGGCCTTCCTTGCTTTTACGTTGGGAATTGTAAACAGGGAGTCATGTGGACTCGCCCCATCTGAAGATCTCTCTGGAGCCCCCCACACCTTGGTTCCCCGGATAGGTCTCCCACAGTTTGCATCTGGATGGATGAGTGCACAGGCACCATCACTGCTATGCGTCTCACATACTTCTAAAAGCCTTCGCCTTTTGCAGGTCTTGTCCGAGCCACACATGCTCAGAAGCTTTAGGGTGGCAGCCAGTCAGTATGTGTGCTGCAGTGTACTCTGTCAGGCCATCCCACACACTGTATTTTGGGAACTGTCAAGTTAAACTGGAACTGTCACAACCTCTTTAACAGGCATCTGATAAGGGCCATCTGCTGATAATATGGGCTAGCCATTGTCTTGTATTTGAGTGTGCTCCAGTAATTTCTATGCTTGGTTATTAAGAATTTCCAAACACAGACATAGAGTCATCAATCCTACCTTCTCATCTTTGCCTGTATTTCAGTTGGTCTGTATTGCTGGGAACCTTATTATTGTCAACCTTACCAAATCCTCCTTGGCTTCCTGAAAAGACGTCTCTAGCTTGGCACAGATCCTTAATGTTTACTTTTCTTTAGAATTCACAAGGCATCCATGTTTATTGTAGATAAAGATTGGAAAATATAGAAAAGCATAAAAAATTACTTATAATTTTACCATTTACTGTTAAAACTTCAGGCACATTGTCTTACATGTATCTATGCATAAATGGTTGTGAATATTTTTAACAAAATAAAAATCACAGTATTATTGAGTTTATTTGACTTAGACTATAACAATCATTTATCCGTGTACTTATGTATCTTGGGTAATATTTTAAATGACTGCATGGTAGTTAAACAGATAGCTGTACCGTAATATATGTGTAAAAATATTTATTTCTTTACTGGTTGCTTTTGTTCAATGTTTACATTTGTTCCACTCTTTTCACTGTGACAGTCACCTACAAATGTACGCATCTCTGGTTAATCTCAGAGGTTAAGTCCTAGACATGGAATTCGTTGGTAAAAGGCTGTGAACATTTTTAAGAGTTTTGATATACATTACCAAACTCCCTCCAAAAGATGTTTGCCATTTATTTAATTTTCTTGTTCTGAATTAGCTAAAAACCTTCAGCACTCACCATTGATTTTTTTTCTTTCTTTTGGTATTTTTCTACTCTCTCACCATTAAGGATATTTTACTATGGAAGTGTCTGCTATTCCAATTTTTTAAATAAGTATTTTCATGTTTTAATTAGAAATGAATGGTGGATTTTATCAAATGTCTTTTGGGTATCTATATTATCAAATAATTTCTGTCATTTGATCTATGAACATGAAGGATTATATAAATGTGTTTCCTTACAGTCACCTTTGTCTTCTGTGCCCTTTAGGTTTTCCTGGGTTCTCCTATGGAAAACCCTTCCCACACAGAAGGCCTGCTCACTCTACAGTAGTGAGGAGACTTATACTATAAGTCTATACTTATATCATAGTATACTTTAGTACACTTGGTTAAATCTTTCTAAAAAAAAAAACAAAAAGTGAGGAAATCCTCACCCCTATGGAATGAGCAGGACTTCTGTGTGGGAAGAGAAGGTATGGAAAAGTTCTGTTTTTCATGGACTTAATAAGGTCCATAAGTCCAGATGGGGTCATACACATTGTCCAGATAAGGTCATATACATTTTCCTTGCATACTCAGCTTTTCTGGAAGGTTTATGTGTACAGTTTTAATAATGGCACCTGGAAAACTGAGGACTGCTGCAGCCTCCAAGGCTGTTGATGTGAGGCAGGATAAGTTGATTCCACACAGGATTTCCTGTCTTTCTCAGTGCTCTCATATGCCGTTTTCTCACCAGAACCTTAAACTTGAGGGATACTGATGAGGCATTTTAGCATTTTCTCTCATACCAGTTTTACTGCACTACTTTCTCAGGAACAGAAGTGATTGCCAAATTTTGATATCTTCTTTCAGCTCAAAATAAATCACTTATGGAAAATATACTTTAAAGTTTACAGTGGAAATTTGAAACCATTGCCTGATTTAAGTGTTGATGATGTATTACTCATTGTTGATGTGCTCATCTTCATCACTGCTTAGAAGATTAATTTTATAAGTCTATACTTATAGTATACTTTAGTACACTTGGATAAATCTTTCTAAAAAGAAAACAAAAAGATACATTTAATATACATTCTTAACCATGTGATAGATAATGAAAAAGTGTCTTATGGGAGTATTTCTGTTTTTAGTTTCAAGAATTAACTGATGTGAAGATAATTTAAAATTGTAACATAGCTGAATAGAATCATGGGTATAATGGAAATGAATGTGACATCATTCTAAGTATGTGGCATTATCTAATAAATTTTAATTTAGCTCTTCCAATTATCTCAGTCACTATCTAAGGCTGGAAACTAGGTTAAATATTACATGATTCATCTTCTTAAAAGGGAAGGGAGAATAAGGTTTCAAGACCCCATTTTTGAGGGCTTTTTGCATACTAGTCACTGCACAATAGTGCAGTTTAGTTCATGTTTTTGGTGGAAATTTGGTGTCCACAATGAAATATGCCCAAGCTTTTCAATAGTTTTATACATCTCCATAAATCTATATAAATAAACATGGGAAATCTGGTGAATGTATGTAATGAACGTCTAGACATGTGTTTCTTTGCAGTGGAAAAAATATGATTTGAAACCTTACAATGTGTTAAACACAGTAGGCTAAAATCACTGTGATTTAATGAAAAACAAATTTAAGTTGAACAACACTAGAATATACAGGGCTGGGGAAGTTATCAAATAAAGCATAAGCTGCGAAAAAAAGTCTTTATAGATAGAAGGGAAAGCAGATAGCTAAATGTTGACAGTGAATGCCAACTTTCAACAGTTAGCTTTACTAAAGCCATTTATTTGCAGCAATTTGCAGTGGGGTTGCTCACACTTCTAATAATGCTTGTGAATCATATTTCAGAGCTACTCTAAACATGAGAAAATCATTCACCAAGTACAATTTTGACTCATAAGCTTAAAGTGATATAATAATGAATTGATAACTTCATTTAAAAAATTTGAAAAGAGGATATTTTGATTGAAATATAACCAGTGCCTGTCTCAAGTTTTTGTAAGGTAGGAATCTCACATAATTGTATCATCCGGAGTGTGATAGTGTGGAAACTGCAGATTGAATGTGGACCTATTTTTCTGTATTCAGTGAATAGATTGCTGTCAAGCTATATGTAAATCACATTTAAAAATCAATCGAATCATTTCGGATATATTAGAGGATCTTTCTGTGAGAAAAAAATCCATTTGGGAAAGATTTCATAGACTGTTGTGTCATGTCTTAGTTTATAGTATTTAAATATGGATTTTCTCAGACTTGTTTAAAGTATGCATTGTAGTTAATCATTTTGACATCCTGATTTGACTTAGCCATGTGGTTATTGCACATTTTTGGAGAGGGTGGGATGTACAAACAAAATCTTTGCGAAGTTAACAACGAAGAGAGGGAACAGATTCCTGCATATGTATTTTTTTTTGAACCTTAGTTTTTCAAGATTGCATATAGATAATTTTGAAAATTATACAGCTCTACAAGATTCACAATAACCAGCTGTAGTCCTCTTTCTCCCTTTCCACTCAGTTCAATTTCTTCCCCCCAGAGTCAACTGTTTCTGATGTTTAGAGCTGTTTCTCTCTTTACCTTAATCTTTCAAAAAACAAGCTATACTATCATTTCTTGATTTGATTCTGAGTTTCATTTTTTTCTTTTCTTATTTTATTTTTTCATTTATTTTATTGCATTTTAGGTTTTGGGGTACATGTGAAGAACATGCAAGATTGTTGCATAGGTACACACGTGGCAGTGTGATTTGCTGCCTTCCTCCCTATCACCTACATCTGGCATCTCTCCCCTTGCTATCTCTCCCCAACTCCCCACCCACCACCGTCCCTCCCCTATTTCCCCCCAAATGACCCCATTTCTTTTGCTTTTACTATACATCATGACACTCAGTTTTTTTGAGTGTTAGACATTAGCTATTGGCATTCTTTCCTTCACCACAAGTGAAACAGATTTTACCTACCTCTCCTTTAGAGTTGTATAATAGTGTTTGTGAGAATCAATGTTTAGCTTTACAGCATTTGATTATGTAAATGTGATGGGATATTAAATTGTTTCATCCAAGAAACCATGTAATAAAACACAACTTCAAAGTGAGGTCCAAGACTGAAATGAATGACCAAGAACCAGCTGCTTGTACATGGTAGGGAAGGAGAGTTTGCAGTGTTGGAAACATTACTGAGACAAATTAAAGATCCAGTTAAATGAAATGATGTATTCAGAGCTTGTTGAGGCAAAATGAGTATGTCCTGTGAACATATGTGAGCGCCAGAAGGGAGGGCTAGCCTGGAGCCCTTGTTACTCTGGCCCAAGAAGATGACCTTGTGTGTGTGTATGTGAGTGTGTATGGGGCGGGGTGGGTTAGGTAGGGTGACAATGTAGAGAGAGTCTATGTTGAGAGTTAGAGGGGTAGAAAGAGTCTGGGGGATCTAATTGCTTCGTTATAGACTTGTGGCCATCATTCTTGTTTTCTGCTTTCCCCCATATTTCATAGGTATCTATTGTTCGCCAAACCCAGATCCTTCTGAGGCCTGCAGTACAAATACTTTTAGAAAGGGACTTCCCCGCTGCTGACACACTTACCTGGTTTACTGATTTTACGTGCTCACCTTCAAAATTTATTGTTGCTTTTTTTTTTCTCATCTTCTTTGTCCTTTTTTTGCCTTAAAAAATCTCTATGGTTGTGATTGCTGGGGTTTTGAGTCAGAGTGGTGGTACACATATGTGTTCAATCTCTAATATTTACCTGGAGTTTCAAAATTTGTTTTAACATAAAGGTGAATAAAAGGAGTATGCCCATAGGTTAAGAAGGTGAATAATTATATAATTTTTTGAGGAAAAAGAAATATTTGAATATTGCACCTTTCTTTTGTGTTCCTGATATTGATTCAGCTGTTTTTGCTTGAGGAAGGCAGGAAGGTTAAATGGTCATATCCATGGTGGGTAATTATACTCCTCCAGACAGTGCTATCTGGGACAGCAGGCACCACGGAGTCTCACTGCACACATATTCTACTTGCATAGATTCAGCTACACAAATTCAAAAGAATAAGGCTTACAAAGTATATATCTTTGCCCTCTAGGGCTCCATGTTCCCTGTCCCTCAAAGCTTTTTAAAAAATAAAAAATATGAATAAAACCTAGAAGATTCAGTTCTTTTGTGCTTTTAAGGACTCAGTGATAGAAATATAAAGATAAATTTAAAAATTATTCAAGGGTCACTTTGCATATGCTTAATTTTGCCTTAAAATCTGATTTTAGATTCCCAGTTGTTGTGTCAGATGAGAGGCTACTCTAGTCATTCTACTCCACTACACAGAACCAAAATATTGAAGGTGTGCTTATACCTGTGACTATGTGGTATCATGGGAAAATCTGAGTCTTGTACTTTATGTGACCTTGGATTTAGATTCTAGCTTTTCCATAGTAGACACATTATTTAACTTTCCTGAATCGTTGGTTTTCTTGCCTGGCTGCAGTTTTCTAGTGGTTGCAGCTATAAATATTTAATAGACTTATTTTTAAGAGTTAATATTAGCCAATATTTTAAGTATGATGAAGACTGCTGGATATACAGTAGATGCTTAAAAGATTAATTTCTTTGTTAACCACGCAGCTGAGAGTTCACTTACTAGTTTTCATGAATCAGTTATCTGATTATTTTCAGGATGTTGGTCTAGGCCCAAGAATATTTACTC
Source organism: Sapajus apella (assembly GCF_009761245.1). Lineage (NCBI taxonomy): Eukaryota > Metazoa > Chordata > Mammalia > Primates > Cebidae > Sapajus > Sapajus apella. Next base: position 48,454,874 of record NW_022436944.1, read on the forward strand.
ACATTTATTGAGTACTCACTACCTTGTAATGTTCTATGTTCTTTACTGATTTATTTAATGACTTATTTAACTCAAATGTGAATTTTTAGTTCTCAAAAACTCTGTGAGTTAATACAATTTCCATTTCTATTTGATAGATAAGTAAACTGAGGTCCAGAGAGATTAGTTTACCCAAGGTCATAGAACTGCCAACTGGTAGAGCTGGGATTTGAACCCAAAATAATGATAGCATTTCCCAGCATAATTTAGGAAAAAAGATAAACCCTACTTTTTTTCTTTGGCCATCTGGAAAATTCGTATTAGCTCTTGTGTTTAATGTAAAATCATAGGAAAGTTTTTCTATAAGGGAGTAATATGAAATATATATTAGGTTGATGCAAAAGTAATTGCAGTTTTTGCAATTAAAAGTAATGGCAAAAACCATAAGTATGTTTGCACCAACCTAATAGATTGCATTTTTTTTTTTACCGTATATTGAAGAAACATTACGCAAAACTAATTTAGGCAACAAAAAGGCATTTATTTGGAATTCAGAGAATGATTAACTAACATAACTGTAGAAAGAATACAAATACAGGTAGGCATAGGAACAGTTGATGCCAGAGAACTGAACCCCACCAGGACTTTCTTTCCATGTTTCATCTGTGGCTCTCTGTGTGTGTTAACTCCTCTCTTTCTCATTGTAGACAGGCTTTCTAGTTAGTGCAAAAAGCATAGCTGCTGACAACCTAAGTGTAACATTTTATGTGACTTAAGCCATGTGAGAGGGCTCACTTTCCTTCTTAGATTCATGTTGTAAAACCCCAGGGCAGGACTGAGTCAGAGCCCCGTCCTTAGGGCACTTAACTGTAGCCTGAGAGTGCAGTCATAAAGAATATGGCTTCTCTTGAGACAGCCTTATAGACTTGGGATTATGGAGGGTGAAGGCAGCTAAATCAGACAGGAATACTTTTGGCTGCAAGTAAGAAAACAGTATTAACTAATGGTGGTTTGTCCTAAAGGGACATTTATTATTCATTTACTGACTATTATAACAAAAAATCTGGTTAGGGTTGAACCGTTATGCCAGTGATATCGTTAATAACCTTATAATGTTCCATTTTTTCACACTGTCTTCCCTCTGTAGGCTTTTCTTATTTCTGCTTGTCATCTCTTCATCACAAGGTGACTGCCAGAGGTCCAAACATCATGTGCACATTGAAGGCAAGAAGAGAAAAGGTGCATGGCTAAGCAAAGTTTCTTCTTTCTTCAGTCTCTCTTATCTCTTTTCTTAGGAGCCCACAGCAGACTTCCCTTTTTGACTCATCAGCCAAAATGGAGCCGTATGAATGTCTCTACCTTTGAGGAAGTCTAGGAAAACCAGCAACTTGCTTATTAGCCTGTGTTGTAAGACGCAGTAAGTGTGTAGAGGTTAGGAATGGCTATTGCTTTAGCCAATCAACAATGTCTGCCACAGTGGGTGAAGAGTTGGACACAGTTGTCAGTTGCCATGAGGGCGGGAAGGACAGATGTTAGACAGTCTCATAGCTAAATACTACATGACATAGAAAAGTCATGAGCTTAGACCTTGGCAACTTTCAAGTATCTTCAAAAGAGCAGACCCAGCCAGTTGTGTTCTTTCTTTGCCTCCCAAATAGGACTTGGGGCTTTTAACCTTCCGTTTCTGCTCATGTGATGTCCCCTGCAACTCTTTTGTTTTTTCTTCTCTAGAGGCCAGACCTTGTAACTTCATTTCAAGGCTCACCTCAATCTACCAGGCTCATAGATGGTATCTCATCCCTTTGAATTCCAACCACTGCTTGATCATACACAAGTTATGTAATGTACTATCTGATGCTAGTTTACATTTTTCTCTCTTATTCTGTAACTTAGATTTTGACACCAGTGTGTTTTATTATCTCAGTTATAGATCTTTTTATTTATCTATTTACTATTTATGTATTATATATTTATGAATACATATAAACATATGTATTTATCATGTACAACATAATGTTTAAAAATATGTACACATTGCAGAATGGCTCCATAGAGCTAATTAAAATGTGCAGTATTTCACATGCTTATTTTTTTGTGGTGAGTACATCTAAAAATCTACTCTCTTAGCAATTTTCAAATGTACAGCACATTGTTATATGAGTTCAACTTCTTTAGATTTCACATATACGTGAGATCACGTGGTATTTGTCTTTCTGTGCCTGGCTTATTTTACCTAATGCCCTCCAGATTCATCTACGTTGTCACAAATGACAGGATTTTCTTATTTTTAAAGACTGAATAGTGTTTAATTGTGTAAATATATATATTTTATGTATATCCATTTACCTTTATCCATTCATCTGTTGATGGACACTTAGATTAATTCTATATTGTAGCTATTGTGAATAATGTTACAGTGAATGAATGTGGGAATGCAAATATCTCTTTGACATACTGATTTTATTTCCTTTGGATATAAACCCAGTAGTGGGATTGTTTGATTGTATGGTAGTTCCATTTTTAATTTGGGGGGAACCTCCATGCTGTTTTCCATAAGGGTTGTACTAATTTACATTCCCACCAACAGTTGTTCCCTTTGAACCCTTGTCCCACCAACAAGGATTCCCTTTTCTCCACATCCTCACCATCACTTGTTATCTCTTGTCTTTCTGATCATAGCCATTTCAACAGATGTGAGTTATATGTTGTAGTGTTTTAAATTTGTGTTTCCCTGTTATTAATGATATTGAACATCTTTTCACATCTATTAGACATTTCTATGCCTTTAACAAAAAAAGGGATGAGGTCTTGCTAAGTTGCCCAAGCTGAAGTGTAGTGGTACAATCATGGCTCACTGCAGTCTCAAATTCCTGAGCTCAAGCAATCCCTCGGCCCCCCCGCAAAGTGCTGGAATTGTAGGCATGAGCTGCCACACTGGCTTGTATGCCTTCTTTTGAAAAATGTCTATTTAGGTCTTTTGCCCGTTTTTAAATTGGGATACTTGTTTTTTTGCTATATAGTTGTTGGAATTCCTTATTTATTTTTGATATTAACCCATTATCAGATACGTAGTTCACAAATATTTTCTCCCATTTTGTAGTCTTTTTTTCTTCACTCTGTTGTTTCCTTTGCTGCACAGAAGCCTTTTAGTTTAATGTAATCCCATTTGTCTATTTTTGTTTTGTTTGCCTGTGCAGGTTACAGATATCTTAACCAGAACAACCCTTCCTCTATTTCCTTATAAAGACCATGGCAAAAAGCAGAGTACACAATTAATACATGTTGGTTAATTCCCTCTATAAAAGACCATTTATTTAAAACCATAACTAATCCATGAAGAATAATTGTAACCTATGGCCTACTTTGAAATAGGGGATTTAGAAGAGAGAACTGGAAGGAGAAAATTCCTTTAGTGTACAATCTTTTGGCCTATGTCAAGCTTGGTTTTGGGGCATCTGCTTGAATGACATCTTTCTCCTCGAAACTCCTGATGGTGCATTCATCACACAAGTAATACTCAGTAAAGGCTATTTCTTTTTCCACTCAAAGCAGCTATTAGATTTGCATTAGAGACAAAACAGCCACTATGCCCGTCTACTGTGCTCTTTTGCTCCTGCCTGTTTTTGAAGTATTTTCAGTAATACCATGGATTGTTGAATCTTACTTTCTCTGGAGTCAAGTGACTATATTATGCAAGGGCAGAAAAGGAAAGGAGAGAGTTTGATGTAAACACTGTGGTTTTTCAAAAGAAGTCAAGTTCTTTAGAGAAAGGGGAGATAGCAATGGGAAGTGCTGCTCAGTGTGAAAAGGTGAGATGCTGAAAAACAGCAGAGCCAGCAATAGGTTCTATGTTTGCTTAGCCTTTGATGAATGAAAATTCTATTTGTATTAGAGGACGATAGAATTTGAAATGGTCATATTTCAGCTTCATAATGTTCTTGAGGTTGTGGCTGCATTTTTTGCATCTTTTTTTCTTTTCATCTTTGATGTCCAGCTGGTATGTTGAGACAAGAGTGTGATTATGGAATTGGATTTGAACAGCGGCACAAAATCATTCTCACTCAGAACTTGACCTTCATCCTAAACAGAATACATTTCATGGGAGGAATCAGGTTGGAGAAAATATAATTTAATTCTGCCATGGGTCAAACAGAAAGTTAAGTCCTTTAAGTTCCTCATTCTATGATACTGCTTAGTGATGCTTTTGAAGAAAGCAATTTTTAATATTAAAATCATTTTCTCTCTGTCCCACATTTATTTAATTACTTTAATACACAAGCCAGGCTGGTGTGGTGGCTCATGCCTGTAATCCCAGCACTTTGGTAGGCTGAGAAGGGCAAATCATGAGGTCAAGAGATCGAGACCATCCTGGCCAACATGGTAAAATCCCGTCTCTACTAAAAATACAAAAATTAGCCAGGCATGGTGGCGCATGCCTATAGTCTCAGCTACTTGGGAGGCTGAGGCAGAAGAATTGCTTGAACCCGGGAGGCAGAAGTTGCAGTGAGCCGAGATCGCACCACTGTACTCCAGCCCGGCGACAGAGCAAAACTCCATCTCAAAAAAAAAAAATTATTTTAACTTAATTTTTTCTTGCTAGCATTTCTTTCAGCATCTTTTAGGAAGTGGTCAATTTTTAAATTTTTGGTGAATTAAGTGGAAAAAATTATGCTGCTTCTATTTTCACATGCCAGGCGACAAGTACTTAGTACTTCAAAAATGTAAGCCTATGGTTTCCCGGTTTAAAGGTTATTGGGAATCAGATGTATTTGTTTTCTTCTTTCTTCACTTCAAAACAGGGTAACAAATGAGGATTACTGTGAGATTTTCTTCTGCACCACTTTTTAGGTTTTATATAACCTTGTTTCGTGTGCTTCCACTAAGAAAACCTCAGCATCTCTTCCTTGTTGCATTTTCTTTACTGAGCCCTCCCTTCAAGAGGAGTTTACCACTATCACTGAAGTCAGAAGTCCCATGTCCGCAGTATGACACTACTGTGTCATTTTCTCCTAGAAGATAAATCTTATCTCTGGTGGGGAGACTCAGTAGCTGTTAAGAATGCTAACCTCCAAAGGCTATTGCTTTGGATATTTTCTTTGCAGAGAGAGTCCTGTCTACACATTCTTCTCATGTCTTTAATTAATATATATTATTTTAACTTCTCTCCAGACATTGCCAACTCTTGTCACTTTGCCTTCTTTTATCTGCCATGTCTGACGTGTTCAAAATGAAGTGTTCCAGATTGCACTAGACATCCTAAATGAGGTTGGCTTGCTGTGTTCTTCCCCATAAGCAGCACCTCCGTGTGAATCTCAGTGTGGTGCTTACCTGTTACCCCTCCCCGTTACTCCTCCTGACGCTGTCTTCCTACGATGCACTCACTCTGCAAGTTTAGATTTAACATTTTGCCAGTCATTTTCAGCCCACCCAACTTTTTGTTCAAGAATGGTTCTTAGTTAACCTTCTTCCAGCTTCTGTGTGTTAATTTGGAATGGTCTCAGAACCGTTTCCTTCAAATGTGGCCTGATTTACTTGGTGGGTAGTTTCATATTGAAGGAGGTCATAACTGTGGGTGTTATGCCACCTTCCTATAAAACTATGGATAATTCATTGGGCTACTTGCCCTTGGGCATAGTGCATATAATGGTGTGGACAAATTTAGGAGTGCTTAATAGCATAATTATGTTAATTTTTCTGGGTTGCTAGAGGTCACAAAAAGCCAGCAAGCCCTGAGCCAATTCCAGTATATGCTTTCATATAACAAGATAATGATGAAATAACTATCTCTAGCATTCCTGTGACATGCAACTATAGATACAGTATTTAAAAGGGTCCAATGAAGGGAGATATCAAAGGCACAGTTTTCATGTCCAGGATTGCACCATAGGTCCCCTGACCCACATAAAAGTCAGAGGCTCATAGAGGCCAGCAATCTCAACTTACCACCCAGTAGTTCAGTTTTTGAGGGCAGAAACTTGATTCTCTGCTGTGCCCCTATGGCACTTGGCACAATGCTTTGCACCTGGTGGCCGTCCTTTAAAAATGTGTCAAATGAAATGATGAGTTCAGAGACTGAGGGAGCTGTACATGCACCGCAGTATGTCCCCGACAGAGCACATGAAGCAGCTTGCTTCATGGCGTGACTGTGCGGCTAGAAGCCAGACCCTCTGCTCCTGTTCTGGCACTCATTCCTCTGCGTCTCAGGACCCGTCCCGGGTTCATCACCACCTCTGTAGACACTGGGTGCTCCCTACTGTTTCTCCAGAGAAGATAGCCTAGTTTGCAAAACCTTAAATATCTGACTTCACACTGGTTGCCATCCCACAGTAGCAGGGCGTGTGTCTGAAGTCTATCTTGAAGACATAACCCATTGAGAAATATGGTTTGGAATATACAGGTATTCCATCTTTTCCATTCTCTTGACTTATGTCACTCATCGTAGTGACACATATCCCTTAAGAAGCAGTGGGCACCATTGTTGGGAGAGATTTAATGGGGATTTCCTTATGACTTCTCTGTGGATTCCATTTTTAAAAATCGTGTGGGCTATTGGGCTTATTGTACTCTATTACCCTCTGAATACAACTAAAAGACCCAGAAGGGTCCTCTCACTCCTGACATCTTGTCATCAAAGATTCATTCTTTGATATGACAAACATTTTACTGAGCTTCTGCTTTGTGCCAACCACCATTCTAGGTCCTAAGAATATCTGCTCTTGCAGAGATTATATTATGAAAGGTAAAGGTAGACAAATACATAATCCAGACTAGTTACTTCATCCTTTCTGTTTTTCTTTACTCTTAAGGTTGACTTTCCATTACAATTAGTGGAGCTGCCTATATTGAATGTGTCTGTAGACATAAAAGACTAAGTGACCCATGGAACAAAATGTAATGGCTGACATTTTAGAGACAGAGGGATTGGGGGGGGGGAGAGAGAGAGACGACAGAGAGAGAGAGAGAGAGAGTATGAGAAACTTACAAGCAATAAAAGTGCAAGCCAGAACTGGATGCCATGTTTAGAGAAAGAAAATGAAAAAATCTAAAAAAATCCTCTTTTATCTCTTTTACCTTTTCCTTCAGGAAGACATTTTCAAGACAAGTAAAAGTTAGAGCCTGCTACATACTCTGTTGAATTATGTAATGTGTTTTCTATTTGCGGGCAGTCCCCATATTAGTTATTTAGGATCTCGGATTGGGGATCTCTCTCTCTCTCTCTCTCTCTCTCTCTCTCTCCTAAATTAACTATTGGCTCATCAAGTTTGAATGGGGAAAATTTAAGCTAGATGTATGATTGAGGCCATCAGCTTATAGATGGTAAGTAAAATCTTTTTTCTCACTCTGTTGCCCAGGCTGGAATGCAGTGATATGATAATAGCTCACTGCAGCCTCGACCCTTTGGTCTTAGGGAATCCTCCTGCCTCAGCTTCCCAGAGTAGCTGGGACTACAGGCATGTGCTACCATGCCTAGCTGACATTTTTTTTTCTTTTTTTGGTAGAAATGAAGTCTTGCTATGTTACCCAGGCTGGTCTCTAACTCCTAGCCTCAAACAATCCTCCTACCTGGGCCTCCCAAAGTGCTGGGATTACAAGTGTGAGACACCACACCTGGCAATAATTAATGTCTTAAGAATGATTGTGTTTGCCCTGAGGCAATGAGTGTGCAGTGTGAGATGTGAAAGGGTTGATACAGATTCCCTGTGAACAGCCACATGTGAAAATATGGGAAAGAGATCCTCAAAAAAGACTGAGAAGTCAACGTGGAATGCAGTCAAAGCGAAGGCACTTTTAAGAGTTAATTCTATAAAAGACGGAAGAGAGGTCAACGAAGCTAAACACCAGATGACTCCATTGAATTTAGAAGAAATTTCAAGTGAGAGGGCCAAGGACCTCTGGAATAAGCACAGCAAAATGAAAGGAATAGAACGGCAAGAAGAATTGGCCAAGAAAAGCACAGGAGGGATGGGTTAGAGCCATGCTTAATGACTACTATAACGTTTCCGATATGTGTGAATAGGTTGTTTTTGTTCTTCCGAGTAGCGGTTCAATGAAATCAGAGATGGCTCTCACATTAGCAAGCTCTCCTTTGATGTAGCCCATTTCTGTGGGAAATCCATTTCCGACAGGAGACTCTCTTGTGCTCTGTTGAAAATCAGCCTCCAGGAAACTCATATGGGAATTCCGAGGAGAAAGGAAAAGCTTCTGGGGAGATGTTTTGAAATCCTTTGAGCTGCATATAATCAGTGCAAACTTTACATGTATATTGACTGTACATTCAGAGCACTTTAAGCAGTAAAGACCTCAAAGGCTCTAGTCCATTATGAGAACAAACAGCAATTTAAAGCAATATTTTCCCAGAGAAAAGAAATCAGGAGGAACAAAGATGCTGGGGTTGGGGCTTTTTTCCCCTGTTCATTTGTGAGAAAATGTTCTTTTGATTGATGTCTAGAGAAGACTGTGTTCAGCATAGCATATTTTTGATGGTTAATGAATTTGCAGAATAGTAATTTAAAACATTTGGGATGGTTCCTTCAGGCACTTTTCCCAATACCTTTTTTATTCTTTCCAATATCTGGAACATGAAGACAGAGAATGAATATAATTGCACTCACTTTCTTTTGCTCTCTTTCCTGTGACTCTGGCTACCAGCAAGACCTTCTATTCTCATGAATCCTTCGCTTTCGTTTTTAGTAACAGGGATGGAACTTTTTTGTGAAAGGCAAGAGCATGCTGTCCTGTAGAAGACAGGGCCCATGACTAATCCAACATACTTCTTTTTGCATCTTTTTCTTTGCAATTCAGCTAGAGCAGTTTGTTTATAAAAGTGCGGAATGGCTTTAGAGAAAATACTCAGCTTCTAATTCAGATCAATATACTGAAATGAAAACATTATGCTTCCCCATTGGTGCATTTTTTTCTGCATGTTGGTATTTGATTTTTGTGGCCATATATTTTGCATTGATGGTGTTTGGTAGCAAGAAGCTATGCAGATAAGATGCTGCTGAGGACTATCAGACCATGGCAACTTAATAGCGTCTTGGTAATGTGAACAGTTTATGTCTGCTCAGATTCACATACAGCACAATTTCCTATGCTACTTAGAAAAATAAAAACAAGAAACAACACCATTATACAACAAACCACTAATTTCAGGCGTCATTTACAAACAAGTAATATGCTGCTGTTAAATAAACATTAAAGAGCTTTCTATTACCCTGTTATGGTTGAAAATATTGGTCATGTAATAACCGAGATAGTCAATATATTTTTGTTAAATTAAGACAGACATTTAATAAGAAATTAGATGTAGATATTATATAAGAAAAATGTGTGATAAAGTACAAGTCAGAATACATCTTTGCTTAGCACCAAAATATGTTATTTCTTTAAGATGCTGCAACTGTATTTCAGATACTGTCCAATTTCCATGGACATTGTTACCAAACAGCACGAAATCTCAAACACGTTAGAATCTTCAAAACCCACATAGCCTTCTCTCTTACTCTGGCTTCTGTTTTACTATCAGCAAACCTGAAGAGCAATGAATATTAGTAATAGGTTGACATTTTTGAAGTTATTTTGTGTGCCAGGGAGAATGCTGGAGATTTTTAATATATTATCTCAAATTCTCACAGTAATATCCCTATTGTACTGATTAGAAAACAGGCTCAGAGAATTTAAGCAACTTTCCCAAGAGTATGTAACTCATAGTGATGGAGAAGAGATTCAAATGCAAGTCCGCCTGCCTCTATATTTAAGACCCTTTCCACTGGACCAATTTGGTCAGAATCTCTAGGGGTAGGTGTTAGGTGTTAATACCTTTTAGGAGGTAGCCTTGGAAATTTTAACATAGAGCTTTGGTTGGAAACCACTGCATTTGTACCATTTTGTCTTTCATGAGCGCAAGTAAATAAATCAGCTTTGCTAATGTAGTTTATTTGTGGAGACAAAGTGATATAGGCTAGCAAAAGTAGGAATGTCTTCATTTTGCATTTTCTTCAGCTTTCTGTTTGGAGTTGCTCCATTCCTTACAACAAGAGGAAGAAAGTTTATATTCTATGTATAAATATTTGTGTATATGGACTGTTGCTATGTGTACCTCATTCATGTGCTTAAGAATGGGAAACTATTTAAAATGGCAGATACGTAGATGAAATGTTTATATAGAAAAGTATGCAGAAAATGTCGAACAAAATTGTGTACTCATTGATTAAAAGGGTTAAGGAAAAAGAAGTGATATGAATATATACTGTAATGTTGTGTAGTTTCTGTGTGCATGTGTGTGAAAGCTCTTTGAGTTCATTATTTTAGAAGCTTAAAAAAATTAATTAAGAGCAGAAGTCACCGGACTTGACAATTGGATATTTAATCTCCTGGCTCTTTAACCAGAAATGGTAGAAGGCCACTTCTTTTCTGGGTGGTAGAGGATAAAAAAGGATTTACTTGTTCTTTTCTCACCCAACATCCTTGGTATTTGAGGTATAGGTCAAATAATACTGTCGAAGAAGCTGGCCTGTCTCAAATATGTCACGATTTGTTAGCAAAGATGATTCTTCACCTACAATGTTTAGAGGGTTTTTTTTTTTTCCTGTTGGTTGATATGGTTTTCACAGCAGTGGAAAATCTTTTCCCACTTTCTGTGCTCCGTATTTAGGCCAGTGAACCCCCAACTTAGTTCTATTGTCATCCTTGCTTAATCAGCTTGGCTATACTCCTTATTTTGCCTGCAAATCAAATCCTGCTTCATTCCCTTCTGCCCCCACTTTATGGCCTTAATACCCATGATTCTTTGCCAATGCTTGAGAACTTAGCTATCACAACTACAGCAGAGGCTCCCTGTTCTCAAATGCTCATCATTGCCACCAGCACAGTTTGCTTGGAGGTGCTGAACTGTGTTAGAATGTTAATTTATAATATTTCAAGGTAGGGCGATGCTTCATGTTACTAGGTAAGGCTAATATAATCTAATATTATCTTTATCTCAATTTTTATCATTTTAATTAACTATTGGTTATAAGGAGATTCTAATTTCCCATCATTTTAAGGCATATTCTTTTGTTACACAGTGGGGAAGCATTATACTAATAGTTAATTAGACCCTCCTAGTTATATAAATTAATTTGGGAAACTTAGAGTGTTTCCCAAAACTAGACATACAAAGATTTTAGTAGATGAATGGGGTTTATTCTGTGACCTCGACTAGTGTAGAGTTTAGAAAAGTACACAGCCATTATCAGGGCTGGAGTGAGTGATGTGATTAATCAAAGAGGTATTTGGCTGAGGAGTTACAAGCTAATGTAGAGTCCCTCTCCTTTCTGAACTAGACCATTCATTTTTTCTATTAACTGTGGGGTAAATGGAAATTTCAGGATAGTGAACAGTTTCACCTAGTCTCTTATTCACTAACAAAGACAATGGTCACAAAGAATTTGAGTAATCTTCCAACTCCTTCCAGCCTTCTCCCTGCAGGTGGGTTTTTTCAACAACTCCAAGAATCCAGGGACCTGAAATTGGTGTTTTCCTTTAATAACAGGGGCCAGACAGGGACAGAAGAGGGTCTCACAGGTCTCTAGGCAGTTGACTAATCTCTTCAGCAAAGGAGAAGGGATGGCCTAGACCTTTTATAATTTTCTTGCTGTCAGAGGTATAGTTCTTGGGAATAATTTTAACCCCTACCTAATCAAATTTTGACTTCAACCCATAAGGTCATTTTATGTTTCTTTGGAGGGATTGAGGATATAGGGATATGAACATTAATGTTCTTCTCTAACCTATAGAGGAAGAAATAAAGATAAAGCAGGTGGGACTCCGGTGCAAATAATTTTCATGAGAGTATTTGCAAATATTACTTCTTTTTTAAAACAAGCATGCAGATGTCTTAGAAGAAGGGGCACCTTGGCCTTTGGTCTTCCTTTCCTAGAATACTGGTTATAACATTACTCCGCTGTGTTCCTACAGGAGGAAAAAAGCAATGCAACAACTGTGCTAATGGGATTTCAAGCCACGTGAGCACCAGAATATAGTGTCATTTGTAGCTGAGCTTACTCATGGAAGAGATGCGGGAGAAGCTAGCATGATGGGGAAAGGAAGGAGCAGAGCAGGACAGCGAGAAGCAGAAGCTGCAGCCAGAGTCTGAGAATAAGTAGGATTTTTCCTAAGATAAGTCTTTGGGCTTCCAGACTATTGGCCTTCACCTTCCAATGTTTTTGGTTCTCTCACAGGCATCAAATCCAAGAAAGCTGATAAAAAAAACAGCTTAAGTAAGCAAGATCCATGCAGTACTGTTAAAGTCCCTGTGTCTGCTTTTCATTGGATTTTCTGTTTGCTTTCCATTTGGCCTATTTGATTCCCTTTATATTCTGGGCACGTAGAGAAATGCATATTTTTGTAGTAGGTCTGTTCTATCTATATTTGAGCTTGCAGGAGGTCACGCCATTTAGAAAAGTTTTACTTAATACGGGTAATAGTGAGAGAGAAAAAAAGACAACTTTGTGTTTGAAGTAGTAGCCTTGTTTCAATGACATTTAAAAGATGGATGTTCACCATCATGCATCTTTCCAAGCTAAGAATCCAGCATATTTTGAGAAGATGAATGGATTCAAGAGGCTGGTTAATACATTATCTTTGTTTTGCTGCTGGCTAACAAAGGAGAAATATTACAACTTGGCCAATAGGTTGTCCTGCTCTTGTTTTTATGTTGATGGAAAGTATCTAATATGCTGAGCACTAAAAATTTCCTGTGTTACTTTAGTTCCTGGAGGAAACTAAAAATAGAATAGAGAGAATGAATGAAACATAACCAAGCCTTCTCTAGTTCTTTTCCTTCTTTTCTGAATATATCAGAAATATCTTTTCACATGACCTACTACATGAAGATTCCTAATGTCTTGTTTCATGCCCTTGGATGAGGTACTCTCAGCTGGAAATAGAGTATTCAGTGGCTTCATTTCTATGGTTTTCTCTCAGAGGCCATCTGAGGTAGGAGTTTAGAGACTTAAAGACAGAACTGAGTTGTGAAAAGGAATTCTATTGCAAGAACAGGACTTTGAATTATGATCATTTACATTTTGTCAGATTAAAAGGACAGGGGGACTTTGAGATAGTCTGTCTTTTGCTTTTGAAAGTTGTGGAAGAAATAAATTGCTGACAGATTGGAACCATGGTGATAATAACAAAAGTCATTTGACTGTTGTGCTGTCAAAACAATGTAAAGTTTGGGAAAATATTCTAGAAGCATATGGAAATATTAGGACCATTTTAAACATTCATTTCATGTCCTTGCCCAAAGCATGCTATAATACATAGCAAGGGGAAAATATACTAGAGTTAGGATGTAATCTTTTGAAAGTAACAATAAAACCAAATCAAACTGTCTTCAACAACAGAGGGGATATATCAGCTCGTGTAACTTTAGAAGGTCAGAGGTAGAGCAGGCTGTGGTGGTATTTATTCCAGAGTCATTAGGACTCTGACTTTATTGCTCGTGATTCTCTTGGCCCTGACTTTCCTGGTATTTTGGCATCATTTAGAGTCTGGCTGTCCTCACTGTAGCAAAGGGCTGCAGCAATTTGAGGCATCCTGTCCACATGTGGTCCTGTCCAGCCAAGGTGGATATGCCCTTGTTTCTTATTCCTAGAAAGGGCCCGAGGCTCATTCTGCTCAATCCACTTGACTGGCTTAGATCAGCACACATACTCACTCCTGGAGATGGGGATGGAGTTAGTATTTCCAGAATTGTGCAGAGCCTCCAATGTAAGTAGGAAATGTCAGAAAGCTGAATGGATGCTTGCGCTGCCACCAATAAGTGTCCGTGTTGACGCACTGTGATTAAAATTCTTTTAAGTTCCATAGGTCAAGGAAAGAGGATTTCATGATCATTCCTTTCCCATCATTTTCTGTTAGAACATATTTTCGATGATTATTAATACATAATTATCTATGAAATTCTTCAAGATACCCGGAGAAGCCAAATTCCCTACTTTACGCTAGAGTGTACTATGCTATTTCATAGCCAGTGCATCACTTTACTTTTTCCCTTAACTCTTGTTGGAATGGAATCCCATTTTTTCTTAATACTCACTGGAAAGAAAGAACAGCTGGCCTAGCCATTCTGTATGAAACCCTAAATCTGTTTTCATATCACTTTTAGTAGGTTTGCCTCCTGATGTCACAGTAAGGTAATGGCCCTTGGTTTCTGTGGTCCCCAATTTACAAAGTTGAGGCAGGTTTAACTGACATATCAGAGGTCATACTCAGAATTACATGAAACAGGTAATATTAATGGCTATAGCTCCAAAGTTGTAGCAGATAGCAAACTGCAGCCCATGGGCCACATCTGGCCTGTGGACAGTTTTTGTAAATAAAAGCTTATTGGAACACAGCCATGTTACTTTATTTATATATGTCTATGACTGCTTTTAGCTCTACAGTAGCAGGGTTGAGTAGTTGTGGCAGACACTGTACAGCCTGAAAGGCTTAAAATATTTACTGTCTTGCCCTTTACAGAAAAGTTTACTGACCCTTGGATTGAATGAGCCACATTCTTCACTTTAAAAACTGTGAAAGATTTTACAGCTGGATATTACTCTTCCCAAGCCTTTCTGGTTAGGATTTGTCTTTCAAAATGATCAAAGAATGTTGGAGATACAAATAATCTGAGAAGATTCATCTAGTCTGGAACGTCTTCCATTCTGCAGATAAAAGACTGAGCCCCAGAGATATCAAGTGACTTATACAAGCCTCCCCAGCATATTAGAGATAGACTAGAGTGCCTTTTATTTCCTAACCAAGGTTTGTGTATTGGAAGAGCACCTAAACATCCTGCCACCAAAACAGGATCGTTTTCTCTCATGCCTCCTCAAGGACCTTATTCTGTCGCTTGCCTCATCTTCTCTGTATTTCTGTTGCTTCCTCTCCACCATCCTTTCAAATTATTATTAATAGAATACTCAGGACTTACATATTGTAATAAAAACATTGCCATCACCTATTTCATCTAGATGTAGCATCATGCTTCTTCCCTTCCCTTCATTGCCCCAGTGGCACACAACTCACTATTTTTACTCCCTCGAGTTCCATTTTAAATTCAGTTCTTCCAAAACTGTTCCAGCTGGGGTCACAGACAAATCTGTGGGACACTATGTAGTCTTCATCTGTCTTAATTTTATGTAGCATGAAAACTCTTGACACCACACACCACATGCCACACTTTATGGGAGGCTCTTTTTCTCTTGTTTTTGAACCCTGATCCTATTTTACTTCTCTTCCTACCTTCCAATAAGTTTCTCTCCCACATGATTCCTTCTCTGACTGTCTTGTGTTTTCTCCTGTTTCATACTTAGTCCTTAGCAATACTATTCTTTGTTGTGGCTTCTATGACTGTCTACTGAACTGATGAATGTCTCTGAATGTAGTAGTAGAATTAATACCAACTCTCCTTCCAAATTACTCCTCTATTTGACTCTTCATCATCCTCCTCTTCATTCTCATGACATTTCAATACCTAATACATACTGAACACTTGTTATCAAGCAGGTTCTGCACTGAGAACTTTTGAAAGTGGAAGAGCACTTTTTTTTCCCCATTTATTTATTTTACTGCATTTTAGGTTTTGGGGTACATGTGAAGAACATGCAAAATTGTTGCATAGGAACACACGTGGCAGTGTGATTTGCTGCCTTCCTCCCCATCACCTATATCTGGCATTTCTCCCCCTTGCTATCTCTCCCCAGCTTCCCACCCCCCACCGTCCCTCCCCTATTTCCCCCAACTGACCCCAGTGTGTAGTGCTCCCCTCCCTGTGTCCATGTGTTCTCATTGTTCAACACCCGCCTATGAGTGAGAACATGCCTTTTAGAAGATTGAAATATTATTTTCAACTTAAAAAAAATCAACAAAAATTTACCAAATAAATACATTCAGGTAAGCAGCAACCACATCAAAAAAGAAGATTACCGGCATTTTAGGGACATCTTTAATGCTCCCTCCGAGTTACTAACCCTCTACCCAATGAGAATCATCCGGAGTTTTTAACATTTATTAGTTTAGCCTGTGTTTGTGTGTTGTTTAAGTGGAGTCATGCAATATGTACTATGTACTTTCCTCAATATTATGTTTGTAAGATTTGTCCATCTTTGTGTGTGTAGTTGTTGACTGCTCATGCCCATTACTATGCAGTGTCCTATTGTATGAATAACTACAATTTATTTATCTATTTTTCTGTTGCTGGAAATGTTGCTTATTTTTGGTTTTTTATTATCACAAGTAGGACTATTAGGAAATTCTCATATATATATACCATTCAGTACCCATACATACACATTTTTATTGGGGCCAATCCTAAGAGTGAAACTGCTATGTCATAGAACATACCTATGTTTCACACTAGTAAATATTGACAGTTTCCCAGATTATCAGTTTATATTCCCACTACCAATCTATGAGCATTCTTGTCCATGTAGCATATATTCAAATTTACAAAACAGCGACATAGTTACAATTTTATTATTTTGCATTTTAATGAAATCTGAGTCTTAGACAAGATAAAAGACCAATGTCATGTACTATTTGTTATGCCCCAATGTAGTCTGACCCCAGAGCCTATATACTTTAGTAAAGCACCTAAGGGAGACAGTACAGTCATGAGTTTTCAGTTTCTCTTTCCGGTTGGGTCAGTGAAGTCCCTTACTCATCCTTCTCTGTTTATCACTAGCGACAGAAACTAAAAGCCATGGCTACAGGCTGCCAAAAGCCTAAAACAAATCAAAACGAACAAAACAGAACAACAACAGCAGAGTAAGGTGTCTTAGTCAAGCTTGCAAACCACTCTCCTTTCTTACTCCTCTGCGTTAAGGATGGCATTATATATAGGTTGTCCCCTGCAGCTTGTTTCGATAAAGCCAAATGCCAGCCCAATGTATGTCACCTCCTACTGTGGCCAACAGATGGCGCTAATGGTGGTTTGAAACTTGTCACTAGGGGCTTTTGAGCACATGAACTCAGATATAACCTCTTAGAACTGGTCTTTCTCTATAATGGTCTGAGCTGGCCTGAGAGCTAGAGACTTTAGGATCATTCCTCTCTCCCGCCCCACATAGTTAAATCCCAAATCCTATCCATCTTAATCAGAAATAATTCCTGAATATGCACCCCTCTTCATTCTCTCCTTCCTCCGTGTGCCCTCTCTTCCTGTCCGTTTTTTAGCACTCATCACAGGCGGCTATTTATGTACCTGCATTGTCCTGCTATGCTATGAACTCTTCAATGTAGAGACTGGGTCATACTCACTCTGTGTCCCAGGTGTCTGACAGTGCCTGGCACAAAGAAGATGATCATGTTGGGGACTGAATAAAGTTCTCCTCGCAGAAGCCCAAAAAGTTCAAAATGACTGTTCTTTCCTATGGTCACAGAAGCTCAAAGGGCATTTGACTTGCCCTGTCTGCTCTGAATGGTCTGGTATCGTACTCTGACCTATGGGAGATCAGGGCTCATTATCACACAGGCTCCTGGCCAGGTGGCTTATTTGTACATTCAATCTCTCTTCTTCCAAAAGATGAAAGATAGGACATGATACAAGCTACGAGATCATTTTTTTTAAAAGAAAAATGGGCGGTTGTCATAGCATTTCTGGTGTCAGACTGCAGATATGACCAAGCTGTCCATTTACCCTGGTTCAAATTGAATTGCTGGTAATTAAGAATTGGGAATGGGGTTAGGTCAGTCTGAGACCGGATAGCAGAACCATTAAGGACAGACATATCCCTTTATGAGAAATAAAGAGATTCTTGGTTATTAGGCTGTATGTTTGTGGGCTAGGGGTTTGTTTTTAATCACATACTTTTATACACTTGGAAGAGGTTAGGTAAAAACATTAAGCAGATTAACATTTTACAAATATTTTATTTCCCTGACCCTTTTTTCTACCTTCTTCCCACAGTTATAACTTTTCTTTTTCTTTCTTTTTTTTTTTTGAGACAGAGTCTTGCTCTGTTGCCAGGTGCCAGGCTGGAGTACAGTGGCCTGATCTTGGCTCGCTGCAACCTCTGCCTCCTGGGTTCAAGCAATTCTCCTGCCTCAGCCTCCTCAGTAGCTGGGACCACAGGCATACACCACCACGTCCAGTTAATTTTGTATTTTAGTAGAGATGGGGTTTCACTATGTTGGCCAGGATGGTCTTGATCTCTTGACCTTGCGATCCGCCTGCCTCGATCTCCCAAAGTGCTGGGATTACAGGCATGAGCCACTGCGCCCTGCCCAATTATAACTTTTCAGTGTTAGTGTTGATATTCTCTCTTTCTAGTATATCACTATGTTGGTTTAGGAACCAGACTGCTTGAGTTCAACTCCTGGTGCCACCACTCCTATATATGTGATCTTAGGTAAATTGCTTAACCTCTCTGAGCCCCAGATTTCTCATTTGTAAAGTGAGTTTAATATTATAATAGTACCTTCCTCATAGGGGTGTAATGGAGATTAAATGAGTTTTAATACATCTAAAACACTTAGAATACTGCCAGCCCATATTAAGTGCACTTGGTAAACATTGGCTTTTTCGTTTCCTTTAAATTACGTCAGACATAGCTGTTTTATGAAAGCATTTCCACAGTAACCATACGCAAGTTCATTTACTATTATGTTTCATGTTGTGGTAGCTTGTACGGGTGAAAAATGGCCAAATGTAAATGAACTTATAAACTTTTTCTCATCATATTTTCTGTACTCATTACATCATATGAGCAGAATCCTATACTGTCTACGTAGGTCCTCATAATTCCTTATGTTTATATTGCATCTTAATTTTTATAGGTGACTTTCCTTATAAAATTTCGCTTGAATATCTTAGAAAGCCTTGCAAGATGGAGAGGGCTTTTTTTTTCTTTTTTATGTGTGTGTGTGTGTGTGTGTGTGTGTGTGTGTGTGTGTGTGTTGTAGTCTTGCTCTGTCTCCCAGGCTAGAGTGCAGTGGCAGGATCTCGGCCTACTGCAACCTCCGCCTCCTGGGTCCAAGTGGTTCTCCTGCCTCAGCCTCCCAAGTAGCTGGGATTACCTATGCCCACCACCATGCCTGGCTAATTTTTGTACTTTTAGTAGAGACGGGGTTTCACCATCTTGGCCAGGCTGGTCTCGAACTCCTGACCTCATGATCCGCTCGCCTCGGCCTCCCAAAGTGCTAGGATTACAGGTGTGAACCACCGCGCATGGCTGGAAAGAGCTTTTAAAATATTCATTCCTATGTTATTTAAGAGGTAAGAAATCTATGTCTTACTGTAGATAAGGGAATTCTGCAAGGTCACAAGGATAGTAAATGACAGAGCTGGGATTGCCGTTCTTCTTGTCCCAGTAGCTCCCTCATGGTCGGGGTCCAGGAGCTTGTGGACAAACATGCACGAGGGAGGTTGGTAAGCTGCAGGTGGGTGGCGTGCACGCCCGTTAGTAAAATGTGTGCACATGCAGTGGCTTCTACCCAACACAGAAATTAGGTATTAAAAACTTCACAGAAGGAGAATTCACAGCTGAGGACATTATTTCAAAAATAAGGGTGGGCCGTAGAAGTCTCAAATGAGTCTAGCCAAGCTTTGAAAATTTGATGTTACTAAAGTAACTTAAGACAGCACCATAAATTAGGACAATATCACTGAGAGTTTACACATTGTTAGTGAGTACCAAGGTAATTCCAGGATCCCCCTCGCCAACATTTGCAGCATGTCACTTTTATAGTTTTGTTTGTTTTGCAGATCTTGGCATAGCATAGAGACACTGCATTCTCTTTTTTCTGGCTCTACTTTAACATCTAAATGTTTAATGCTTTTCCGATTTTATGACTCAAAATTATTGATTTCTGCGCTTTCTGGGGCCTGCATCTGTCAGCTTCTCTTAGACACCTCCAAGCTTTCTTCCTTGGCTCCGACACAGCCCGAATCCAAAACTAAGGTTCCAATCTCGTTTCCCTTCCGCCTTGTCTCACTCAAGCCTTTAAGACCAGCCTTCCTTTTCTGCTTTTTTCTGTATCTCCTGTTAACATTCTCAAAACCCAGAACATCTTTATTAATTTACCTGTAGAAGACTGACCTAGAACTGAAACCTTCACTGTTTCAGAATAAAAGTATAGGTGCCACAATTTTGCATAAGAGTTCATTCAGTTCAGCTAAAAAGTATGCATGGAGTTTCTATGTATGCTATCATAGGTCCTCAGGAAAATTCCCTTTGAGGGCCTGGAACTTTGGGATTCATCCAGACTCATTTGGATCCAGTTCCCTTTTCATGGGAAGCTCATAGAATAAATAAAGGATAGCTATTGTTTACCATTATTAATTAAGGTCTCCTAAAATTTTCTTTTTTCGGCCCCACCCGTCACTTTACCAAAGCTGAACACCTGTACTACCAAAAGCCTCTTGATAGAGCTATGGTTTTATTTGAAAAATACTAGCTAGCTCTGTAGATATTTCCTTGTAGGAATGTTAAGGAGAAATATGTCCGATTGTACTGCCAATGGGTCGAAGGGATGTTGTAATTGATAAGCACCCCGTACCCATGAGTTCTGACCGGGGATAAGTAATAAAAGCATCATAACCTCTTTCTCTCCCTGTTGAAAGAATGTAGTGCTTTAGGACCCAGGCACCCATTTTCTCACCTGCTAGAGGGACACTGACTGTTCTCAGATCTTATTCTCTCTCCCCAGTTGCTCACTGCCTCTGGGAGTTGCTTTGCCCAAGGTTGTGATTGCTCCCAGGAGGAAAGGGCAGAGAGCATCCAATAACCTTTCATCTAGCACACTGGTGCCCAGCACCTCACTTCAGTTTAACACAACTGTAAAGGACCTTGCAAGCCTCCACACTTTCCACTGAATCCGGAGACCTCTACCAAGAGCGTATCACAGTACAGCTCCTCTCTCTACCTAATCCTGCTTCCTTCCCTACCCTCCACAATTGATCCCAAGGGCACTCCCAATAAACCTCTTGCACACAAATCTCAGAGTCTTAGGATCTGTTTCCCAGGGAACTCAACCTCAGAGAAATAGCCGGATTATCTGTGCAGTAGGTTGGCTGAAAATTGAGGGCAAAATTCCCCCGGAGTCCTCCCACCATTGCCAAGCAAATGGCATTGGTCCAGAATTGTTTTGACTGTTAAATCCCATATTTGGCAGTGAGATATTTTTTGACATGGAACTTCATAAGGAATACTGGAAGTATGCAGTTCTTTAACTGATAGCTTTTAATGAAAATTCCTTTTTGTTATACACACACAACTGCCTGCCCCCCAAAGAATGGTTTAGCTTAAAATGACCCTGAATTTGTATTTTAAAAATATCATCCTCGGTGTTAAGGTTGGGCAAGCCATAGTGGATATGGAAGACATGACCCCATGGGGGAGAGTGAGGCAAGTCAGGAGGCAATTACAATGTGGCCAGAGAGTCTGTGACTGGGGCACCTGTGCTGTCCTGTGAGGATACATAAGAAAAGCAGCTAACTGGAGTCGAGGAGATTTTGAGAAAGCTTTTCTATACTTGCTGAGCCAGGGATTGGATTGGTGAGTGAACCTTGGGATCTTGAGGGAGGGATGGAGGTTTTAGGGAGAGCCTTGAAGAAGAGACAGGATCCTGGTGGGCTTGAGTAATGGAGAGAAGTCCATAGTTCTGTCCATGGAGCACAGGGTTTGAGATGGGGTGAGGTGACAATAGAGGATGAAAAGGTGAACAGAGGTCAGATCCTACAGGGCTTAGTGAGATGTGTTAGAGAAACTGACCTGTGTGCTCTGAGCAATGCAGCAGCATCCGTGGATTTTAGGATGCTAACCATATTTGCCTACTTTGTGAGTCTAATGTTTATGAGTTGGATTATGATCATTTATAATATAGATTGGTAGAGTCATGTTGGCTGAAAAAAAAAATCAGTGCCCCCAAAATAATCAAGATAAAGGATCATTCTTTTCCATGTACATTGATTGTAAGAGGCCTGCATTTAAGGATACAAGTGGATTTCAAGAATTCCAAGGACAGGAAACAGAATAGGGCATCTGATGGTGGCGGCATTCTCTGTGTGTGTGTGTATGTGTGTGTGTGTGTTCATTCTGCTGTTTGCCTGGCAAGCTTTACCTCTCTTCATCTCTGTCTTTTTTTTTTATCTTTTCAGTGTATCCTTATCTGTGTCACTTTTTTTTTCTCTCTTTTCTTTAAATTCTCTCTCACTGGGTCTCTCTCTGCCTCCTTAGGCAAAACAGGCACCTAAAACATATCTATTAAAAAGATTCCCCTGAAGGACAGTTCCCTGAGCCCATGCTTAGCCACAGCATTTATAGATGACCAAAAATGCCTGCAATGACACAGTTAAGTGGTTGGGAGCTCCCAGTCTTCATGGGAAATAGTTTTCTATCATTGACAGTTTTAGGACCGAATAGAAAGCATATTTTTTTCCTGTTATTTTATTCATGTCTAAGCTTCCTTAATTAAAAAATGATTACATTTTCCATGAAGTAAATATTTGATCTTAAACTTAGCAGATGCACTGGAATCAGTACTTCTCAGGAAGAAGGTTTCCCCAAATTCAAATCTGCTGTGAATGACCCAACCCAAATCCCACCAATAAGTCACAGTTTTTCCTGCAGAAACTCATTCTCTTTCAGATTGCTAAATTGTGGGGGAGTACCTGAAGACAGATATTGATCAGTTAAGACAAATGAGAGAAAATGACCAGAACAAATAAACTTTGGGGAACCAAATTATAGAAATCATCTATCCCCATCAAAATCCCTGCTCCCTCCTGCTGTTCTTCATTTTGAGAAAATAAAAAAGAACAAACAAACGTTGACTGATAGACTCATTAAGGTTTGAGATTTGTTTTTGTATAAAGATATTATTGGAGCTGCTGCGGCTTTCTTGATGTTTGTCATGTATTTTTTTCCCCAGCTCTGTTCTGTTTGAAGTAAGATGTTACTTTACTCTGGCAATTTGGATTGCCTAATTGATGTTGCCAAGGAAGAGGCCTCTCTTGGTTTCTGTGTCACTTTTCTGCACTCAGAAATGTCTCTAATCCCTCTAATGATTATCTTCACGGCATGCAAGCACATCTTACCCTGAGAGTGGAACACTGGCTAAGGAAATAGAGTGAAATCTTAGCCAGAATGTTCAGAGCATGGAGCTACTTGAACAGACTGCCTCTTGATTAAGCTGGAATATTCTACAATGTACACTTTCACAGTCATTAAATGAAGTTTACTCAAATGTTTTTTATAGAAATGAATACCTTCTCACTGTAATGACTCTTTGGAAGGGGTGAGGGTAACATGAAAACGTTGAGAGAAGTCGGTAGGCTCTTGTTTCAGGTCTATTGTGGGTATGGTGATGCAATACATTAGGCAAGTCCCTTGACATTTCCTGCTAAAGCAGGTCGACTAGGTGGTCACTAATGTCCTTTCCACAAACCTAGCATTCTGGATGGATGCATTTTGGGACCTGATCTAAGAAAGTTGTTAACTCTCTTAAGTAGTTCAGTTTTCATTCTAAAAGCTGAGATTAGGCTGGGTGCGGTGACTCGTGGAGGGAGCACTTTGGGAGGCCAAGGCAGGCGGATTACAAGGTCAGGAGTTTGAGACCAGCCTGGTCAATATGGTGAAACCTCATCTCTACTAAAATTACAAAAATTAGCTGGGCGTGGTGGTGTGTATCTCTAGTCCCAGCTACTCGGGAGGCTGAGACAGGAGAATCTCTTGAACCCCAGAGGCAGAGGTTGCAGTGAGCCGAGATCATGCCACTGCACTCCAGCCTGGGAGACAGAGACTCCATCTTAAAAATAAAAAATAAAAAAGGTAAGATTATAGAAAAAACTGTGTTCATGAAATTGGTGGTTCTTATTCCTCAAGTAAGCAAAAACTGATTTGTTTCCCATTTTAGCTGCAGAGGAGTGCTATGCAACATTTTATTCCTTTTCTATGCATTTGTGAGTGAGTGGACATGTCTATGGGTGTGTGCCTGCATATATGCATACATGTGTGTTTGGGGAAGGATGGGTTCTAGGGAACCTAAAAGAGAGCATTATACCAGTAGAATATGGTAGACAGCTTCAGAACCAAGTGGGCAGTCTTCCTCTCTCTGTGTTTTACATTAGCTTTTATGCTACAATTGCTGCCTTCTATTTAATAGAATTCTCCACCTTTCCATGATTAGTTTCTAGGTCTTCCTGGTGGGAATTATTTCTCTTTCTTACTCTGTACCCAGCAGGTCCTCAGTAAAGACTTGTTGAATGGAACTGAATATAATTATATTTCAACTATTAGCTCTTAGGGGTAGCAATTTTTTAAGGAGTCTCAAGTGCTGAAGTCCTTAAGGGTAGGAAAGCCTCCAGCATGCACACTGGGTTATGAGGAAGCCAGTCATACTGTGTTTTGTGCTGCAAGGCCTGCTGACTTACTCAGTTGTTCTGATTGCTGTAAGAAGTGCCACATTTACTCTCCTCTGTCAGATTCGTAGGGAACATCTATGAATACAGTCATGCATCACTTAGTGACAGGAATGTGTTCCGAGAAATGTGTCATGAGGCAATTTTGTTGTGTGAACATATAGAGTGTATTTACACAAACATAGACGATGTAGCCTACTACATACCTACCCTGTATGGCATAGCCTATTGCTCCGAGGCTGTGTTACTAGACTGATTACTATAAGCAATTGTAACACAGTGGTAAATATTTGTATATCTAAACATTAGAAAAGGTACAGTAAAAGAATGGTATAATCATTTGGGACCTCTGTCATGTATGTGTGTGTTGTTGACTACAATATTGTTATGTGGTGCATGATTGTACTTAGGAGTTGTTCATGGATTAATGGTTTTCATCTCTACTGTCAGCATCCTGCTGTAAGATACTATAGTTTCTTGCCATGGTAATGTAGTAATCCCCTAAATTAGTGGTTTTTCTGACTTTGATGTGCATCAAAATCACCTTGGAAGGTTTATTGAAACACAGACTACTTGTCTTTACCCCCAGAGTTTCTGTTTCAGTAGATCTGGGGCGAGGCTCTGAGAATCTGCTTTTCTAACAAGTTCCCAGATGATGTTTATGACATTGGTCCTCAGACCTCACCCTGAAAATCTACACCCTAAATAGTCTACCTATCTCCTTTCTTGGACCAAAGCTCATTATGTGTGCAGAAGCTGGAGTGATCTGTTACAGACATAAATTAGGTGGCATTATTTCCTCTTAATACCTTCCGGAGTTCCTTCCCCAGCCTTTGAGGGTGATATGGTTTGGACCTGTATTTGTATCCAAATCTCATGTTCAATTGTAGCCCTCAGTGTTGGCGGTGGGGCCTGGTGGGAGGTGATTGGACCTCCCATGAGTGTGGATTGGACCTCCACATGAGTGTGGATCCTTCATGAATGCTGTGTCACCACCCCTTTGGTGCTGTTCTTGTGATAGAGTTCTCATGAGATATAGTTGTTTAAAAGTCAAGCCAGGCAAAGTGGCTCATACCTGTAATCCCAACACTTTGGAAGGCTGAGGCAGGTAGATCACTTGAGACCAGGAGTTCGCAACCAGCCAGGAAAGCATGGTGAAACTCTATCTCTACTAAAAATACAAAAATTAGCTGGGTATATTGGTGCATGCCTATAGTCCCAGCTACCTGGGAGGCTGAGGCACAAGAATCGCTTGAACCTAGGAAGTGGAGGTTGCAGTGAGCCAAGATCATGCCACTGCATTCTAGCCTGCGTGACAGAGCAAGACCCTGTCTCTAAATAAATAAATAAAATAAAAGTGTGTAACACCTCCTCTGTCTCTCTCGGTCCCACTCCTGCCATGTAAGATGCCTGACCCTGCATTGCCTTTCGTGATGAGTAAAACTTTCATGAGGGCTCCCTAGAAGCAGAAGCTACTATGCTTCATGTATAGCCTGCAGAACTGTGAGCCAATTAAACATATTTTCTTTATAAATTACTCAGTCTCAGTACTTCTTTTTTCTTTTTCTTTTCTTTCTTTCTTTTTTTTTTTTTTTTTTTTTGAGATGGAGTCTTGCTCTTTTCCCCCAGGCTGGAGTGCAGTGGTATGATCTCAGCTCACTGCAACCTCCACCTCCCAGGTTCAAATAATTCTCCTGCCTCAGCCTCCTGAGTAGCTGGGATTATAGGCACACATCACCATGCCCAGCTAATTTTTTCTGTTTTTAATAGAGATGGGGTTTCACTGTGCTGGCCAGGCAGGTCTCAAACTTCTGACCTCATGATCTGACTACCTCGGGCTCCCAGAGTACTGGGATTACAGGCATGAGCCACTGCGCCTGGCTTCAGGTATTTCTTTACAGCAGTGTGAGATGAACTAATACAAAGAAAGGCCTGTGTATTCTGACTCACAAGGCCATGAGGCTGGACCCTGCCCGACTTCCCGACTTTGCCTGCCCCGTCGTCTACACCTTCCTCACCATTCTACTGTGTCACCTGCCTCTACACAGGACCTGACCGCACCATCTGTTCCTTCCAGCTCTTCACAGAGTATCTGCTTTTGGTGAGCAGCCTTCTCCTTTCCTATTATTTCACCTATTAGTACCTGAACATCGTTTCTTCTCAGCAACATGGTTACTTCTTCATAGAAGACATCCCGAACATGCCAGCAAAGGTTGTATTGCTGCTTATTCCTTTTCCCCCTTTTTAGTCTTCAGCACAATATTTCATGATATTAATTTGTGCTTTGACCTCATGAATGACTGTATTTTGCTTTAGATTGTAAACTCCGTGAAGGAAGGGGCCATATATATTTTGGTCAGTGCTGAATCTTTAATGTATACCAGTGCCTGACATATGGTAGATACTTAAGAAACATTTTTTCAGTGAGTCATTGGATGGATGGGTGGGTTGTAAAAGAAATCAGTTTCTCTACTCACAAAACTTCTGACACAAAATGAGTAGTTTTCCATATACTGTATTTTTCCAGTTCAAGGATATGCACCAATTGAGTGTATATATAATTTAATTCTATTCTGACAGTAACCCGAGTTAGCATAGACCTCACAAGTTAAGAGCTCAGTCCCTCAAGACTGCCCCCCACTTCAGATGCCAGCAGTAGGTCCCTGGATAACTACCCACACTCTTATCTGATGTGGCTACAGATTGGGGGTCCCATGACCCCTTCCTCAGATTCAATTATGTGTCATCATGGCTGATGGAACTCAGGGAAACATTTTCTTTACCATTACTGGTTTATTATAAAGGATATTGTAAAGGATACAAATGAACAGCCAAATAAAGAGGTACATAGGATGAGGTCTGAAAGGGTCCTGAGTGCAGGAGCTTTTGTTTTTTTGGAATATGCCACCCTCCTGTGACGTGGATAAATTCACCAACCTGGAAACTCTCCAAACCCCTTGATTTAGGGTTTTTATGGAGGCCTCATTACTTAGGCATGATTGATTAAATCATTGGTCATTGGTAATTGACTAGATCTCCAGCCCCTTCCATTCCCTCAAAATTGAGGGTAGGGGTGAATGTTCTAATTCTTCAGTCTTACCCTGGTCTTTCTGGTGACGGGTTCCCATCCTGAAGCTATCTAGGGACCCCAGCCACCAGCCATCTCATTTGCATACTAAAAGATAACTTACCACTCTGGAGATTCCAGGGGCCTTAGAAGCTCTTAAGAATTGGACTAAGGCCAAATATTGTAACAAAGGATGCTCCTATTTCCCTTATCACTCGGAAAGTTACAAGAGTTTTAGGAGCTCTGCCTCAGGAAGTGAGGGGAGAGACAAATAGATGTTTTTTATTATGTTACAGATGAATACGATTCTGAAGTGTTGGAGGTTGTAGAAAAAGCTTAGGAGAGGAGGGAAGGAGTACCTGCTGCCTACCATTTGTCTGTAGCTATGTGCACGGCTTTATCCGTCAAATGAACATTTCCAGGGTCTGTGTTTGAAATTTTTGCCAAGGAGCCCAGAACTGCCAGATACAGTCAGCATCCCCAGCACCACCACTCTGCTTGGTCATCTTGAGACGGGATAGTTCCCTTGATCCCCTTTGCAGAAAGGAACTGGAGTGGCTTGTTTCATTCAGCCTGCTGCTGGCCACTTTTCGCCAGAGGGAGCTCGCAAGCGAGTGCGGGAACAGAAGCTAAGAAATGCTGGAACAGCCAGTGGCTCCTCTCTGGCAGGAGCAGGCTCCTGTGCAGGCCCCACAGCAGCCAAGTGTGTTACAACCCATGCTCTTTCAGCTCTGCCATCTGGGGTCGGCCAAGTGCCAACCAGCTCAGTGGAGGGTCAGGATGGCAGCCCCTGCCCTCTTGGCACCTGGGCTCTTGTCTGGCATCCAGGAAGAATCAGGTCACAGGAACTGTTTGAAAGGTGATGAATGAGGAAGACTTTATTGAGTGGTGGGTGGCTCTCAGTTAGAAGGAAGGCTGGGAAGGGCATGGATGGGAAGGTGAACTTCCCCTGAAGCCTGGCCGTCTCCCCAGGGCCACTCTGAAGCTATACTGTCTGAAGTTAGTGGCGTCTGTCTATAGTCTCCTACGCTCAGTTGCTTTTCTGCTCACCACTCAGCTGCCTGAATCCTCGATGCTCAGCCACTTGTGTTGTTCTGCCGGCTGAAGACTTTTATGGGCACAGGATAGGGGGAGGGCAGGCCAAAAAGGCAGCATTTGGGTGGGAAAAACCGGGTCAGCTGTTTTCACTTAAGGCCTCAGGTCCCAGTTCAAGGGTGAGGTTTAGCTGGCAGCCCAGCCCTTCTGTATCATTATCAGCTCAAAATACTGTGTCTTCCTTAAAACTCCTTTCTTGAGTGATCTGATTCTGAAGTTAATAAAACCATGTCTGTGACTCAAAGAACTAATTTATATATCTTTGAAATGTAGTACTCTTTATGCATAACAAGGTCCAAGTTTTCAGAAATCATTTTGGCTCAAAATAATAGAATGATTTCAAAGATAGTCTTGTGGTATTTCAAATGCCTTCCTTCTTGGGGTCGTCCTTTCCTTTGGCATGGCCTATGTCTCTGGGGAAATTTTGCCCCTTCTTGGACTCCACACCTTGCTTGTGTCTTTTCTCACCAACCTTCTCTTCCTAGATTCCATCCAAGGAACCTGGGCTCAAGGAACATCAAAGCATTCCTCAGAGTTCATGGACAGGTAGGGTTATCACGGTTACATGACAAAGCAGCTTTTGAACCCAAGTCTGCTGTGTATTCACTTGCTCTAGCACAGCACTAACCTCCCTACCTGCACACTGAATTCCAGTTTTCCTTTTTAGTTGTGTGCACTTGAGGAGTTAGGGCGGAGTGATCATGAAGGGGCCCAACAGTCACGTTCAGGCAACCTGTGGGGTTATTCTAAAAGTGAGCGAGGCATTCAAGACAGAAACCCATGGCCTTTACCACCACAGAGTCCATGCCAAGGGGTGGTCCCAGAGTGATGCATTTTGCCTCCAGGACTTTCAGGATTTTATTTTATATTATTATTTTTTGAAGTCGATTTTAGGAAAGCACACTGTCAGATGGAAATAATAATTTGAACTTGACATTGACACAGTTCACTTAGATGCAGAATTTGCCAGGGAGTTCCAGAAGGTGAACCTGAGGTGAGGAGTCAGGGAGATTTAATACGTCTGGAGTTAGGATGATACTGTCAGTGAGCATCGGCAGTACTTCTGTTTGCCTTCTCAGGATTTCTTTTCTGGTATCAGAACATGTTTCCTCATTGTGGTGAACCACCCCTCCCCTCTTCCCTGCATTCCTCCTGTTTTACAGGCTTATTGTTGGAAGGCAGTGCTCATGGATCTTTCATGTTTCTGCACATCTTGTGTCAGCTCTTGTTTCAGAGGATCTTTTCAGGGATGTTTATGGTAAACAGCCTTGGATAATAGAGATAGGGTCTCCCTCCGGGAAATGGCTAGGGTTTTTTCCTGACTAGAATAATAAAGATAATATCTCCCTTCAGGGTGAAGGCGAGCAGGTTTGCTAGCAGCTTCCTTATAAGTTCAGGGGTGTCCTAAACTCAAGGTCCTTACCCATGAGTCGAACCAAGTGTACGCATGCAGCACCTTCCTGGGCCACTCTGTATGTTTTTCAAGGGACTTGTGGAGCAAGGGGAGGCCGTGTGAATATGAAGCACAGACGGCTTTCTGTGCCATGAGTAATCAAGGTTTTTGTCTCTCCCCCAAGTCTAGCATCATGTGTGAAGTCGTGGAAGGCTCTCTTGTTAACCAGCAAGGAGCGTAAAATCTCTGACCCCTCACAGCTCTTGACAGCTAACCCTTGGAAAGCCTGGTCATGAGAGGAAAGCAGGCTCCTGGCTACAAGGATCACTTTGGTACAGTCAGATGACAAAGGTCAGGTCCATAGGAAGACTCTTCAAGGCTTTTGCTGGAGTTACTGGGCAAGGGATGAAGAATAGGAGCCTGGCCATCTTTGTGGTTAGCTGGGGAGAGCCCTTTGAGAATGAGTGCCCTTACAGAGGAAAGTAGAACCAAGAAGATGAAAGAGGGGAGGGGCAGAAAGCAAGGGAAATTGATTGAGGTTGAAATTGAGATTGATTTTATATGGGAGTGTTGATTGAGGGCCTGGATATCGCCCTGCCTTTTCTGTTACATAAGCCAATACATTCACTTTGTTTGCTTAAGCCAGTTTGTGTGGGAATGTCAATATTACCAAGTGAAAAAGTCCTGTCAAATACGGTTGCAAAAGAGTGGGCTGACCATTCCAAGGGACCACTGTTCTAGAGGTTTCTTCTCAGGCTTTTCCTATATGAGCATATAACCCTCAACTGCCTACCCACTCTAAAATACACCTAAGCAATGGCTGCCATTAGGATACAGAACTTGAGCTTGGTGCCTCTCCCCAAATGACTCCCTGAGCAATTGTCTTGTTGATGCTCTGCTTATGCATCTGTGTGTCTGCTTCCCTGAGGTGATGCAAAAATTGTGAATCAAAACAAATGCAGAGTGCCACGAAGAGACAAGATGGGTGCAGTAAGAAAGGCGAGAAAATGGAAGGTGGCAATGCTTTGGAACTCCTGGGGCCAGACCCATCTGAGGAAGTGAGGAATTTGAAATCGTAGTGGTTTTTGCATCTAAATTCATCACTCAAAGCTGTTCTGTGGTTCTGCAGAGAAATGATAATCAAGTTGAGGTTAGCTATCAAAGATTGTTGTTATTATTATTCAGTGGGAAAGCATTGTAGAATTTAAGGTTACACAACGAACCCTGTGAGGTAAAAAGATTGGCAGCTTCCTTCAGGACCAGCTTTGTTTTTGAAGTGGAGAAAGATATTTTCTTTTGCTTTTCATTTCTTTTGGTTATGTTGTGTGTGAGCACAGACATGCGTGTCTGTTCATGTACAATCATGCCCACACATCTGTATGCGTATGTATACATGTGCATGCACATGTGAGCCTGTGTGCACATATATGGATGTGTGGGCATGCCTGTATATGTATGTGCATCTAGGCATTTATCTTTCTAATTTGGATTGCAGAATTATAATCAACTTTCCAATATTTTATTAACAATTTAACATAATCCACAGCATTTCCTTTACCAAATGTCCTTTTACCTTTCCAGTAATAGTTTCAATTTGTAGTTGGAGAAGAGGCATAAAGAAGTAGATAAAGCTTACCAGGTAAAGTTGTGGCAGGGTATGCTAATAGATGGGGAAAAAAAAAAGAGAGAGAGAATCAGAGGTTAAAAAAGTAAGCAAAGAGCCAATTCAAATACTGAGACTCCTATGAAATCCCATGGAAGGCTGGCCCCAATTCAGTTGCCAGACTTTTCTTTCTGACTTCTGTCATACAAACTATGTGTTGGTCCCCTAAGCAAGCATCACTGTTCTGAGATGCTTTGCTCATACCTTTCCAGGCTTACCTCCTCGCCCTCGTGTTTTCTGCCTCTGCACTTATATTTATCCCTTGCCTGAAAAAACATGCTTTTCCCTTCTGAGCCCTATGTGTCTTAATCTCACCCCACACAGATTCATTCACCCAGCCCCTAGGTCTACATCGCCATCTCATTTACAAAATTACATGACCCTTCCTCGTAGATGCCATATCTTGCTTTCTCTTTGACCCAAAGCAAGCAAAAATGTTGAGTGATCCTTCTCACTGTCAACTCATACACACCTCAAGTTAGTTCTGAGATCATTTTTTTGAGACTGGGCCTGGGACATGTCACTAGTGAGATGAAGATGTATGAGAGTGCAAAGAACTTGGAGTTCTTTTTCTTTTTTTAAGAGGAATTTTCACTTGCGAGCAAAATTTTAATTGGATGTCTAAACTTCCAGATAAGCTTTTGTTCACCATTTGTCATGAATTTATAGGGGGAATGAAAAAAAATCAATATTCTGCAGTACTCCTTTCATTCCAAGGAGGTTGAAAGACTTTAGCTGCAAAGTGAGGAGATCAGAAGAGAAACAGATTTATTAAAGAAAAAAAAAAACATCTTACCAATGTCATTTGGAAGAACAGACCCTTTCTGAAGCGATTTCTGATCTCCTTTCCAAAGACGATCACTATTAATGGGCAACCATGAAGACGGAAAGGAAGAAAAAGAAGATTCACAGAGAAAAATGTGGAGTGCAATTTTCTATTCTCTACAGCTTTGTGGAAAGAGATCCCAGTTGTAAGTACGAACAATTTGCAAACATTTAAGCCAGGCGTTCTGCCAAATTTAAATGCCTTTGCCAATCACGACAAGAAGCATCTCTCTTGATATGACTCCAAATAGCTGGAAAATTACAAATAGGACAGAATTTCCCATGCCCAGCTTTCATGGGACCCTTTCTACACATACACTAGGTTTCTTTGTATAACGGAAATGTCATTTCATAACTTTTTCACCAACTGTGGCTTGATGTGTATGTTTGAGAATTTCCTTATTTCCTGTTGTCTGAATGCTCTGATACTGCAGGGGAGAAACAGTTATAACTTTTCGTCACTCATCACAAGGTTTGTGGCTGAGACCCTTAAAACAAAAGGCAGACTAGCCAGAGAAAACCGTAGCAAATTTATTAGCCAAATATTACAGGACATGAGAGTCTTCAGAAATGAAGACCCCCACATGTTTTTACATTGTTTTATTTGTTTTATCCATCCCCTCAAGCATTTATTTATTGAGTTAAAAACAATCCAGTTATAGGCTTTAAGTAGGTTTTACATTGTTAACACTGAGACTTAAAAACTTTAGGTGGGATTGTTTTAATAAGAAATAAGAAAGTGGATTTTGCTAGAGCAAACTAATAGCAGTTTTTGGAAAAAATAAAATAATTTCAAATGATAGGAAAGATCACATATTTTTATGCTTAGGCTTGAAGAATGGACAGACATGTAGCAATATAGTTAAATGAAAGTTGAGTATGACTGAATGGTAATAAACTGGGGTAGAAAGTAGCAAGGCCTGTTTGTTGAGATTCTTCTTGGCCTCTCTGGATGGTATTCTCTCCCTGTGGATATAGGGCAGATCATCTGTCATACAAGCATCTTCAAGAAAGAGATTCAGAGAGATCTTTCTGCTTCTGCGGCTTTCTCAGTATCCTTCAGCTTGAAATACTGAGTATAGTAAGATGCCCCATTTGGGGCTAGTGTTTCCTGCACCCCATCAACATCATATGTGAAATGGCTTTATTTTTTTTTCCAAAAACTGCTATAAATTTGCTTTAGCAAAATCTACTTTCTTATTCCTTATTAAAACAATCCCACTTACAGTTTTGAAGTCTCAGTGTTAATAATGTAAAACCTACTTAAAGACTATAATTGGATTGTTTTTAACTCCATAAACAAATGCATGAGTGGATGGAACAAACAAACAAAACAATGTAAAAACTTCAGACTTCTATTTAATTGATATTTCTTAATGTCAGCTGTCCTCCCTCCCTCTCCATCCCATCATCCCCCTAACCAAGGCTAAACTGGTGGCTCCGGTGGCTAGGAGCAGAGGGGCCTGAGTCATGGTCTGTTCTCTTACATACTTTTACTCTACCTTTTTGGAATGATGATTCTGCTGTTGAGGGCAATGAGGAAGGGGATGAGATGAACATGTTGCCTTGCATGCCTGTCCATGGAGTTGCATGACTCTTCTTGGTTGGCCATAATTACTGATCTAGTTTGTGATCGAGTCCATGAAATCCTTGAACATGGGTGGTGGCTCCATTACGCCTCCTGATAAAGGTCTCATCATAAGTGGCTCCCTGTGCAAGACTCTACTCCATCTTCTAGGTGATCCCTAGCTGAACACCTCCCATCCTTTGCTGTATCCTATAGCTGTGTCTGGCATGACCATAATACAGTGTCATCTGTGTTTGCAGTGTTTCCATCTCTGTGGTCTACTGTACTGGTATGTTCAGCTCTAATTTACATACATCTCAGGAACAGGAAACTTTCCCTTTTCATACCATGCCTACCAGTGCTCTTTACCTGCCTCTAGTGGTATAAGGACTTGCTAGCAAGCTCAGTGACTAAACTGACCCCAATTAAGGCACACAATGTTCCCTCTTATTTTCATGGAGCCTCCCTCCCTTTCCAGTGTCAGGGGAGAGGAGAATAGCTTATCTTGAGAAATTCTTCAATTCCTCAGCCTCCTTCTTTTACTCTTTACTTTTATACCAATAAGATGGGTGTAGGAGGTGGAAATTAGGTGGAGGGTAGTTAATGCCGAGTCTACTGACCTGTTACCTTCCTTCCCTCCCTCCCTCCTTCCCTCCCTCTCTCTTTTTCTCTGTTTCTTTCTCTCTTTCCTTCCCTCCCTCCCTCCCTCCCTCCCTCCCTTCCTTCCTTCCTTCCTTCCTTCATTCTTCTTTCTTGTTTCACTCTCATTGCTCAGGTGGACTGCAATGGCGTGCTCTCAGCTCACTGCAACCTCCACCTCCTGGGCTGAAAATGCAGGCGCCTGCCACCGTGCCTGGCTAATTTTTGTATTTTTAGTAGAGACAAGGTTTCACCATGTTGGGCAGGCTGGTCTTGAACTTCTGACCTCAGGTGATCCACCCACCTCGGACTCCCAAAACGCTGGGTTTACAGGCGTGAGCCACTGCGCCTGGCCCTTGTTGCTTTTCACCATTCCCTGTGGGATGGTAGCTAGGATGTGGGACACTTAAGGCATCTACTGTCAATTACTGGGACAGCAGGACTCTGTACCTAATGTCATCCTTTTATGCTATGGTTAATGCCTCTTACTGAAAAAGGGAAAATGTGAAAGGGAAAGTATCAGAGAGAAGTGATGAATATTTTCCTTATAGAGGCCCAAAAACGATGACAAAGAGCCCACTAGACGTGAAATATTTGGATCTTCAATGGGAGAGACTAGTCTCTTTATTCCTAGAGCCCAGCATAGTGCCTGGCACATGCTTGCTGGGTAAATATTGAAAGACACTTCCAAATTACCAAGGTGCTGGAAGGTAATAGGGTGATTTTGCTATACAGAAGACTAAATTGGAGACAAGGCAACCCTGGAAGAAACATAGTTCCAGTTTTCGTCTCCTTCAACTCTTCCTGAGTTCCAGTGTTGGTTTCCCTTGCCCTGCCCGCACAAGACTGCATGATAAAAATATTGGAATTGTCTTTGAAGTGACCATAGTGAATAGTGGTGGTTGTCAATGCCAAATTGCTATTTTGAAATCTTGGATTTAGCTTGCTATGGCAAAATGAGTGGCATGAAAGCCCTCACTTCTAGAGCACAATGGGCTTAAGGATATATATGTAGAAATAGTGCTTCACAGCTACGTTAAGTAAGAAAATTAATGTCACGCAGTACCACCTGTAAAAATGGACCCAGTACCTTGAGTCTCAAACTTTGGAAAACCTCACATTCATCAACACACACACACACACACACACACACACTCACACACACTCACACACACTCACACACTTCAATAAAGAATACACGATGCCTCTGTTACTCAGGATTCAGCACTCAGTGTTGGCAGCTCAGCATCCTCTTTCATGACTGCTAATACTGTTCAGGCCCCAGGGAGATGCTTTCCCACATCTCGCCCAGTGTTCTCGAACAAAAGATGACTGCATCTGAATGCCGTGAAGATTTGTGGGTTGTGCTGTCTGAAACAGGCACCGCTTTGGAGTATGGGGAAGATTTGAGCAGCAAAAGCACTTTGGTAAGACAAAAGACTAATTAAATTGTAAAACCTTTCTCTCAGTGTGAGTGTGGTAGTGTATTGAATAAAAAGTATTATTCTTCAGTAGAATCAAGCCTCCATTTCCTTGCTTCTCTTCATGATTCCAGAGGTACCTGGGAATTAGTGTTCTCTTGGCAGTAGTTGCACATGATAACCAAAGAACATTTTGCAGTATTAAACAACTGTTAATCCCCAAGTCACTTTCGGTCAACAAAACATCCAGATGTGTACAATAACACTTTGGTCATCTTTGATATTTTACTTTCAGTTAGATAAAAGTTGTAACTTTACACACTTTTTTTTTTTAAAGTATAGTTATAAAGTGTTTTTCAAGGTAGGATAAGAGAATATATTTGTTTGTTAAATTAATATGTAAATTAAAAATATTAAACGTGTAATATGTAGGTTTTTATTCATACTTTTCTCCCAAGCCCTGTAAATATTAGGGTTGGACCTAATGTAAAATATTGGGTCAGAGTAGTGGCCTCATAAAAGTGAGTTTCCTTTCTCTTCCCTAAATTTTTGTCTCTCACCATGAAAGAATAGCTGTATCTCTGCACTTTATTTTATGGAGGTCGACGTATAGTACAATGGTTAAGATTTTGCCAATGTTAAGTAGCCTGCTCTTTTCCCATGAAATTTAAGACGAATTTCTACAGGAGAAAATGGAATGTGATCCCTTTGTTTTCACTAAAACTGCATGTTCATGAGAATCAATGACAAACAGGCCAGATGTGGAGCTTGTTTCTTTGTATTTAAATATATTCTTTTCCCAGCATGGATGCAAGCTTACTTGGTTGGCAAATATGCATTTTGTCTCATGATTTAAGGATCATTTTTGTCCTTAACAGTGACAGCAGTAACAACAACAATATTAATTGCCTATGGAGAAGCACTTCACAATGTTCAATGTGCTTATATATATTTTGCCACCTGTTAACACATTAAGAAAGCAAACTGTGGCTTCTGACATTCTGATGGATCTCGTTGCAAAGCTAATGGCAATATGCAAGGGTTTGCACCTCTATTTATTTTTATATTCTATTAACAAACTGAGACTAGGCATTAATTTCCAACTAGCTTATGCATTTCAGAACATTTTAAGTTTTGTTTTCTTTTCATGGAAATGAAAATATAACTGTAGTTTTCAGAGAATGTTTATGCTGCAATGGTTTGTTTTTCATTCTGGAAAATCAATAACTCACTCTCTAGGGAAAGCATAATTTGGCAGTTAGATGTTTTGACCTTTCATTTTTCAGAAGTCTTCGAGGCATTACATTTGTTGGTCTTGATGGTATGTTTGGAATTTGTGTCCATCTATATAAAGAGACACAATGAGAATACAAGTATCAGGAGAGGAGTTGAGAAATCTAGGTTCTTGGCTTCACTTTTCCAAGTCTTTCTGAGCTTCAGCTCATCTGTGTAATCACATTAATATGTATGCCCACCTATGTAATATAGCTGTCATGAAGAACAGACTGCATGATGGATGTGAAAGTGCTCTGAAAACCGATCACTACAGCAAATAAATGGTGTCAGAAGTCAATGATACTATTATAGACTAGGGTGGGAAAATGAAGGCCTGAGGGCCAAATCCAGCCTGCCGTGTGTTTTTATAAATAAAATTTTATTGGAACACACCACATCCATTTGTTTACAAATTGTCTATGGTTGCTGTCATGCTGTGATGGCAGTGTGGAGTAGTTGTGATAGAAACCACATGACCAGCAAAGCCTAAAATATTTGCTATTGAATTCCTTGTAGAAAAAGCCTGCCAACCCATGTGAGAGAGCACAGACTCTTTGGTTGGAATTCTCAAATGTGGGAAATAAATAAGCATCTAATCTAAAATTTTGGGAGGAAACTGTAATTCCTGTTCAATTGATGAGTGAATGCTTTTTATTAAAAAAAAAAAAACAATGACTAATAAAGAAGTAATGCTAGAATTAGAAAATATCAATTTTTATAGGCCTTTTGAAATAATTGATGTAAACCAAGAATTGTCAATGAATATTAAAACTTTTATATAAAGTGTTATTTGGGCAAAAATATGCTTATACGCTGTTGAAAGCATAATGCCACATAAACAAAACCTTCTATAGGGGAGAGATCTGGTGGTCACTACCTTACCCATTTGATAAGGCTCTCTATCAGTAAAATTGAGACAGACAGATGTGGTATGCCTTCTAACAATATGTAAGGTTTTGAAAAACCATTATCTATTGAGTGTTTTTGTCAAAATGTGTAAGGTAGACTCAATTTCTAGTTTCTAGGAAATACTAAGAATATACGAATCAGTTAAATGACACCAAAATGAAACAGACAAATCAAAAAACGAAACCATGGAAGAGCATTTCTAGATTGTTGGAGTTATACCAACCAAGTGTCACGTGGGAACTTTGATTGGGTTCAATGTTGAAAAAGGAAAGCTGTAAAGAGTCTTATGAGCCAGCTTGGGGCATTTGAATATGGACTGGATACTGGATATTGTTATGTTAGAGAACAGTTGTTAATTAATTATATCTTGTTAATAGGATAGTGATATTGTGATTATACAATGGACAGTGTACTGAAGTATTTTGGGTTACTTTCAAATGCTTGAGACAAACACACACAAAAAAACTTATAAAACATGGCAAAAGAATATATGCGAGTTCATTGTACTAGTCTTCTAACATTTTTACTTTTGAACATTCCCAAACTAAAAACTTGAGAATAAAATTCAACAAGCAGTTACCGCTGGTGAAATAAAGAACCCAGGAAATTGTAAAAGGACGTGGGTTTTTTTTTTTTTTTTTTTTTTTGCCATTTGGTTAATAATGGCGTGCAGTAGTGTTCTCTCTGGTATGCTTTATCCAGCCACTCAAGTGAAAAAATCAGAGATAAAACATTCTCTTTTTATTATTTTTTCTCCTGCAGATGTTCATTCCTGATGGTAATTCATCATACAGGCAGGAAACCACCCAAGCAATATTTTTCCCTTATAAAATTTCATCTTACTAGTTGTCACCCATCATTCCAGCCTGTCAAAATCTTTAGAATTTTGATTGGCCCATTCAATCTGTTAGTTATCTTCCTCAGTCTTGTGACATCTAAATGGTTGATGAGCTCACTTTCTATGTCTTCATCCAAGTAGGTAATGAAGATACGGAATAGTAACTCCTTCCTGCTCGCTGCTAGCTGAAGACAAAGCCTCACAGCATTCTAGTGCTTGCCCCATGCCTGCAGTCGAGAGGCAGGGAGCAGGCACTAGATGCTCAGTAGCCCGGATTGGGCCCCATGCTTCAGCTAGCTGCAAATATAGCCTGCCACCTCTGACCCAGGACCCTTTCTGCACCAGCCCCTTCAGGTCTTCTTGGCCTCAGCACTTCTAGCTGCTGCGGCTGCTGCTGTGACTTCCCAGCATGGGCTTTTATTGGCTCCATGCAGGCACAGCCTGATCATGAGGGGCCTCTTGTGTCCTAAGACATTCCTATTGATTTTGAGGCAAGAGATACCCTGAGGACCACAGTCCTGCCAAAGCATGTTCACGCTGGAAGTGTGAGGGTCTCCAGCCCTATACAGCAAATCTTTGAGCAAAGGGAGACTAAAGTCTGAAGATACATTCATTGCCCTTTCTCCCTCTAGGCAGACCCCTGAGCTGACTCATTAATGTCAGGAACACGTTACATAATAGAATCAAGTGTTCTAGATTTAAATTAATTTGACCATATGTAAATTATACAAAATCAAAATGTCTTTAGAAACAATACTTTTCTGGTGATATTTTTTGCTGTTCTGAAAAGCAGTAGACAAATACTTAGAATTCTAAGTCAGTGGCTCATGATTAACTATATCTGTACAAAAGTGTTTTGCATGTTTTTCTTGCTCCTGCCATTGCTTGTTTTACTTTGTATATACATCCTCTAATACGTTATTTCTGTCATTTTAAACATTTCTAGAAGTTAAGAAATATGATTAATTGGCTTATATATTGTTATAAATTATTTTAAAATATAATTATTTCATATATATACATAGTTGAACCATTCATATTTATTTTATTACTTACTTATTTTAGAGACAGGGTCTCAGTCTGTCACTCAGGCTAGATTGCAGTGTGTGACAGTAGTTTACTATAGCCTGCAACTCCTGGCCTCAAGCTATCTGCCTGCTTCAGCATAATTGGGATTACTGGTATGAGCCACCTCACTCAGCATCATTTGTTTTTAAAGTAGAATTATGAATCTCTAATGGCTTTTTGGGAGGTAGTATGGTGTAGTGGTCTTGAGTGCACATTTTAAAATAAGATTTTTGGGATCACATCCATTCTGTGCCATTAACTGTCTTATTTTGGTAATTTACTGTATTTTATCTCTCTGTACCTCAGTTTCCTCATTTATATAATGAGCATGATACTACTAGTATTCATTTTATAGGATTCTGGTGAAGATTGAGTTAATATGTATAAAGCAATTGTGAAAGCACTTGGTATTAATACTCAGTAAATGTGAGTTGATATTATCATATGATTATTATTACTATGCTTATTATTACCACTACTACTACTAAAATGATTTTTTTCTAGAAATTATTTTCCTTTTAGATGTAGGGCATACCTATAACTAAGATGTAAGCAAAAGTAGTCTCCTGAGCAGCTAAAATAAATACCATAAAATTATAGCTCTAACTACAAGCTCTTTACTTAGATCTTCATTCACAGCATATTTACTTTTATGCAGCACTCAATGCTAACCAATTTTTTATCTGTTTTTCTGGATCAGAGATAATTGGAAACATCTTATTAGAAAGCAGGAGAATAGGGTTGTTCTTTCTAAGGTATACTTAGGGAAAGCGTTGTGGTGACAGGTGACAATTAACTATAAAGCAGGAGACAGTACAGGAGAAAAATCACAAGACCCTGTAAAGCATGATGACTGTGAAAGTAATTCATCCAGCAAATGTTTATGAACACTTTGTGCCAGGCATTGTCCTGGACTAAGAAAATGCAAAGGTGAATGTACCTGACAAGGCCTTGACAGGAGATTATATTCCATGGCAGAAGTTGGAGGAAGTAAATACAGTCATCCCTCAGTATCTGTGGGGCATTGGTTCCAGGACCTCCCTGCAGATATTGAAATCCAAGAATGCTCAAGTCCTTTATATAAATGGTGTAGTATTTGCATATAATTTATGCACGTCCTCTGTATAGTTAAATCATCTCTAGATTACATATAATACATAATATGTAAATGCTATTTGAATAGTTGTTATACTGTATTTTTAAAATTTGTATTTGCTTTGGGAGGCCAAGGTGGGCAGATCACTTGAGCCCAGGGGTTTGAGACCAGCTTGAGCAACATGGCAACACCCCCTCTCTACAAAATATAAAAATTAGCCTGGCATGATGATGCATGCCTGTAGTCCCAGCTACTTCGTGGCCTGAGTTGCCCGGGAGGTTGAGGGTGCAGTGAGTTGTGATCAGTACCACTGCACTCCAACCTGGGAGAGAGAGTGAGACCCTGTCTCAAAAAATTTTGGGTATCATTTTCATTTTTACATTATTTTTTTTTCCTGAATATTTTTGATGTTTAGTTGGTTGAATCTGCAGATGTGGACTCCATGGATATGGAGACTGGCTTTGCATCTAAAGAGTGAAATGCAGAGGGTCACATGGTAGAGAGCAAGTGAGGTGGCAGTAGGGGTACTTGGAAAAAGACTGGGGTGAAACCTGAAGTATGAAACGAAAACAGCCTTGTCAACAGCTCGGGGACAAATATTCCATGTAGAAAATAAGCAAGGGTAGAGAAATAAGCATTTAGAGGAATAAGCAAGGCCATGAAGTACGAAAGAGTTCAGTGGATTCAAACTATAGAAAGAAGAGCAGAGACCAAGGCAGGAGAATCATTTGAACCGGGGGGGTGGAGGTTGCAGTGATCCGAGATCACGCCACTGCATTCCAGCCCGGGAGACAGAGCAAGACTTGGTTTCCAAAAAAAAAAAGGAAAAAAAGAAAGCCAAAAAAGATGGAATGTGACTGGCCCAGGGTGAGGTGGTAAATGATATGAGCTAATACTGGAGAGCTAGGAAGGGGTAAGCTCACAGATGGTTTTAAAGATGGTAGTAAGGATATGGAATTCTATTATATAGACTCCATTAAAAGGTTATAAGCAGAATAGGATGTGATATAATACAGTCATACAGTCACGTGCTGGCCAATTATGTTTCAGTTGATGAAGGACTGCATATACAACGGTGATCCATAAGATTCTAATACCATATTTTTACTTTACCTTTTCTATGTTTAGATATGCGTAGATACACAGATACTTGCCATTGTGTTACAGTTGCCTACAGCATTCAGTATAGTCACAACATGCTCTCCAGTTTTGTATCCTAGGACCAGTAGGCTATCCATATAGCCTCTGTGTGTAGTAGGCTATATCATCTAGCTCTGTGTAAGTACACCCTGTGATGGCCACACAGTGACAGAATTGCCTATTGATGCATTCCTCAGTATGTATCCCCATCATTAAGGGATGAACGATACTGTATGTATTTCTTTCTATCTATCTATCTATCTATCTATCTATCTATCTGTCTGTCTGTCTGTCTGTCTGTCTGTCTGTCTGTCTGTCTATCTATCTGTCTATCTGTCTATCGAAATAGAGATAGATATAACAGGTCCTGGTTTCATTCAGCATCATCTCATGATAACATTGATGAGAAAAAAAATGTTGAATCCTAGCTTGGGTCGCTGTCCGTGGAGTTTGCACATTTTCTCCATGTCTACGTGGGTTTTCTCTGGGTATCTGGTTTCTTCCCATGTCCCAAAGAGGTGCACGTTAGGTGAACTGGCACGTCTACATGGTCCCAGTGTGAGTATGTGTGTGTGTGTGTATATGTATTTTTGAGTATGTCCTGTGATGGAATGGGATCCTTCTTGGGCTGCTTCCTGCCTTATGCCCTGAGCTTCCAGGATAGGTTCTGGCCACCTATTATTCTGTAATGAAATAATTAGGTAAATGATTATCATACTTGTTTCTATTAATCTTTTAAAAATATACATATAATTCACATTTATTTCCGTGTTTCAATATTAGAAATGTTTAGGTTTTTATTTAGACGTTAAGTAACATTTCAGTGATCAAAAATATGCCATGGGAGCTCAACTTTTGTTTAAATCAATTATCATATGGTAAAATTGGTTTCATTATGCTTTGTTTCACTTCAAGTCGCAGTTTCCAAGAAACTATCAATGATGTTGAGTGAACAGTTACTATATAACATAGATGATGATTGTCACTGCTAAACAGAATGGACTGGAAAAGGTGAGATTGAAAATAGAAAGATTAAGTAGGAAACCATTGAAGCAGTTGAGCTCAGAGTTGATGGAAGGTTGAATTAAGATACTGGTGGTAGAGAAAGGAGTTCTTATGTTTGAGACATTTTTTAGGGATGGACTTGACAGGATTTCCAAAGAATTGAGCGAGTGCAGGAGGAGAAGGATAAGCAAAAGGTGGGAGTCAGAATCAGAGGTGACTGCTGTCCCTTCATTTGAATAAATGGATCATAATGGTGCTATTTCCTGCGAGGAAGAGACAACGGATGGACTGGGGGCATGGTGTCAAGAGTGCCCTCTGAAGCATGTTTTGTTTGGGTGGTTATTTAGTAGACAGTCACATAGAGGAGCTGGACAGGCACTTAGCTGTGCAGTTGTGTGGAAGGAGAATAGAGGATGGATGTTTTGTATATCTCAGTAACTTCTGAGGGTTCATGCACAGGGGAGCATAGGAATTTAATGAGACCTTAAGCTTCTTGAGATAAATATTGGTGAAGGTTGATATTGATGTGTAAATTTTGAAAACATCAAATACCTAACTAGGCAACAGTTGATTTTAATATTTATAAAGGTCTATTAAAGGCCTCCCTAAGTGAGATAGTCCTCTTTTATTAAGAAGCTAGGGGAAAATATTCAGTTTTTTTTTTTCCTCATACGA
Organism: Sapajus apella; assembly: GCF_009761245.1. NCBI lineage: Eukaryota > Metazoa > Chordata > Mammalia > Primates > Cebidae > Sapajus > Sapajus apella. Next base: position 48,498,917 of record NW_022436944.1, read on the forward strand.
GAGCTGCAGTTTACTTTACGTTCCCTCAAATTTACTAAACATGTCTTTCCAAGACCCCCTATGCAAGTCCTTTTGCACTTGCGCCTCTCGGGTTTCCTTTCTGAAGAACAGAGGCAAATGAACTCAATGATCTAAATGTTAATTTTTTTTGCTTGGAATTCCAGGTCTCAGGGCCTCCTTTTGTTAAAACAGTCACTCTTAAAAGGGACTCAGAATGACTGAAACGTTTAAGGGATGACAAAACTCTGAGTTTTATCATGTACACTTACCATGGTGGGTAGAGGTTGGGATGCCAAGGTCGTTTGGCCCCTGGCCAGGGAGACAGTTCCATGTTGGAATGGGGAGGGTGGAGATTCATCTCCCTTCGTAGCAAAGCAACAGGGACCCTCTCAGCTACGTTTGTTAGCAAAACTGCTTCAGAGCCCTCTCTCAATCTTTCAAATATTTGATCTTAAAAGGGATTTTGTCTTGTTTTTTATTTTTTTAATGTAAATTTCATATGATATTAGCTTCGTAAGCAAATTCTGCCTTCCTTCCCCCATAGCCACCTTTCTAACACTACACACTGATTTATTTTGCTGGCAGGTATGGTGATTTTATTACCTTTCGTCATGTGTAGGATGCCTCCATGGCAGTTTTGTTCAAACCCCTTGGTGGGAGAGTCTGCTGAATTTGTAAAGGTGTCACTATTTATTTTAATATTCTCAAACAGTAGCAGTTACGTTGCTTGCTTGAAATAAAGGCATTGAATTCAAGACCATGAGAGATTTCCCTAGGATATCTGCAGCAGGAAGTATTTGCTATTTTCAACATCAATTCCTTGACCAGTTGAAGCATATGTTAACCTTTGGCCGAATATTGACTATTCCTGTCAGATGGGGGCATATTGCCTTTTGTTGGAAGCTAGTTGGATGGATCGTATCAGAAATGAAGGAAGAATAAACTTTGCATGACTGAAATAAATTGTAAGATCTTGGTTCGAGTTCCAGAAGCCTAGAGAAGGGGAGATGAGTTGAAATTCTTTGGCTCTGGCCAGCGGGGACAAATATCTTCCTGTAACTAGACTGTGGAGCTGAGAATTTGTGGTCTTATGAAAAGAAATAGCAGAGTTGTGAGAAACTTTGGGGAAACCATAGACTGATGTTTCCCTGGGGACTGTTTCTGGGGAAAATTACAATGACAGACCTATTAGAGGTTGCCTGGTCTGTATTTTCTGAATCTTACCTACTCTTCTTCTTTTACTGCTTGTATACCCCCAAACTAGGCTGCCTCAATTTTTCTTTTTTGTATAAAATAAATGGTTAATCTTCTGCTTTTAGTGTCTGTGTCCTTGTATATATTTTAGATGGAGAGGTACAGTATGTCTGGCCTTTTAAACTGTCTCCACTACTTATAAGTATGGCTTTTTCTAAGTTCAGTTTTCTCACTTATAAAATGTATTTGATTTCTATCTAAATTTGGGAATTTAATATAAATAGGAGACATCAAGCACTGAAAAGTGTGTGGGCTTTTGAGTGCATCTTGGTTTTGAATCTTATTGGCTGTGTCATTCTGGGCAAGGTAAAATAACCTTTCTAGGCCTCAGTTTCTCCATATGTATAAATGAGATAATGTTTGCGTTGTAGGGTGCTTGTAAGTGAAAAACAGAAAATCCTTAGTCCAGTGCCTGGTCCCTGAAAGAGACACCACAGGCAGTAGCTGCTATCACTATAATGTTTTACACACATGCCATGGAACCTGACTCTAAAATAGCATAAGATATTTCAAAATTCAATACAAATTGGGCTGGCCTTGAGCCTGTCTAGACACGTATATATAGTTAGCACCTTACCATGTCCTAGTCTTATAATGCAGTTTTATCACATTGACTTAAAGGGAAGCATTGCCGCAGACCCAAGAATCTGAAGCCATGAGGCTTGCCTCATACAGAACCCATCAGGTACCAGGAACCGCTCCTGCAGGGGCATCTTGGTGGAATTTAGTGTTTTGTGGTCATCAGTTCTCAGAGAAAATCTTGATTCAGTGGAGCCCTAGTATCAGAGCTTCCACGGCCCGTTATCAACTGGGTATCAGCCTTGGGTATTATTTTAGGGCCATCTTTTATATGTGAGAGGGTAGTTACAGATGGTCCACAGCAACCACCCTCTCAGGTTCTTGAGGTCTTGGAATTTTCCCATCATGGAGGCAAGGGATGTGGATGCACAGGCTCGTCCCTGGTTTGTACCTGGTTTTCCAACAAAGAAGCAATTACTCATGTGGGCTTTCATAGCAGGATGCTGATTGGTGTTGTATAAAAGTAGGGTTCCGTTGACAAAGAAATCTGGAAGATTAAAGGCATGTATCTTAGGGTACAGAGCTAGATATGATTACTAGCTCGAGTAATCTGTCTACTGCCCTTTGCAGTGTGTTAATAATATTAGAACACTTTATTAAACTCCTACCAGATGCCTAGCACTGTGCTTGGCATTTTATACATGCTATCTCTAATCCTTCCCAAGCCCCGCAGAATCCTTTGCTGTACCTCGATGCTGCGGTTGATAACACCACAGCTCAGATTACATGGCTCCATCATGGCCACAAAACCAGGGGAAGATCTGGGCTTCACACCCAAGTTACACTGATGTCCAAGAGCAGGCTTGCTGCACTCTTGGGAGTTCTGTGTGTTATATTCCCGAGGGAAAGAAAAGGCACTGCCTAAAATGATACTTTGAAAATCAGACCCCCACTGGGTTGATCTGAGAAGTGCTGAGCTTGTAATTATGCCCAGGGAAGGAGTAACTCTCCGTATGATCCACTTACTTGTGAACCACAAGAAGAGAGAGGTGGTGTTTAATATTTAGCAAATGATAAGGCATGGATAGAGGGCAAACTAAAGATCCTGGGCTTAAACTTGAAGCAGGGACTTGGAGGCCACCTGATGTGTCAGCTGTTAATATTTAGGTGCTGAGTCACCAGGAGGCCCAGAAAGTTCTAAGAGACAGACACAGGGCAGTCAGGGTGAGGAACACCTGGAGGGATTCAGGACAGCAACCATGTTCCAATTAGTTAGAGAGTTTTTGTTTTGTTTTTTCTTATTTTGTCTCAGTCAATTGCCTACCAGCTGAACTCCAGCCTTATCAGAGTAGGTAAAGTTGGTTTGAGGCACTGTAGTGTTTCCTAACTTGCCAGGTGGTAAGTTGCACACCTGACCCTATTGCTATAAAGCCTTATTTGTTTTCTAGTGGAGGTGGGCAGGAAGACAAGTGGCCCAGCACAGAGAATCTTTTGCCTGCTTCAGCTGTTTTCTTGTTTTAGAGTAGTAGAAGGAGTCCTTGTTTTTTTTTTTTTTGTTGTTTGTTTGTTTTTAGAGCAGTAGAAGTAGTCCTTTTTTTAGCGTTGTTTACTTTCCAATATTTATATGGGGTTATCTATCATTCCCTACCCTGGAGCACTATTTTGTAAAGGATAAGCAAGTTTAGCTCCTTCAGCTTCTCCTAAATTTTAAATAAGAGATGAATTCTACATGTTCCTTTTTTTTTTTTCCTATAGTGACTGAGGTGAAAGCCAGAAAAACTCAGCTTCTCTAATTGTCTTTTCCATGAGTGATTATTTTTATTCTTCTAGATTCAAAATCTGATTTAAAAATTCTGCAAAACACGTTTTTTTTTGTTACTTGAAGTCAACAGTTCCCCATGTCTTATGCACTTCGTTGACATAAACTTAAGTGCTTGGTTAATTTAAAATGCAGAAGGTGTTGAACCTGTTGATTTGGTTCTCAGATTTTGCTTTTGTCCCAATTCCATATCTAGCCACAGAGGGGCTTCGGGGGCTCAATGATCCAGTACGCTACTTTCCCTCCCCCACATTTCTCGGGGTGCTCTTGCACCAGGGGATTGCTGGAGTCTTGAGGACTTTTCTGGATGTGGAGTGGAGGTGAGGCAGGTGAAGAGCGTGTAGCTATCTATTTTCTATATATTCTCGGTCTGATTTTCACCTGAAAGCACAATAACATTTATAAACAGAAGGGTAAAACATTTATTTTTTTCAAGAATCTCTACTTTTCTCATTTGTCGGAAGGGACATTTTATGGTTGCTTTCAGAGTAAAGCAGTAGCTAAACGAGGACTTTGTCTCTGACCTCAGACATGATGATGGAGTTGTAAATTTTGTCTTGTTAAATTAACTTTCTATTGAAGCTTCCTTTTCCCTCCAGTTTTTGGATTTTGTGGTCTCCCGTTCATTCTTTCAATCCCAACAAGAAGCTTATTATTTGGCAGTTTCCTCTGAAACGTTACGGTTCTGGAAGTTGACGCTAGATTGATCTCCACTGATCCTGTCAGCGGGGACCATGGGACCAGCCTGTCTCCCATTAAGACCTATTCTTCGACTAAACCAAATTATCTGAGGAAGCTGGGCTGCGCTAGCTGGAACCACATGTGATCTTATAGGGTAGTATTAGGCAGGCAGACTTCTGATGGCCCATTTAGTTTCATTAGATGCCTGGAATTTCTGTTGGCACTGAGCAAGAAGCAGCGAGAAGTACCTCTAACCACTTGGTGACTTCATTTTCAAAACTGAACCTGAGAAACTGGCAGTCTCTCATATCTAGACTCAGAAGCAATGGGTCACAATATCTTGGCCTTATTAGGCACTCATGCTTCTTTGCCACATTATTTGATAACAGCTTCATGTCGTGAATGCACAAGCAGAGAGATCTTATGGAATGCCATTTCTGAACCAGATAAAGCTCTTTGCAATTTAGAAAATATATTGGCATGAATAAGGACAGGCATATATTTGCTGTCCCCCTTCTCTAAAGGTGGAAGAATAACCTGACGTAGAGCATGATGGAATCGGAGAGGAGACTTAGGCCTTGCCATGCTGGCAAGAACTAACTGAGGCACTGGACTTCTTTGTGCCAAAGATTTGTGGAAAATACCATGGGAGTCATTCACTGGTTAACATTGGTCAAATGAAGACCTGAGTAAAAGCTGTGTTGTCTGTTGCCTTTATAGGCAAAAATGAATGGGTTAAGATATTGACTGTAAAGTCCAAGGTAAGTGATGATGCTGAAAGGTAATATGTAAGGGATGGTGGGAAGATGAACATCAGCATACGGGAGGAGTGGGAACCAGCAGTTCTTTGAGCGGTTTTGTTCAGGTGATGGTCTTGGGTTTGTTGATTGATCAGGTGTGTTCCAGAGTAAGGCTGGAAGATACAGAGATACTATTTAAAAATCCAGGAGTAATGAACTCCAAAAAGGAAGCAAAATGAACCTAAAATGCCAAATTTAGAAAAATATAAAATGGTAAATATACTAGCCAGGGTTCTCTAGAGGGACAGAACTAATAGGATAGATGTATGTATGAAAGGGAGTTTACCCAGGAGCACTGACCCGCATGATCACAAGGTGAAGTCCACAGTAGGCCGTCTGCAAGCCGAGGAGCAAGGAAGCCAGTCTGAGTCCCAGAACCTCAGAAGTAGGGAAGCCGACAGTGTAGCCTTAGTCTGTGGCCAAAGGCCTGAGAGACCCTGGCAAACCACTGGTGTACGTCCACAAGTCCAAAAGCTAAAGAACCTGGAGTCTGATTTTCTAGGGCAGGAAGCATCCAGCATGGGAGAAAGATGAAAGCTGGAAGACTCAGCAAGTCTGCTCTTCCATCTTCTCCTGCCTGCTATATTCTAGCCACACTGGCAATTGTTTAGATGGTACCCATCCAGACTGAGGTTGGGTCTGCCTCTTTAAATCCAGACTCAAGTGATAATCTCCTTTGGCAACACCCTCACAGACACACAGGAACAATACTTTGCATCCTTCAATCCAATCAGATTGATACTGTTAACCATCACAGCAAAGGTTCTTCTAGTAGAATATTGCCTCCGTTATATCTGCTCTAGTATCAGGAAGTAAAAGCTGAGGCCAGAGGGAGAGGACCACCCAAGCGGAATCTTTGCATTGGAGAAAACAGTTCACAGAGCAACTCAAAGTGCTATTTCAGACAACATCCAAGTAGCAATTCCTTGCTAATTCCAGTTTCTTTATCACGGTGGATCCCACCATCTTTCTCCCTCCCACCCCCCGGCCCCCAGAAGGAGTCTCCCTCTGTCACCCAGGCATGAGTGCAGTGGTGTGCTCACTGCAACCTCCACCTCCTGAGTTCGAGCAATTCTCCCTGCCTCGGCCTCCCGAGTCATGGGGATTACAGGTGCATGTCACCACGCCTGGCTAATTTTTGTATTTTTAGTAGAGAGGGGATATCACCATGTTGGCCGGACTGGTCTTGAACTCCTGACCTTAGGTGGTCCACCTGCCTTGGTCTCCCAAAACACTGGGATTATAGGCATGAGCCACCACACCCAGCCCACACCATCTTATATTGCTGAGATTTCATGCTACAAACTTGAGTGCAATTTTTGACTCATTATTTGCTTTAAGGAACTATCTGTAAAGCCAGTTTCTCTACCCCAGCTTCTGGTGGTTTAACACAATGATAGAGCACAAGGACATTGGAGTCAGATGGCTTGGGTTCAAATTCTAGCTCTGCCCCTTACTGGGCAAGTTTCTTTCTCTCTCTCCATGTCTCTTTTTAGTCCTTTGCAAAAGGAAGATAGTAATAGTACCTACCTCATAGGGATGTTGTAAAGATTTAAGAGACAAAAAATATCTCATTCATAATAAGTGTTTAATATATGTTAGCTACTGTTGTTATCAGTATTAGATTCACAGAGTTCCTTTAGGACTAACTGTTGTAGTGGAAGCATCATGAATTGAACACTGGGACAACCTGGACTCGAATACTGACTTTTGCAGTTATTACCTGGGTGACCATGGGTAAGCCATTCAACTTTTCTGAGTTTCAGCTGTACCCACCTGCAAAATGGCGCTCATGGTACTTGCATGCAGCACTGTTGGGGTTTACAAATGGCTGCTATGTGTAAAACATGAAGCGCGGTGCCTGGTTTGAGGTCGCTTTCCCATATATAATAGCTACTATCATTATTGTTGCCATTTTTTTCTTGTATGTGAACGTAGGCATAAGATTATCCATTGGTAAGAAACATAACTGAGATTCAAGGGCTGTCATTTCCTGTCCCAAAGTGAGTATTTATTTTGAACTTCTATTTATTTGCACTAATGGCTCAAACTTCTTGTCCTTTCTTGACTTTGGCCTTTGGTATCTCTTCTGATCTTTTAAAACTTGATCATTCTAGACTCATATAGATATTCCGACTTCTTGTTGAGGCCCTGACAATACTTCCTTGATCCAAACAGCATAGCACCTACCTGGATTTAATACTAGCTCCAGCATTTACGTTAAGCACATGACTTAACTTTTCTGAGCCTCAACCATCTTTCAAATGGTCATTGTAATAATGATCTTATTAGATCTTTGTGAGGCCTAAGTAAGATAAAGTATGATAAAGTACCTAACTATATCTACCAATCAGATGGTGCTCTGTGTTAAATTGGTTGCCCTGGAAACAGACTCTGAGGCAGAGATTTATATGTAGATTTCTGTGGCGTAGTGGTCTCTGGAACAATACCTGTAATGAAGTGAGGGTTGCAGGACTGGGCAGAGGGGAAAGTTGAATTGCGGTGCAATTGCAGATGAGGCTTCAGCCAAACCCAAGGGAAGACTCCAATTGGGCTGATCCTTTAGAATTATCCCAAATGGGCCCAGTCTTTGTTACTGCATCAGCCAGTCATTGAGTGGGGTGTACCTAGGGTGGATGGTTGAGTGTGTAGCTCCCTTTGACCAAAGGGCAGTTCCTGGAGAGGGCTGCAGCAGTGAGCTGTCAGTAAGTAGCACTTCCCCCCCCGCTTTTTTTTTTTTGAGATGGAGTCTTGCTCTGTCTCTCAGGCTGGAGTGCAGTGGCAGGATCTTAGCTCATTACAACCTCTGCCTCCTGGGTTCAAGCAATTCTCTGCCTCAGCCTCCTGAGTAGCTGGATTACAGGTGGGTGCCTACCACCACGCCTGGCTAATTTTTGTAATTTTAGTAGAGATAGGGTTTCACCATCTTGGTCAGGGTGGTCTTGAACTCCTGACCTTGTGATCCACCTGCCTTGGCCTACCAAAGTGCTGGGATTGCAGGTGTGAGTAAGCAGCGCTTCTGATAGCTGCAGGATTGAGTGCCTCTGTCGTGAAGGGCATCTGGGCGCACAGTACAGTATCCACTATATGCTCAGTAATTTTGAATTGCTTCTCTTCAATTCTTTGGCATCCATTTCGTTTCTCTTATTGTATCTTAAGTTTCACCCTGATTAGCACTTGCCTTTTCCTTTAGAGACTCCCCAATTCTGACGTTGCTCCTTTTGAGTTGAAATAGGTTATCATTTTATGATTTTCATCTTTTTTGCCATGGGAGCTAGTTACAGCAGGGGTTGAGGGGTGAATTAGGGAAACCAGTTATTCGTCTCTCATTGTCCAATGAAGAAAGACTTAAAGTGGAGGTGGTATCTTTTTTTTAATTTATTTAATGGCCACTTCCAAACATTTGATGTTGAATCTACTCAATTTTGTGATGAACAGATTTGTAAGGCTGTGTCTATGCTAAACAGGAAAGAATGAGGTGATCAGTTAATGGTGTATAAGCATGTATAGGACTTGTATATTCTTACAACTGAGAACACTTTTGTAACCCCAGATGTGTGGGAGTTTTTCCTCCCACACACCAGTTAAGCAATTCTGTAGCAGTTTCTCCAGCAGACACCACCTGGGTGTCCTCTAGTTCAGTTCAATTCTGACAGTATCTACCTGGAGAGAGTGTCACATCCCACAGGTTAAGGGCTGAGCCTCACCAGACTTCCCCCTCTTCAGATGCCAGTCACAAGAAATAATTTGTTACCTATATTTCTGACCAACTGTACTTCTCAAGTTCAATTAATTTGCTAGAGTGGCTCACAGAACCAAGACAAATATTTTGTTAACTCATTCCTTGTAAACGACATTACAAATGTTACAGATTAGGAGATGCATAGAACAAGGCATGGGAAAAGGGGCAAAGAGCTTCCATGCCCTCCCTGGACATGCTACCCTCCAGAAACCTCCACGTGTTCAGCTGCTGGAAGCTCTCTGAGCCCTGTTCTTTGGAGGCTTTTGGAGGCTTCACTATGTAGGCATGATTGGTCAAATCGTTGGCTGTTAGTGATCAACCCAACCTTCAGCCCCCTTCTCCTCCCTGTAGGTTAGGGAGTAGGGCTGAAAGTCTCAACCCTCTAATCGTGCCTTTGTCTTTCTTGTAAGCAGCACCCATCCTGAAGCCATCTACAGACACCCAGCCACCAGCCATCTCATTAGCATACAGAAGAGACTCATATCACTCCAGAGATTACAAGGATTTTAGGAGCTGTATGTTAGGAAACAGAATGAAGACCAAATATATAAAAATCCTATTACAAATGACAATATCACATGATATCGGCTATGGGAGTGGGTTAAGAGACTGCGGGTGCTCATGCTCCATTTTTGTTATTACAAATATAGAGCTTTGTCTTCCCTTTCAACGTTAGATATAAGAATATTTTGTTTTTTTCTAGGCTTCTGGGGTAAATTTCTATACCAATGTTCACAGCTTATTTGGCCCTTTAAAAATAATTAAGCCATATGCCTAGAATTGTTTCTCGGGTCACCTTAATCACTTCTACAACTTGATCTTCTGGAAGCCTTTCATTAAATAATTAAGAATTCCTTAAGAAAGTTGGACTACTTTCATGAATGCCTTTTAAAAAAAATTAATTCCTACTTTTTTGCTGTAGCAACCTGCTAGATAAACACAAATACTTTTTTATTTGCCTTCCTGTTAAATCAAGACTCACCTTTTGTGAATATATCACATTAATGCTTATTTGTTCTGTGGATTTGTTTAGCGTATCCCCTAAGGAGCATTCTTTCTCTGCCATCCTTGCCTATCTTCGATTGTGTAAGGTCCCAGCAGGCAAATACTATGTCTTTTAAAATTGCATTGTACAGTACCGTGCACAAATGAGCAATTAATTCTCAAAATACTGGCAGTGGGAAAAGGCACAAAGGAACTGATAATATCTTAAATGATTTAAATGATGTCTTTAATGCATTGGTTATCCCCCATTTTGGTTTCTAATAAAAGTTGTCAGAAAGAAACAAGATAATGTTCAAAGTATATTGAGTTTCTCTGAACCGAAGTTCTGGTTAAATTAAAATTATTATTAAAAGATCAGTCTCAGGTGCTGCTGCGTATATCCACAAGCTGTTATTGTTGGATGCTTTTATCAGGCTCTTTAAATTGTCCTCGTAAGCTTAAAATCCTGAAGAGTACCAATGGCGCCACTGGGGAAGGTAGAGCTTCCATACTTGATGTGAGTCAAGGGTAGTCAACCTTTCTGTAAAGGGCTACGCCATATGAATGTTTTCAGCCCTGTAGGCCATAAGGCCTATGTCACAACTCCTCAGCTCTACTTTTGTAGCATGGAAGCAGCTGTAGACAATATGTAAATAAAGCATGGTGGTATTCTAATGAAAGTTTATCTTCGAAAAGAGAGGAGGGTCAGATTTGGCCTGTGGCCTATCATTGGCTGACACATAATCCAGATGATTAGACTAGATTACTCCTGCACTGATTCTGAAATACATCAGTAAATTGAACCAATGGCCAGAGAGACACAATTGCAAAGTCAAGAATGTGAAAACAGTTTTAATGACTTAGATTCACAATATTTGTTTCCTAGTTCGGTTGCTCAACCAAGAGTAGGTTCCATGGGGACAGTTCCTCATTCCCAGAGTCCCGGGCATTCCCATTTTTAAGATTTGGCCACCAAGTGGTCTCAGTATGGCCTCCTTCACCCAGTGACTGCAAGATTTGGGGAATCCACTGGTTTTGTCTGCAGGTAACCACATTTTTCTTTCCTGTATTAAGTGGATTGTGGTATCTTCCCTACTGACTTTAAGGGTTGTTGCAATGGCTGAGTGAAATACTGCTCAAGATCACATTTCATCACACATTCCTATTAAAGAGGAAAATATTAACTTTGCTTGACCCATTTTTTTTCTCTAAACCTAAGCATGGTACTTGGTTGATTTTTTTTTTTTCTGGGCAGATTTGTATGTCTGTGTTTGAGTGATATTAAATATCTAAATATAGTTAAATGATTGAATGATTCTTAAGCTTTGCTTCACAGTGGACTTACCTGCAGCAGTTTTAAAAATCCTGATGCCTTGGCAATACCCCAGATTAACTGAATCTGAATCTCTGTGGGGGAGACCAAGCATTAATATACTTTTGAAACTACACAATTGTATCATTTTCTGTTGCTATTGAAACAAATTACCACAGATTTAGTAGCTTAAAATAACACAAATTTATTATCTCACAGTGTTGTAGGTTATGCGTCTGACACAGGTCTCATCTGAGCCATCGTCAAGGTGCTAGCAAGGCTGCATTCTTTTCAGGAGGCTCTAGGGCAAGCGTGTCCAACCCACAGGCTGCATGTACCCCAGGACAGCTCTGAGTGTGGCCCAACACAAATTTGTAAACTTTCTAAAAATATTATGTTTTTTTTTTTTTTTTTTTTTTCTTTAGCTCATTAGCTATCATTAGTGTTAGTGTATTTTGTGTGTGGTCCAAGACAGTTCTTCTTCTTCCAGTGCGGCCCCGGGAAGCCAAAAGATTGGACACCCTTGCTCTAGAAGATAATGTGTTCCTTTGCCTTTTCCTACGCTTTCTAAAGAGCCCGCCCATGGTCCTTGGTTCATGGCCCTCTTCCTTTGCAAAGTCAGCAACAGCAGGCCAAACTCTACTTTTATCTCATCACTACGACCTTTGACTCAACTCTTTTTCCTTCCTTTCCCCTTTTTAAGGAATGTTATCTTGGGCTCATCTGGATGATCCAAGTTAATCCTTCTGTTTTAACAACCTTAATTCCATCTGTCATGTAGCCTAACATATTCACAGGTTCTTCGGAGTATGATGTGTACAGCTTTGGGAACCCGTTATTCTGCCTACCACACCAGATAATTACTACTCAAAAAGGGAAAAGTGTATGGACCCTAACTAGTAGAAGCAAATTATTCCCACATGTGTTCTGTTGACGGTGAGTGCATAAGCATTCATTCTTTCATTGATTCACTCATTGATTCATTCTTTCAATAAATGGTGATTTCCTTTTGTGTTCTTAGCATTGATTCTAGAGATACAATAATAAACCTTGTGGCAAAGGCCTAATGGAAAGGAAAAGATATTTAAATAGAGAAAATGCATATGCCTTGGGTCCTCATAGAAAGGTTCCTTTCCCAAATTTTGAGACAAGGCTAGGATTTGTGGAAGAAGTGATGTGAGAATTAGATAGGTATAGAATATGGAATAAAACTAGCCTTAGTAGCTCTTTCAGACACTTAATGCATTATCTTCTATCCTTACTACAAACTTGTATAGTGCATACTATTACTGCCGTTTTGTAGATGTGGAAGCTGAGTCTCATGAATATGAAATAATGATAATAGTTATTCTATTCTATGAAATCATGTGTGTAGTTCTATACTAGGGCATTTTAGAATGACCATCATTTCTTTAAACACTGGGCAAAGTTTTTGCTGTCTTCCAAATTCACATGTCTTTCTGAAGAAAAAAAAGGAGCAGAAATCTGACACAGCCTCTATGGTTATAACTGGCATGTAGCCACAGAAATGTTTAGCCTTGTGGCTTGTTTTCTGTCTGAACCAGAAGAGTACCATGTTCTCAATAGACGCTTAGTCAGTATGGTTTTTAATGGGCATAACAGGACTCCCAGCATGCAGTCACTATGTTGCCACTGTCAACACTATAGTTCATCCACGTATCAAAGTGATTGGATATGGGGATCTGGTGTCTTCTGGATTTGATCAGTGAAGGTTTGAAGATTTCCGTGCCTGCTGCTCTTTGAAAAGTGATAGGAGAATCGAGTTTAGTGTTCTTAGACTTACTTAGCTCCTACTTTCCATCATAAACCTAACAGATCCACTTGGGGTGATTCTACCATGAACCTGTTTTTATTGAGTCACTTGACTTTCACAAGTACCCAGATTTAGTTTCTCTGTGACAAGAATATGGGTAATGCTGCCGAGACTGGTTATTTCTTACATATCATATCTACAATCACTGAAGGAAGAACCTACAATGTGTAGAATATTGAGATACATTGGATGTTTCTAAAAATGGCTTCAAAGAATGTTTTTGAGTTGCTTCATTCTGGGCATTAATGCTTGAAATATCAAGATAAATAGGAAGCCCAAGTTTTAGTGAGAAAATGCAGATCATTAAATGAGGGAAATAAAAATGCATTACAATGTATTAAGAAGGGGCTTTAGGCCAAATTTTAAGACCAGCTAAGGATTTCTGGAGAAAGTAATGTTGGAATAGGTAAGGAGAGAATGCTGGATAATAATTGCCTGAATGCCTGCTCTGGGCAGTTAATGAATCATCTTTCATTCTTACAAAACCATGCACAGTGGTTACTATTACCACTATGTTGCAGATGAAGCTCCTACAGAACAAGTAACTTTTAAGGTCTTATAAAGAAAATGACAAAAGTAGTATTGGGTTGGGAAAAGACTAAGCTACAGTACTAATACAATGGCCATTAGCCATGTATTGAAATTTAAATTACTTCGACTGTTTAAATTATTATTATTATTGAACAATAATATTATTCAATTTTTTAATCGAAAAAATTCAGCTCCTTCTTTACACTTTATTCAGGTACTCAGCAGTCACACGTGGCTAGTTGCTACCATATTGGATAGCACAGATTAAAGAAAATTTCCTTCACTGCAGAAAGTTTTATTGGACAGCATTGCTCTAGGGTATTTAGAAAATATTTAAAGGTGTTCTAGAACTTTTTTTTAGGTTAGCAACAGTATTAGTACCATGTAGGCTCCTAGAATATCAGAACCAGAAGCAGACTTTATATGAGTAGCTCTCTTCTACCCTTACTAGTCACAAGGTAGATAACAAAAGATTAAAAAAGAAACTTTCACCCAGGCTGTTCTACTAATACGTGGAGAGTGGGACAAGAATTTGGGGGTTCATGTGGTTAGTATATTCAGAGGAACATATGTTTCTTGTGCAGGATTTATCTATGGAAAATGCAAGTGGTCACCTTGGCATGGGGATAACAGTGGGCTATTTTAGCAAAGGGAAGCACTGCTACTATGTATAGCGAGTACATAATACATCAGTCAAATGTGTCAAATTGGAAATGATTATTATAATTTTCAAGTGATATCTAAGCATCTGTTTGTAGATAAACTAGTAATATACTAAAAGAAGTCATTTTTATGTGTTCATTAATCCAGATCTTTAAAATACTCCGATGTGGTGATTTCTTTTGTCTTAGTGGAAGTTCCCGTTTTAATAGTGCTCTCAACTTAGCTAAAGACCTTTTAAAGTTTTCAATCCTATCATCTTTGAAGTCATCCCATAAAGAAGGATGGACAAGTATTATGATCAACAATGAAGAGGTAGGGGAAATAGGCTACTCAGAGGTTTGCTTTTCTGTTCAAATTAGGTGACCTGGGGTTGATTCTACATCTGTTGGTGCCTAATCTTGGGATATTTCCAACAGACCATTAAAAAAAAGCAACCTCACTCATTTAAGGAAAATGAATCTATAATTACTATTTTTTCCCATTGTTTCAAAAGTTTACCCCCGAAAACTTCATATTAATGAAGTTTTACTGCTCTCCAGAAGATGCTGATTCATGCAGGATTGAAGAGAATCCAGTAGGCAGGTCGTGAAGTCATTCAGTGCATACATATGAGTTTTTACCTCGATGTTGGAGTCGTAGGAGACAACGAATAGTTGCTATTTTCACCAAGTAAGGACTAAGTAGTAGCCAAGTGTAGGCACCTAAAGTGGATCTTACTTTGCTTAGTACTGGGAAACACTCATAGTTTCTATCACTGTTTCAGGCCATTGAAGTGGAATGAGTTTGTTATTGATGGCCTGTGTCGCAATTCCAGTGTGACAGACACCAGCAAACACATTGTCTTGCTCTAGTCTACAAATAGAAATCAATGACTATTTTATTTGCTCAACCCTGCCTCTAGTCCACGGCTGTGGCCTCCATCATGAAGTAGCTGGAATGATTAATGATCTGTTGGTGGTATTAATGCCTCTTGTTTTGGTACCCTAATTATAGAAGCAGATTGGAGCCAAGCTTTTTAGAGTGGGTTTGAGATTGAAAGATATTTGAAAAGCAGGTGATTGGTCCAACACTTCCACTTCTTTCAATTTAACCATAAATCAGTTGTGAATGATTTTTTCACTGTAATTTTTCATAGGTTTTGAACTTTGGTAATAAGCATCCCTGTCCCACAGTGAAACTGTGATTTTCCTAGATCTTGTTGGAAAGAAGATGAAGATTTATGAAGGGGCATAGAAGGAAATGTACTGCATTTCTTTTTATCCTCTGCTTGTTGTTTTTCCCTCCTTTCCTGTACTTCAACCCTGGTAAGTCTCAACTTTCATGCATGCCATACATGGCATCTAGTATTTGGAAACAGGAAGCTGCAGTGTGACTTGACCTAGTTACCAGTGACTGTACAATTACAAATAAGAAGTTGATGCTATATAAAGTAGTACTACATTCCACGCTGAAAAGAACATATGGAGAAGAGTGCCTTTGCTCCAGCAACACCCGTTTTTAAAACTCATTTGCTGAATTTGTTGACTTATTTTTTTTTTTTAAGTTTAGG
The DNA here is from genome assembly GCF_009761245.1 of Sapajus apella. NCBI lineage: Eukaryota > Metazoa > Chordata > Mammalia > Primates > Cebidae > Sapajus > Sapajus apella. The sequence continues at coordinate 48,514,605 of NW_022436944.1, forward strand.
GTGGCTCAAGGCATTGCTACCACCCAAGAAACTACCATGAAGACTGTGGAAAAAATTCTGAGGAACCCTGGGTGAAGAGATAGGTTTAAATTGGAATCAATTTGACAATTTTTCCTTCCCTAACTAGAGCTGCAGCTTACTCCACTGTGTGTAATGTAATACATCTGTGCCTGATGAAAATCTGGCTTGCAAATTATGGAAAAGCACAGGATTCTTTACATTTGTATAATTTATATTTTTTAAAGCATTTTATTATCTGGGGAGTATATTGACAGCAATGGACATCTTAAAATAGATTGTTTATAGACACTCAAATGCAGCAAATATACATGTTTACCTTTATACTGCAGCACATGGAAAAATCCACCAGGTCTTTTAGGGTATTCAGTTTTTTGTGGCTGCAACACTAAAGTCCTATGTATTTGAGTAATGTATTACATTTATAATTCATTTAAAATATGAGGTTCATATATTAACAGGCTTGTCTTTTAATTCTACAAATTGAAAGAATGATTCCTTTCTGTATTAGGTTTCTCCAGAGAAGCAGAACCAATAGAGTTTACTTAGAGATATATAGAAAGAGATTTATTGTGAGAGACTGGCTTATGCAATTAGGGAGGCTGAGAAATCCTATAATCTACCATCTAAAAGTAGAGGCCCAGGAAAGTTAGGGGTATAGTTTCAATCCAAACTCTAAGGCCTGAGAACCAGGGGAGCCAATAGTGTAGGTCCCAGTCCGTGTCCGAAGATCTGAGAACCAGGAATACTGAAGAATGAAGGCAAGGAGAAGGAGAAATTCTTTGCGCAAGCAGATAATTGTTATTTTTAAATTTTACTTTATGTTCCAGGATACATGTGCAGAACATGAAGGTTTCTTACATAGGTGTACGTGTGCCATGGTGGTTTGCTGCACCTATTGACCTGTCCTATTCCCTCCCCTCACCTCCCATCCCCCAACAGGTTCTGGTATGTAATGTTCCCAACCCTGTGTCCATGTGTTTTTATAGTTCAACTCCCACTTATCAGTGAGAACATGAGGTGTTCAGTTTTCTGTTCCTGTGTTACTTTGCTGAGGATGATGGCTTCAGATTTCATCCGTGTCCCTGCAAAGGACATAATCTCATTCCCTTTTTTGGCTGCATGACATTTTGTGGTGTATATGTACCACATTTTCTTTATTCAGTCTGTCATTGATGGGCATTTAGATTGGTTTCATGGCTTTGCCATTGTAAATAGTGCTGCAATAAATATAAGGTACATGTGTCTTTATAGTAGAATGACTTATATTTCTCTGGGTGAATTGGTACTTCTGGTACTAGATCCTTGAGGAATCACCATACTGTCTTCCACAATGGTTGAACTAATTTACATTCAGAGGGAATTTTTTTGTTCTATTCAGACCCTTAATGATGCCTGTTCAAACTGGGGAGAGTAATCTCCCTTACTCAATCTACCTATTCAAATGCTAATCTCTTCCAGAAACACCTTCACAGTCACATCCAGAAATAATGCTTACCTGCTATGTTGGCATCCGTTAGCCCAGTCAAGTTGACACATAAGATTAATCATCACACCTTTTTTCTTTCCTTCCAGCCTGCCTGCCTTCCTGCCCACTTTTCTTCTTAAAATATCTATTGAGCCATTATTATGTACCAAAGCAGTAAGCTTGTCTTAGGTGGCTGAGTAGTGGGAGGAAAAGGTGATTTTGAAAATAAGATTCCGTCCTTGCCATCAAAGACCTTTCATTTTAGTGACGGTGGGGGGAGAAGAGAACATAGGTTTTCGTTATTTTTGCAGACAACTGAGTCCATTTTGAGCCAAAAAAGAAAAATAAAAAACCTTGTTTTGAGGGCATTGGGCAGTTAGCAAAGTCTTTTGAAGGCACAGGAAATCAGTTTTTTGGTTTATTTTGTTTTTGGTTTAAGAGACAGGGGTCTCTCTCTGTCCCTTAGGCTGGAGTTCAGTGGTGCAGTCATAGCTCACTGCAGCTTGTAGGTCCTGAGGTCAAGTGATCCTTCCACCTCAGCCCCCCAAAGTATTGGGATCACAGGTGTGAGCCACTGCACCTGGCCTGGAAACCAGGTTTAAATGCCAATAACAAGACACAAGAGCAGCCAAGAGAAACGCCAAAGCACTTATCCAAGGGAAGTCCCACTGCTGCTGCTTTACAGTTTTGGGCCAAACCCTCTGCCAGAGCTGCCACAAAAGAAGAAATTCCTTTAACACCACACTTGCAAGAACAACTAATGTCCTAAAGTGAATCAGTGACCTTGGGTTGCCTTTTTTTTCCCCCATCTCAAACCTCTTACAGGTATACCTACTTAGCAAAACACAGGACACATCTGCTTTCTTAACTGCAAAAAAGTCTGGGGAGTATAATTGTTGGCTTTCCAGTTTCTGTTACATTGGAGGTTACATCAAATGGGTTGGAATGCATATGGAGGGAGTGACCCCATAGTGTCCCCCTTAGGTAGGCAGGTTAGCAGATAGCTAGAATAAATTGTGTGTTATGCTGTAGTAGATTATGGGAATACCTAGTGAAGGCACCCATCTCAAGAGGAAGGAGGGGTATTCAGGGTAGCATCTTGGAGTAGGGCTATACTTGCTGAATCTAGAAAGGTTTCAGGATTGTATTAGGATAGGATAAGATAGGTATATGTTACAGAAGCAAACAGCTTCAAAATTTCAGTGGTTAACACATTCACACAAAATTCCTGCAAAGTCTGTGCTCTGGGGGGCACTGGGTACAGATTTGTGGGACCTGGTGGCAAGATGAAAATATTGGGCCCCGTTTCTAAAAATTGTCAAGACAGTGACAGCAGAGCATCAAGCCAAGCACAGAGCCCATCCAAGTGCCGAGTCCTGGGTGATCACATAGGTTACATGCCCATGATGCTGGCCCTAGGTGAGGGTCCAGGAGACTCCAGAGAAGCTTTCTTGTATTTGATAATTCAGTAATTCATGCGGCTTCAGTGTGTGACTCTGCCATCTCAACACAACCTACTCCAATTTTGCCAAAACTGGACGAGAGAGACTGGAGGGCCACATAGGGGATTTCACTGCCTTAACCCAGAATTGCAGTATCTTACTTCTACTCACATGTCATTGGCTAGAACCGATCACATGGCCTTGACTGACTACCAGGTGGCTAAGAAGTGGAGACTTCTGCATGCTTAAGAATAAGAAGTCAGGTTATGGTGAAACAGGATTATCTACCCAAATATTTGGGGTATTTGGATTATTTTCCCAAAGAAAAGGGAATGATATAAACAATATCTTTGTTATTTGAAAATACTATTTGTATGTGAATATTAAGAAATTTAGAGTGGCTTAAAAATTCTAGAAGTATGTTTGCTTTTTGCCAATCCACTCATTTTGAATAGAATAATTTCAAAATTATTATTATTTTTTTTGCTAAATTCAAGTGTTACTAGAATAATTAGCAGTAACTAATGAAAAACTCTGAGAATTTAGAACAAGGAATTTTTTTTTCTATTTTAGTACATATATACCTTGTCTTAAGACACAAATTGTATTTTATTGAAAACAATGTATATAAAAACCAATCAAATAAAAATATTCTCTTGAATTTTTAAACTTTTTTTAACCAATGAATACACTCAAATATATCTGCTCAGACAGGAAAATAACATCACTGAAACAATTCTAAAGAGTTTTCCTGCTTCTATCAAGTGCTCTGAATTATCTTTATCTGGCGTGTGCTCGAGTGTATTCACATATAAAATCCACTTCTAAACGTGGGAAATGGGTGTTCTGAAAAGCTAACCCTTTATGTCACTGATGCCCTGTGTCTATTGCTCTGGTGCTTTTATCTATGAATTAAAACAAAATTGCCAAGTCCAATAATGTAGAGACAATAAAAGGAGCTTAGATAAGAGATAAAGAAATGTGGTTCATGACAGACATGTCAGAGTATCTATTGACAGATAGATTTCTTTTTTTAATCAATGAACTCCTGTTACTGTTGTACACATGTAACTTGCACTCCTTTAATTTTGTTCATTTAAATTCAGTGTTGCTCTTTTTGGTACAGTATTGAACTACCCTTAGAATGCCTTCTTTTTGATGTTGCACTGTGCTTTATTGGAAGGAAAACTGGACTTCAGAACAAATCCAAATCATTGGATTTGTTCTGAAGTCCAGCCCAAACACTTACCAATTATGCAGATTTATCTTTTTTTATCTATAAAATGGGAGTCATAGTTGTGATGACCTTAATAACAAGCGTGGTGTTAAGATGATGACTAATTGTTTTTCTAACTCAATGAAGGGAAGGTATTTACACTCTATAGAGTCCAAATCAGGAGTCAGCAAACTATGGCCCACAGGTACACCTATTTAGCAAAACACAGGACAATGCCTGGCAAATTTGGCCCTTCACCCATTTTTTAAAATAGGGACGCAGACATGCCTTTCATCTGTGTAATGTCTATAGCTACTTTCCTGCTCTGATAGCAAAGTTGAGTAGCAGTTGTGACAGGCACTGTGTGGCCCACAAAGCCTAAATTATTTACTGCCTGGCCCTTTATGGAAAAATTTTTTGAATTACTGATCTAGATAGTCCCCAAATATCTGTTTTGATTTAAGAAAATGTAGGAATATTGCCTTAAAGGGATATGAGACTGCCTTTTAAAAAGCTCTGTACTCTATACTACACATAGAAAATCTCCAAGGACAGCCTAACCCAGCTTTCAGCTGCTGAAAATGGTATAACATTTATCTTTTCACTCTTGAAGTGCTACCTACAGGGCCACTGCTGGCAGAGGTCATTATGCAAATGCAGACACATCTCTCCAGGATACCATATGTGAGGCATTTGCACAAATGTAGATTGTATTCAGGCCTGAATATAATGTATATGCTTTAGTCACTTTTATGAAACTGTTCAGTCATCTGGACATTTTTCACTGTGTTTATCAGGAAATGTGAAATAGAGAATTGAGCAATTTTCTCATCAATTTGATCAATGTAGACTGGGAACCTGGATGCCTTTAGTCTTTTTCATTTTAATGCCTGTTTTCTCTCAATTGCTAGAATTTATTTATTTATTTTACTAAATTGCTCCGTTAATTACTTCAATTTTCCAATCTATCTTGCCATCGAAGGCTCAGCCTGTTTTAATTTTACATGTGGTTGGTACAATTGAGGTCTGTACCTAAAGTGTAGGATTTTCAGTGTAGGATTCATGTTTGTTTATCCATCTACTTGCTAGGTCCCTTTGATCTGTAACCTAAACTGTTCAAATTTCACTTTTGAATCAATCAAGTACATATGGAAACGCAAAAGGAAAGGAGGAGAGAGATTGTAATGAAAAGCCAACAACTGACCAACGTGGAGAAAGTGCCCTTGTGGCAAAAGAGAAGGGATTTGAAGGAGACAAGCAGGTACTAGAAGACCATGGGTTGATGCTTTGGAAATAGATAAGTAGGCCATGAGGAGAAGCAGAAATTGCCAACACTTTAGAAGAAAGATCAATGAAGAAGAGGGAACACTTTAAAAAGGAGAAGCAGCCAATAAAGTTATATTCGAGAGTAACCAGTCTGAGAAAATAAAACTGGCTTTGAATTTCAAAATTGTCCCGATTTGAAGGGGGAATCTTGAGCAAGTTTCATCCAGTCCTACCTTGATCAAGTAGGGACATTTTCTCATCAGGCTACAACCTATTCAAGCACTCTCTTTTCTTCAGGAGTTAGTATCTTCCTTGTTATGTAGAGAATTGCCTATGTCTGGTTGGGCAGATGGGGTGAGGAGCAAACTTTCAGGATGAGTGGACATCAACAGGTAACCTATTGGTCACTGTGGATTGATGGGCTTTGGTGGTATCAAATAAATATGTCTGGCCGGGCGCGGTGGCTCAAGCCTGTAATCCCAGCACTTTGGGAGGCCGAGGCGGGTGGATCACGAGGTCAAGAGATCGAGACCATCCTGGTCAACAAGGTGAAACCCCGTCTCTATTAAAAATACAAAAAATTAGCTGGGCATGGTGGTGCGTGCCTGTAATCGCAGCTACTCAGGAAGCTGAGGCAGGAGAATTGCCTGAACCCAGGAGGCGGAGGTTGCGGTGAGCCGAGATCGCGCCATTGCACTCCAGCCTGGGTAACATGCGTGAAACTCCGTCTCAAAAAAAAAAAAAAAAAAAAAAAAAAAAAATATGTCTGGATGATATGAACTTACAACCCCTGGCCATGGATGGTACTTGCCTTAGGGGAGAATACTGATTTCTGTTTCTCATACATTCCTGTTTCTCTAGTCCTTCTCCTTTCTTCCTCTTTTTCTACTCATTTGTACAAATGGTTTGTACATTTTGAAGAGTAGCTTTTGAACTTGGTAGTATTTTCGTAGTCTTTGTTTTCTGGTTTCCCCAAGAGTGACTCATGAATTCTGAAAAAGAGCCCTTGGGTTTGAGGAAGGAATTTTGTGGCAAAAATAATACTGTAAGATACTATAACCTGCTAAAAGCAGTTATTAGCTTTGGTGGTTTAGAGTTTATTGGTGACTTTAGACATCGAGGATGAAGGGAGACATATTTAGGACCAAGATTCAAAGAGCATGCAGAAGGATTTTCTTTTTGGTTGGCTAGTTGGTAAGTTATTTTTAGATAAGAAGTTTTAAGCTGGTGCAGAAAGGTACTGGAACATTGCAGAGTGATGGGGAAAGTCCACACAGATCCAAGTCTCAGGCACTGTAAGTTCAGTAGGCATCCATCACAATTACAGCTGAGAACTTATGACCGACAGAGGAGGAGGCCATTAACCAGTGTCTGATTAGTTCAGGTTCTAAGGAGCGATATGGACAGAGGTTACTGAAAGCCATAGGCTGGGAGTTAAAACAAATTCCTGCAGAGAAAGTTTTGCAAATGACTGACCACTTTCAAAAGTCCAGGCTTCTTATGAGTGACCTTTTTTAATCATAAGAGGCTTTCAAAAATTTGATGAGTAAATGCCTGAGGAAGTAGAAGTTAACTTGGATCTTGAAGAACAGGTAGGTGAGCATGGCAGCATAAAGGGAATATGAGGTCATTCTAATTAAGAGGATTTACTTGAAGTAGGATACAAATGGCATATGTCTGGCATATCCTGAAGACTCTTAGCAAAATGATATATTAAAATCAATATAGTTAGTGTGAGATCTGAGGGTTTCAGTGTAGCTTTGGGTGTGTGTGGGTTGTGGGGGGTGTGGGTGTGTGTATGCTGTTTATTGAGTGCAAGTGTATAAACTATTTACCAAGCTAGGTTTTAAACTGGAAGGCTCGGCCTACATATTTTATCTAAAGAATCATAACCCCCTTAGTGTAGTTTTAACAAAATATTTTAATTCTTTGCTTTCTTTCACTTACCTAACTAAAGACTTTCTTGGCCTAGATGTGCGCAAATTTTAATGTACGCATGAATCACTTGAGGGTTGTTAAAAATGTAGATTCTGATTCAAAAGATTTAGCAGAGACAGAGCCTAAGATCTGCATTTCTCACAAGCTCCCAGGTGATGCTGCTGCTGCTGGTCTAGGGATCGCACTTTGAGTAGAAATGACTAAATGGAAGTGGAAAGAGTTTGGTAGCAAAAAGGGGTTTAGTTTTATCATTGTAATGGTTTGCGTGGTTGAATTCTAGCTCTGAGACCTGTGAACTTTATGATTTGGATATGTTATTTAAGCTGTTTGAGCCTTATTTCTTTATCTGCAAAATAGGGATAATGATACCACCTTCACAAGCATCATTCTAATAGGTACATTTCTCCCAGATCTATCTCATTCACAGTTTTATTTTCAGTGGCGAGAACACTTGGCACATCACAAATGCTTCATAAGCACTTATTGAATGAATGAATAAATTGAATGAACTAATGAATAAATAGATTTGATTATGAATTTATAATGTAAATAGGACATACAGCAAAGGATCTCGCCCTAAGAGACATTTTAATAAATGTTGATCGCTTCCCCATGTCCTTTGCCCTCTGAAATAAAAGGCCAAGTTTGGATGCATGTTTCAAACTGCTGAAGCAACAATGTATAAAACAGGTATTGTCTCTGTGATATCTCAATGAAATAACAGTTACATTTCAGATAATAGAAACTTGATGGATAGATGGGAGAGTAGTTTCATAATGTTATTATTACGTATAAATGGACAAGGGTACATTAGGCAATCACTTCTCATAAATTGATCATCTAAATATATACATTATATCTTACCTGCTGCTGGAGCACTGGAAGGGAAGCCATTGTAAGAAAATAGGAACCTTTTAATAATTCTTTAGATTCAGAAGACACTGGGATCGGGTACACAGCTGATATTGGGAATAAAATTTGACAAGCCTGGATTACCTACTCATAGACTCCCTACTTTCCCAAAATGTCTAAATTTGAGTTTAGCAACCTTGCTCCTTTCTAAGTGCAAGAGCGCTGGAATTTCGAAAGTTAAGCCAGTATGCTTGAATGAATACTGTTAACTGGTTTATACTGAGGACAGCGATTAGGCCACTAAACTAAAATACCAACTATGGGTCAAGAACTGAAGTAGATAGTGGAGGGATGGGGTGAGGAAGGCAGAGCCAGTCTTTGGCCTCATGAACCTTATTCTCAAGAACAGACAGGGAAACCCAGAAAAACAGAAAGAGACCAACAGTGCATTGCTTGATTGGCTTTCAGAAATGTGTTCACTGAGATGAGTTGTCATTTGTTGGTTAAATGGGCTTAAGACCAGTTGTGGCGGGTGTTTTGCTGCACTATTAACTGCTGTATCATCAGCACTTGTAACAGTGAAGACTATATGGTAGGTTTTCAATAAATATGTTTTTAGTGATGAAAAACTTTGCAGCAAACTATTCTTAGTAAATTCGTGTTAATAGTGACTGAGAATGGCTTGTTCTGTGCACACTCAGAGCAAATGTATATTATAATTTCTCTCTTGTGTATAACCAACGTGTAGGTTTTAGCCATAATTAATTTATTAATTAAGGTTAAAAAAAGAAACACCCCTAAACTATGAAACTGTCTTTTTGCTAAGGCACTTGAATAGGAGTATCAAAAAATTAGCAGATGATACTGCTGCTGACAGTTCTTCATATTGAGAATTTTCTTCTTGACTTAGTAAGTACTTTTAACTTTTGTAGCAGCTGTCACTGCCGTTGGTGGCGGTCACATTTTTTGCGTTTATTGAAGTTGACAGTAGATCGGGTTTGTGGTTTCCTTTTGTTCCTAAAGCTGATTATTATTAAGCGTGTTTTTTAAAGCATGGTTTGCTGTTTTATAAACCTTCTGAAGACACCACCACTCTCACTTTCTTAACTGCAGGATTATCAACACTGTTGTCACCTACTAATTTGATCTAGCCCTTATGCCACAGAGCATTCATTGCCCAAAGCAGGAGGTACCATAATGTCAATAGCAAACACATCTGGTCTTAAAAAAAAAAAAAAAGAGAGAGAGAGAGGGGCAGACATGCAGTTTGCAAACCATGTGACTAGCAGGTCTGCATAATTATGATTGCAATTATGATTATTTTTAAAGGGAGGTAAAGAAATGATATGGTTTGGCCAGGTCCCAACCCAAATCTCATTTCAAATTGTAGTTCCCATAATTCCCACTGGTCATGGGAGGGACCAGGTGGAGATAATTGAATCATAGGGGTGGTTTTTCCCCATGCTGTTCTTGTGATAGTAAGTTCTCATGAGATCTGCTAAGTACAGAGCGAAGCTTTCCCCAACTTCGCTCTGTACTTCTTGCTGCCACCATGTGAAGAAGGATGTGTTTGCTTCCCTTTCCACCGTGATTGTAGGTTTCCTGAGGCCTCCCAAACCCTGCAGAACTGTGAGTAAATTAAACCTCTTTTCTTTGTAAATTACCCCGTCTCGGGTATGTCTTTATCAGCAGCAGGAGAATGGACTAATAAATGAAGGTTTCATCTTACAGTGTAGTAGTGAAAACTCTTATTTTGGGCTCACCTCTGGCTGGTAGGGAATCGGTATCCGCACAAGCAGGTCAGACTTATTAAATCATAGGCAAGAAATCTTGGGCAATTTCTGCAGTTATGATGATGAGTGAGCCCATGAAGTGTCTGGGTAGTCAGGTAGATGTGATGGCCCACTAATTCCAAACACAGCCAATCATACCGAGAGTAGGAGTACTTAAAAATATAAACTGCCTCAATTACAGTATTGTCACTTTGTGTGTGTGTGTGTCTTAAATAACTGAGATAAATGTTTAAAAATGGTAGAGGAGGAGAGGGATGAAACAAAAAAGTCAAAACAAGTATCTTTTGTCCTGGAGTGTTAGTTATGCAGTACTATTGTCCCAAGAAGTCAGTTGTTTCTCATTAGGAAAGGTGAACATGGGAAATAACTACTCTTACCATTTAGTAAGTGAAGTGAGCATGAGCAGAAGTGACACACAGAGTTGTAAAAAAAATTCATGTGTGGCCCTGAGTGATGGGATCTGTATCTGGGAGGGAAAGCATGGAGATAAAGGGGCCAAGTAGACCCAGATGGGGAATATGACCTCGAGAATAGGTGCAAAATAGCACAAGAAAAAAAAAATCCATGGGCATGAAAACAATGTGAAGGAAAAGAGACATTCCCCTGGGCAAATGGAGTCTATCTCCCTGTAATGTTCAAATGTGTAAAATGCAAAGATGAAAGGGAGGAGGTAAAAGGAGAAGGAGAGTCCTCTGCCTCAACTAGCCACACGTCTGTTATTGGGTAAGGCATATGATCTCCTGGAATTCAGAGTCATTTTTTCTATTTAGTGAAGTGAAAGGACTATAATGAGTGGTTTTTATATTGTCCTGTGTAGATTTTAGAGGTTCTAGAAAAGGGCCTTCTCAGGGAGTAGGTTTGTTTCCAAAGTGGCTGAAAACCAATGATCCTAGGATCATCTCCAGATCTAACAAATTAGGATTTTTGACTTTTATCATCTCTTTAATAGGGAAGGATTGATGGTGAAATACAAAATAACACTTTCATTTTATGCTTCTAATTAACTGAAAAACTTATTGTACTTGCTTAGTAATCTGTATGTAGTATGATTTGATGATTTGCAATTAACATAGTGTTTCCAAAGTCTTTTTAATCTCATACATTTCTTGTTGGAATAGCAGTCCCTGAATTCATTTTTACTCATTGAACCACCAAATTCCTATAACAGTGTCCAGAATAAAACAGAAATTGGACTAAGGTCCTGAACACATTGTTACACAAGTTATGTCTTCAGTAAGTTACCTGTTTTATATAAATGATCCTAATTAAGACAGGCTATGAGCTCAGTTCTGACATTAGACTTTATTTGTTTGGGTAATATTTTGACTTTGTTCTCTTATCTCCAGTCCTGTAAAGATAGTTTAATAGATCAGCACTCATAAAGAGGTGCCAACATATCATACCTTATGGACGAAATGAAATGCATCCTCATAGTGGCACATTATGAAGAAAGGAGAAGGTAATAAGATAGGAAGGGCTGAAGAGAAGAGAAAAAAGGGCAGGGTGATGGTAGGAGAGACAATTAATTCCTTCTGAGCTGATTTTAGTTTTTATTGACGACTATACCCTAAAGAGAAATGATTCAGAGAAAGAGGAATCTATATGGCAGGCAAAAATAAGATATGGATTAAAAACTCTTTTCTGTATGTTCATGATGCTGACTCACAGGATCAAAGACTCTAAATGGTGAATTGGCCTTCTGGGTACAATGAAGAACACAGTGTAAACCTCGTCCTAACTCATTCATGATCAAGAGTGCCTTTCTAGAAAAACTTTCAGATAATGAGGGAGAAAAATGATCAGAATAGTCTAATCTGATTTCCATTATTTTATCTTTGCCAGTGTTATTTGAAAAGAGAACTGCTTTTAAAAGTCTTGTAGGAAACAGCCGATTTTTGACTTATGGCTCACTATTTTTGTAAACTATTTGGTATGTAGACATTATGGGACCTTTTACTCTTAAAATACCTGACAATATTGGGAAAACAAATAAATAACTGACGTGCCTGGTGACTTTATGAAGTATATTCTGATAAGCAGCTGCCACCAGACAGAAAGATCCACTATAAAGGCTTTCTTTGCTCCTTGGTCCCTCAGCACCTTGAATTTGCAATAGCTGCATCTCATTATCCTATCTCTGTTACTTTCAGGATAGGTTTGCATTGGTAATATTCTAACAAAAGTCAGTAACTGTCACCTCAAATAATGCTGTGTTACATCCTCCACATTAAAAAAAAAAAAAAAAAAGATGCCCAAAGCACTTATTGAATTGTTTTCATCTGGCAGGTAATGGAGATTGTTATTTAACTTGTTGTTATGCCCATAAATAGTTAATCCCATTATCATAAACAAAATGAAGCTATTAGCCTCATTTATAGAAAGATATTTTAAAAGAGGAAAGACTTGGGGCTGGAGAACACTTTCTCAAGCTTTTAAATGCAATTAAGAGATTCTCAACTAGGGAAGAAAGAATGAAAATTTTCTCTTCTAAATGTAAGTTGAACACATTATTTTGTGCATTATTATCTGTATAGGAACAATGATAAGATCAATATATTTTGAAGCTAAAGGGTTTTCCCTAATCATGTGCCTTCTCTGACTCATTCAGCTAACCATTCTGAAAACCCCAAATCTTATTCCAGAGTAATTTGTCAGCCATATATCAAAAACAGTTTGTATGCTGTCCTAGTTATCACCTGAGGAGATACTTTTAAACCCTAAAGAAAATAAACAGGTAGTTATAATTTACATGCTTACCAATTTATTCTGTTTTTTGCCCCTTACTGTTTTTTTTTTGTTTTTTTGCTCGTACCAATAAAGTAAGTTACACTTCTGTGACTTCCTATTCTTCCAACAGTTTAAGAGAGTCTTAGAATCATTTTTGGCATTTTAGAGCTTGATACACATGACTAATGATGACTTTTATAACACAGGAATTGTTTTGCTGCTTGAGAGCTCTAATGTACTTAAAGTTGATAGTAATAACTAATCTACTTGGGGTGACAAGTTAGAGTATGTAGTGAATTAATTGCATGCTCAAATTTTCTTTTCAAAACATGCAAAGATTTTATATTTCACCACGGAATAAGAATTTACAGTTGGGTTCCCTGACTGGAATTTTCACCTTGGCATGTATATATAGTGTCTTGGGTTGGGTGCATTTCACAGTGTAACTGTCTTTTCAGCATCAACACTCAATGAGAATGAGGTCAAACATCACAGCTTTAAACAACCTGATTCTATGAATTGGAAACTTCCATCAAAAGGCTATAACGTTGATTCATAGCTCGTTTTTCCACCCTCACTCCAGTTAGTTAATTTATCTTAATATTACCATAAGTGTTTCTGGCCTTATCATTGAAGATTTTTGTTCTCTTAACTGAAGCATTTGTTTAAGCAATTGTTTCATTACTTTTCCTGTCATACTTTAATTTTCAGAAAATTGCGTAGATTTCTTTGCTGTGATTCTTTTCCCCACTCACCCTAACCTCCTAGAATGCTGCCTGCTAGTCTTCCGGAATCCAACCTTTCCTTCATTCTCATTCTTTCCCTGAAACCTTCTTTGACAAGTTTGGAGACCACCTTGATCATACCTTCAACTGAACTAAAGAAGGTGTTTTCAGTATTCATAGGATATTGTCTTGTCATATTTCTCTCTGTTTATTTCTCCTTTATAATTGAGATTCCTGAGCTCCTTAAAGGCAACTTTACTACCATAATTTGTATATGCCTTCCTCGAACAGTACATATAGTTGTATACAGTAGTTGAAGCGGTTAGGCAAATTGAAAATTAATAATTTAAATAGATCTCCCTGCCTTTATATTAGTCTGATGCCCTAAACCAGAATTATAAGCCTACTGAGGGAAGTTTGTATTCAACTTTCATTCTCCAGCACCTTGAGCCTGTCATATGGTAGGCACCCAACATTTTCTGTTGAATTGAACGGAATCATCTCTGGTAACTGTATGTAGCATGCCTGTTTTAAAGATGTTTAGAAAAGAAGATATACGACATAGCATTCTTTGATAACCTGGCTTCTTAACATTCTTTGTGTTTAATTTATCCTAGCTGAGTCTGACAATGAGATAGCTTCTATTTTGACTTAGCCAAAATTTTGGATACTGATGATGACTTGGCTTAACTCAGCACCTCTGATAAAAGCTCTGTTATTCATGCACACAGCCTTCCAATTTTATTTTAAAATATGTAAAACATTTTTAAAAATTGTCTGGCCGGGTACGGTGGCTCAAGCCTGTAATCCCAGCACTTTGGGAGGCCGAGGCGGGTGGATCACAAGGTCAAGAGATCGAGACCATCCTGGTCAACATGGTGAAACCCCGTCTCTACTAAAACTACAAAAAATTAGCTGGGCATGGTGGCACGTGCCTGTAATCCCAGCTACTCAGGAAGCTGAGGCAGGAGAATTGCCTGAACCCAGGATGCGGAGGTTGCGGTGAGCCGAGATCGCGCCATTGCACTCCAGCCTGGGTAACAAGAGCGAAACTCCGTCCCAAAAAAAAAAAAAAAAAAAAAAAAAATTGCCCCAGGATATTTTAAATTATTAGAGTAGAACATATCTACTGAGAGTTTTAAGCATAGCTTTTAATACTGAAGGTTTAAATGTTTTAGGTAGGTACATTTCCAAATTTCTCATTCTAAATCTCACCTTTATCTAAAGAATGCTGAAGTCACAAGCTGGAAATAGATAAAGGTGAAGTCATTGCCTCTTGACCGTTCAGCCTGGCGACACCCCTATTTTGTCTGTGGTAACTGGTTGCTGCACAGCCTCCCTTGGCCCCCTCTGGTGGCAGTTCGCTGGTCTACCACCTGAAGCCCTTGGCGGCAGTTCGCTGGTCTACCACCTGAAGCCCTTCCGGTGTATGGTTTTAGTGTATGGTTAAAGCCCATTTGGGGTACTGTTAATGACTTGTGAACTGTCTAGACATAGCATTAAAACTCATAAAATGCCATCTTCATTTCCTCTGTTATCCAAAAGTCTGTGTGAAAAAAAAATCCACCAACAGAAAACCAACACTGAAATTTCCAGGTGACTAGATTTTAATTTCCATTGTCGGAAATATAGATATAAATACTGAGATAATATGTACTGGTATTAAAATGCCCTCAAAAAAGTAGAGGCTAGGAAAGCTAGAAAACACAAAATGCCTTTCATCCACCCCTGGTAGTAGTTTCAACAGTCTCTATACCCTAAAGCACTAAAGACCCTTCCCCTGTACCTCAGACCTGAGAAATTTGTTGGACATAGTATAGAGCCTGGATTTTACACTCAAGTAAATATGCTCTGTGTGTTCCCAAAAAGGCCAATATTTATATATCAAGCTCACCAAGTTAAATTTACTTTCCCACATTAAGCCTGCATGATGAATGGCTTTATCTTGCCTATTACAGCCTGTTAAATCATAAATCCCTAGGCAGGAGAAAGAGGAAAAAAATATCTGGAAGGAAAAGAGTCTCTGAGGAACAAACTGTTACTATTTAAGGTTATACTGCAGCACATTTGCTAACAATAATATGTCAAATACATTGGAAACCTATTTGCTCTTGTTTTCTTTCCATTTTAATTTCTGTTGTTAACAACAACAAAAAAGGAATGTTGATATAGGAATATCTAACTTGATATTTCCATTTCCCTGTTTTGTTACATACATGATATAGTATTCCTTGAACCTATTTTACTTATATTCTTATTTGGTAGGTGAGTAAATGAATGCATGAATAAACATGAGTATTAAAGCATTTTCACATCCTGGTTGGAATGCCCTTTCCACTTATTGAAAGTTTAGCCCTCATTTCTGTTTTAAGAAAATGCTCAATTTCTCAGAGAGGCTTTCTCTTGTCTTTGGTTGGAGGTTTTCTTTCCACACTTTGTATTTTGCTTGGATTACAATTTTAATCTGCTTTGTATCAAAAGCATTTAAGTAATGTTCATAACAGTAAAGTATTGTGTTCAATTCCCAATTACACACTTAGTGCTTTTGTATGTTTCTTTACATTCCACAAAGCAGAGCATAGGGCATTTGGAAGGGAGGGTAGTGTCAGAGTGACCCTACAATCTACTTCCCGAGCTGGACACTTTTGAGATTAAAGGGAGTGGTATTAGTAATTATGCTGGACAATAGGCAAAGCCAGGACCCTCCTGAGAAAACCAGATATATGGGATACCTAAGAAGCATGAAATATTGAAACATGAATGAGAATTGTGCATCGGGCACTGTGTTCAAGTCTGTTTTCTTATAACTTAGAGTAAAATAGACTTTAATGGTATCTTGTGAATAAATAAGTGCCTAGTACAGATACTGGGTTAAATGTTTAGACAGGATAATGAACGTGTGTGGTAAATTATTAGATGGTTCAGGCTCCAATTCTGGCAGGTGAGAATAAAAAAAAAGAGGTAATGTCTATTGTTTAGGTTTATTCTGTATACTGGTGGCATACATAAAATAATTGTTTGATGTTTAGCATTATTGTTGTGTACATATATGTCCCCATTTCTAGAAGATGAACTACTTCGAGGCAGAAAATGCACCTGATTTATATTTGTACATCTTATATTTCCTTATATGTGCGTAGTCAACTACTGTATGCTATGAAATTGTACTGAATCTTGAAAGAGTTCTGCTGGTTAAACCTGTGTTTAATGGAGGCTCTTCTATAAAATTCTGGACTCATAGAACTGATTCTTTACTTATGACAAACCTATTTTCTTTTTAAAAGAAGCCATCCCATTTTTGAATTGCCATATTTATGGGAAAATACCCCTTTAATTTCAATGAAAACACATCTTATTATAATTTTAATTTGACATTATTTCTTGAGTACTCGCCCCAAACAAGGCATTTCTAGCCTTCCCGGAGTCCTCATTTGACCTTCTGGATCTATCCAGAGTAAACCTAAATCTCCTTCCTTTCAGTTGAAGTCTGCTATTATGGTCTCCTGAGTTTTTTCTTATTAAGCCTAGGTTTCTCAGGTTTTTAAATCATTTTTCTCATGACTTATTTTTCAGACTAATTGCTATTCAGTTCATCTTTGAAAGAATTCTACTTTAAAAGGAATATCCAGTTCCGAGTAAAATCTTCTGGCTGAGGTCTGAGCAAAGCATAGTATAGGAATTGGCTACCAAGTCTGCTGTGTAGTTATATATATTTTGTGTTCTGTGAGAGTGCCTGACAAAGGAGGAAAAGGTGGGCTAACTTCTGGCTTGCACTCCAACCTGCCAGTCGCATGCCTTGGCTCAGGGTTTTGTCTTTGCAGAAGAAGAGCCTCCATTCTTTTTACATTAGCAAAAAGGCATCATATAAGTTTGTCAATATCAAATCTATTACTCTGACTGATTCTTACCTTGCTTAGCTCTTAGACTCTGAACATCTTTGAACATCTTTATAATACAGCGTAAGATTTCCTATGCTGTTTTGTCAATCATATCATTTGTGCAATATTATGATCCTGTAGCTAACTGAAGTTCCTAGGTCTTATTTATATAGCTTCTGTTAATCCAAATTTCTCTTATTGTGCCTGACATTGATATATGTCATTGAAAAGGACAACAACTTTCTGCAATTTGTACAGATTTTCTTCCACATTGACTTGAAGTCGTTAATCGATACTCTTTGAAAATATTTTTTTTCAAATAGCCATTAGTACATCTTGCTACTAGTAATTTCCCTGTCTTCTTTAAAAGACTATCTTGAAACAGTAAAATCTTTCACTGAGCTTATTATTTTATGTTTATAGCATTTCCCTGAGTTGACCAGGTTCAGCAACTATATCTAGGCAAACCAATGTTAATTTTGATAATCACTTATTTTGAAGCATCTAAAATTTATTTAATATGCATATTAAACTTTTACTGGGGCTTGATATCAAGGTCAGCAATTTCTAGAATCTGTGCTTTTTTTATTTCTCATTTCCCATTTATTTTGAAAACCAGAACATTCATTTCTCTCTGAGCACCTAGCATCTTTCCTATTCTCTTTAAATTTTCATGGGGATTCTGTGAAGATGACTGCATTTATTACTCATTTTGTCCACCTATCCTTCTTAACTCCTTTCTGAAGCATCGCAGTAACCAATGTAAGAAGACTAGAGGAACTTTGAGAGTATGTCTGTGATTCTACATTCCCCCAGAGAGTTCTAGAAAGAAAGCAGGTACAAAAGGAAGGTACATCTTCCTTCTCAAAGATGTTGATCAAGAATCAAGAAATAAGCAACAGAGAAGACTTGCTTCACCTTAATTATTGGGTGAGTCGAGATGATGACTTTTGAGGTTTTGTGAGGAGCCTACATCACCCTGTCTGCTGCGTTTGCTCTTTGCAGGTTCCCTATCATGGTGGATCAATTTAAACATAGTGTTTTACTACCTGGGAAGGATGAATGTCTTCCAGTTGTCACCTGTAAAGGGGAGTGTTACCTGTACAATAAGAAACTTGATTTTAGGAAGGAACCATTCTCACATCCCAGGAGAACCAGCTAATTCGCAGCTGACCTAACAGTATCTGACATACCCCTTCTATTGACTCATGGCTTCCCTCTGCATGAGAAAATCCAACAGTTTAATCTCTACAAGTTACTGTGGAAGCACTCAACAGTGAGGAGAAAAGCAAAATTTCAACTCTGGGAGGAAGACTAAGCAGACTACATCAGTCAGGATATACTAGATTTCACTGCAATAACAAATGACCCCAAAACTAAGTAGCTTAAAATAAGATTAATTCTCACCCAGGCTCCATGTTCACTATTCACCAAGGATTGCCTGGAGGGCTGTTCTCCATGGCCATTAGCATCCTTACTGCAGGCTCATGGTGATAGAAAAGCCACTTACTGGAATATTGGTGGTTGCTCTGACAGTGAGAAAATAATATTTTGACATATGCACTGGCTCTTAAAGCTTCTACCCTGAAGTTACATGCAACAGTTTTCTCACATTTTAATGGCAAAATCAAGTCACCCTAACTTCACATGGGTAAGAAGTGCAGTGTCACTGTGCATGAAAAGAGAGAGAACTAAAATTATGTAAACAGCAAAATGAAGCAGTTAAAGAGGTTTTTCTATTGATATAGAAATAATAGAATTGACACATGGAAACCTTAACAAAAAAGTAAGGTGATTTTTAAAGACATGCAATTAGAATTCTGACATTCTAGAATTAATTTAAAATGCTTTGCAAATTTAAATATTCAATAGACAATTTGAAAGGAAAATAGTCTCTTCTGAAAACTAAATTGGATTCCTGGAAGATCAGGTGTAAGGAGTATCTCACAACATAGCGCAAAAATACAAAGGGACAAATATTCTGGGTAAAAAATATAAGAGAAGATAGTTACAAGACACTTAAGTTACACATAAAAAATATTTCCAGGAGGAAAAAGAAGCAGATTGAGGAGCAATAATAATTAAAGC
Source organism: Sapajus apella (assembly GCF_009761245.1). Lineage (NCBI taxonomy): Eukaryota > Metazoa > Chordata > Mammalia > Primates > Cebidae > Sapajus > Sapajus apella. The sequence goes on from NW_022436944.1 coordinate 48,534,016, forward strand.
AAACAAACAAGAAACGTTCTTTAAGATAAAGAAAGACTTGAAATTTCTGTTTGAAAGCTTTCAAGGTCCAGGCAGGGTCCATGAAGAAAAAAATAGTGTGTATGTACATATATATGTATATGTATGTATGCATGCACACTCATATATCTAGCATATTTATACACATGTGTACATAAACAAGTGTGAATACATATATAGACATATTTATAGATATATTGACGTGTATACACTGGAGTTACATATACATAGGATATGTCTGTATATGTGTTGGGGGAAATATATATGCATAGATAGACATATGTATTTTCTGGTGAAATCCTGGAAGGACAAAGAGACCAAGAAATTTTCTAAGCTTCCAGAGAGAAAATATATTTCATTTAGAGAAAGAGAATCAGATCAGCACTATCCTGTAGCCACTGAGGTTAGAATGGAATACCTAGGGATTATTGAGGGGAAGAGGAACAGCCTGAAATCCTGTCTGAGATTTCACTCACCACTCAAGGAAAACTTCAGAGTGCATGCCATTCTTTTTTTTTTCTTCAACTTTTATTTTAAGTTCAGGGTTACATGTGCAGGATGTACAGGTTTATTACATAGATGAACATGTGCCATCGTGGTTTGCTGAATAGATAATTCCATCACCTCCAATGTTTTTTTTTTTTTAAATTAAATCCAGCATCCATTAGCTATCCACCCTAATGCTCTCTCTCCCCTTATGTCTCCCTTCCTACAGGCCCCAGTGTGTTTTTCCCCACCTCATGTGTCCAAGAGCTTCCTCTTATAAGAAAGAATATACAGCATTTGGTTTTCTGTTCCTGTGCTAGTTTGCTGAGGATAATGGCTTCCAACTCCATCCATGTCTATGCAAAGTACATGATCTCATTCCTTTTTTATGGCTGCGTAGTATTTCATGATATATATGTATCACGTTTTCTTTATTCACTCTATCATTGATGGGCATTTAGGTTGATTCCATGTCTTTGCTATTGTGAGTGGTGCTGCAGTGAACATACATGTGCATGTATGTTTATAATAGAATTATTTCTATTCTTTTGGGTACATACCGAATAATGGGATTGTGGGTTAAATGGCATTTCTGGCTCTAGGTCTTTGAGGAATCACCACACTGTCTTCCACAGTGGTTAAACTAATTTACATTCCCACCAACAGTGTTAAAGTGTTCCTGTTTCTCCACAGTCTTGCCAGCATTAGTTGTTTCTTGACTTTTTAATAATAGCTGTTCTGACTGGTGTAATATGGTATCTCATTGTGGTTTTGATTTGCATTTCTCTAATGATCAGTGATGATGAGCTTTGTTTCATGTGTTTGTTGGCCACATGTATGTCTTCTTTTGAGAAGTGTCCGTTCATGTCCTTTGCCCACTTTTTTTGATGGAGTTGTTTGTTTTTTTCTTGTAAATTTGTTTAAGTTCCCTGTAGATTCTGGATATTAGGCCTTTGTCAGATGGACAGATTGCAAGAATTTTCTCCCATTCTGTAGGTTGTCAGCTTACTCTGATGATAGTTTCCTTTGCTGTGTAGAAGCTCTTAAGTTTAATTAGATCCCATTTGTCAATTTTTGCTTGTGTTGCAATTGCTGTTGGTGTTTATATCATAAAATCTTTGCCTGTGCCCATGCCCTTAGTGATATTACCTAGATTTTCTTCTAGAGTTTTTATAGTTTTGGGTTTTACATTTAAATCTTTAATCCATTTTGAGTTAATTTTTGTGTATGACGTAAGGAAAGGGTCCAGTTTCAATTTTCTGCACATCGCTAGCACCATTTATTAAATAGGGAATCCTTTCCCCACTTCCTCTTTTTTACAGGTTTGTTGAAAATCAGATGGATGTAGTTTTGTGGTCTTCTTTCTGGCTCCTCTACTCTGTTCCATTTGCCTGTGTGCCTTTCCTTGTACCACTACCATGCTGTTTTGACTATGGTAGCTTTGTACCATACTGAAGTCAGGTAGCATGATGCCTCCAGCTTTGTTCTTTTTTGCTTAGAATTATCTTGCTATTCAGGCTGCTTTTTGGTTCATATGAATTTTAAAATAGTTTTTTCTATTTATTTGAAGCATGTCAATGGTAGTTTAATGGGAATAGCATTGAATCTATAAATTACTTTGGGAAGTATGGGCATTATAATAATCTTGATTCTTCCTATCCATGAGCATAGAATGTTTTTCCATGTGTTTGTGTCCTCTGTGATTTATTGGAGCTGTGGTTTGTTGTTCTTCTTGAAGAGGTCTTTCACTTCCCTTGTTAGCTTTATTCCTGAGTATTTTATTCTTTTGGTGGCAATTGTGAATGGGAGTTTATTCATGATTTTGATTTTGTACCCTGAGACTATGCTGAAGTTGCTTATCAGTTTAGAAGCTTTTGGGCTGAGATGATGGAGTTTTCTAGATACAGGATCATATCATCTGCAAACAAAGATAATTTGACTTCCTCTCTTTCTATTTGAATTCCCTTCATTTCTTTCTCTTGTTTGATTCCTCTGGATACAATTCCCAATACTATGTTGAGTAACAGTGGTGAGAGAGGGCATCCTTGTCTTCTGCTGCTTTCAAGGGGAATGCTTCCAGTTTTTGTCCGTTCAGTATGATACTGGCTGTGGGTTTGTCATAAATGGCCTTATTGTTTTGTGATATGTTCCTTCAATACTTGGTTTGTTGAGAGTTTTTAAAATGAAGGTTGTTGAATTTTATTGAAGGCCTTTTCTGCATCTATTGAGATAATTACGTGGGTTTTGTCTTTAGTTTTGTTTATGGAATGAATTACATTTATTGATTTGCATATATTAAACCAGCCTTGTATCCTGGAATTGTAGCCAACTTTATCATGGTAGATAAGCTTTTTAATGTGATGCTAGACTCAGTTTGCCATTATTTTGTTGAGGATTTTCACATCGATGTTCATCAAGGGTATCGGCCTCAAGTTTTCTTTTTCTGGTTATATCTCAGCCAGGTTTTGATATCTGGATGATACTGGCCTCATAGAATGAGTTAGTGAGGACTCTCCTTTCGTATTTTTTGGAATAGTTTCAGGAGGCATGATACTAGCTCTTCTTTGTATCTCTGGTAGAATTCAGCTGTGAATCCATCTGGTCCTGGGCTTTTCTTGCGGGGGAGTAGGGAGGTTAGTAGGCAATTTATTCCGGCATCTGTTTCAGAACTTGTTATTGTTCTATTCAGGGATTTAATTCCTTTCTGGATCAATCTTGGGAGGGTTTATGTGTCCAGGAATTTATCCATTTCTTCTAAATTTTTTAGTTTATGTGCATAGAAGTGTTTATACTAGGTTTGACGGTGGTTTGTATTTCTGTGGGGTCAGTGTTGCTATCCCCCTTATTTCTGATTGTGTTTAGTTGAATCTTTTATCTTTTCTTCTTTATTATTTTAGCTACATCTATTAATTTTTTCAAAAAAAAAAACAGTTCTTGAATTCCTTGATTTTTTTGAAGGCTTTTTTTTTTGTCTCTGTATCCTTCAGTTCAGCTCTGATCTTGGTTATTTCTTGTCCTTTGCTACCTTTGGGCTTGGTTTGCTCTTAGTTCTCTAGTTTTTTTAGTTGTCATTTTAGGTTGTTAACTCATGATCTTTCTAGCTTTTTGATGTCAGTATTTAGTGGTATAAATTTCCCTCTTAATACTGCTTTAGCTATGTCCCAGTGATTCTAGTACACTGCCTCTTTTTTCTCATTAGTTTCAACAAACTTCTTGATTTCTGCCCATATTTCATTATTTACTGAGGGGTCATTCAATTTCTTTGCACTTAAGTGGTTTTGAGTGCATTTCTCAATCTGGAGTTCTAATTTGATTGTACTGTTGTCTAGAGACTGTTGGTTGTGATTTCAGTTCTTTTGCGTTTGCTGAGGAATGTTTTACTTCCACTTATGTGATCAACTTTAGAGTAAGTGCTGTGTGGTGGTGTGATGAATGTATATTGTGTTGTTTTGGAGTGCAGAGTTCTCTATATATCTATCATGTCCACTTCAGGCAGAGCTGAGCTTAGATCCTGAATATCTTTGGTAATTTTCTGTCTCAATGATCTGTCTGATATTGTCAGTGCGGTGTTAAAGTCTCCCACGATTATTGTGTGGAAGTCGAAGTCTCCTTGTAGGTGTCCAAGAACGTGCTTTATGAATCAGAGTGCTCTTGTACTGGGTGCATATATATTTAGGATAGTTAACTCTTGTTGAATTGAACCCTTTACCATTATGTAGTTCCCTTCTTGTCTTTTTTGATCTTTGTTGGTTTAACGTCTGTTTTGTCAGAAACTAGGATTGCAACCCTTGCTTTTTTTCTGCTTTCCATTTGCTTAGCAAATTTTCCTCCATCCCTTTATTTTGAGCCTATGTGTGTCTTTGCATGTGAGATGGGTCTCTTAAAGACAGGATGCCAATGGATCTTGGCTCTCTATCCAGCTTGCCATTCTGTGTCCTTTAATTGGGCATTTAGCCCCTTTACATTTAAGGTTAGTATTGTTATGTGTAAATTTGAAACTGTCATCATGATGCTAGCTGGTCATATTGCAGACTGGTTTATGTGGTTGCTTTATTGTGTTACTACTGGTCTTTGTACTTAAGTATGGCTTTGTAGTGGTAACATTTTTCCTTCATATGTAGTGCTTCCTTCAAGAGCTCTTGCAAGGCAGGTCTGGTGCTGATGAATTCCCTCAGCATTTATTTGTCTGAAAAGGTTCTTATTTATCCTTTGTTTAAGAAGCTTATGTCAGCCAGATATGAAATTCTGGGTTGGATTTTTTTTAAGAATGTTGACTATTGACCCCCAATCTCTTTTGGTTTGTAGGGTTTCCAGTGAGAGGTCCACTGTTAGTCTAATGGGCTTCTCTTTATAGGTGACCTGGCCTTTCTCTCTGGCTGCCCTTAACATTTTTTCTTTCATTTCAACCTTGGAGAATCTGATGATTATGTGTCTTGGGGTTGATCTTCTCCTGGAGTATCATACTGGGGTTCTGTAGATTTCCTGACTTTGAATGTTGGTCTGTCTTGCTAGGTTGGAGAAGTTCTCCGGGATGATACCCTGAAGTGTGTTTTCCAATGTGGTTCCATTCTCCCCATCTCTTTCTAACCTCAGTAAATCGTAAGTTTGGTCTCTTAACATAATTCCATATTGCTTGGAGGGTTTTTCACTTCCTTTTCATTCTGCTGTGTTCTTGTCTGCCTGTCTTGTTTCAGAAAGATAGTCTTCAAGCTCCGAGATTCTTTCCTCTGCTTGGTCTGTGCTGCTATTGATACTCGTGATTGCACTGTGAAATTCTTGTGTTTTTCGCCTGCGTCAGGTTGGTTATATTTCTCTTTAAACTGGCTATTCTGGCTATCAGCTCCTGTATTATTTTATCATGATTCTTGGCTTGTTTGCATTGGGTTAGAACATGCTCCTTTAGCTCAGCAAAGTTTATTATTACCCACCTTCTGAAGCCTACTTCTGTCAGTTCAACCATCTCGGCCTCAGCCCACTTTCATGCCCTTGATAGAGAGGTGTTGTGGTCATTTAGAAGAAAGGAGGCACTCTGGCTTTTGAATTTTTAGCATTTGTGCACTGATTCTTTATTATCTTTGTGGGCTTATTTACCTTCAATATTTGAGGTTGCTGACCTTTGAATGGAATTTTTATAGGGTCTTTTTTTGTTGCTATTTTTGTTGTTTTATTTTAGCAAGGCACTCTTTTGTAGGGCTACTGCAGTTTCCTGGGGCTCTGCTTCAGATCCTAGTTGCCTCAGTTTTTCCCATACCTAGAGGTATCACCAGTGAAGACTGCAAAACAGCAAAGATGGCAGCCTGCTCCTTCTTCTGGAATCTCTGTCCCAGGTAGGTACTGACCTGTTGCCAGCCTGAATACACCTGTAGAAGGTGGCTAGAGACCTATGTTGGGAGGTCTCATCTTACCAGGAGGAATGGGCTCATGGACCTGCTTAAAGAAGCATTCTGACTGCTTTTTGTTAGAGCAGTTGTGCTGCGTTGTGGGGGACTCTTCCTCATCCAGACTGTTTGGATTCTCTAATACCAGCAGGCTGAAACAGCTGAGTCTGCCAAGCAACAGAGATGGTAGCCACCCCTCCCCACAGGAACTCCATCCTGTCTCAAGCAGATTCTAGCCTGTTGCTGTTGGCTGGCTAGAATTTCAAGCCAGTGGGTCTTAACTTGTGAGGTGCTATGGAAGTGGAGCCTGCAGAGCAATGCTTCTTGGCTTCCTAGATTCAGCCCCTTTCCTAGGAATATGTACCGAGAGCTCTCCCGCCTTGCTGGGGATCCCAGGGCCAGAGTATGTAAAACTCCTGGGTCTCTGTGTGTGCCTGAGCAGGGGCTTTGCTGAGACTCCATGCAGCTCTGTGTATCAGACTCAAGGCCCAGGTGGCGTGAGCTCATGAGGGAATCACTTGATCCACGGGTTGCAAAGATCCCTGGAAGAAGCAGGGTTTCTCCTACAGGTTCGCAAAATCACTCACCACTACCCTTGGCTGGGGGTGGGGTTTCCTTTGGCTTCACGCCACTTCTGGGTGGGCTGTTGGCCCCCATGCTTTTCTTCTTCCTCTTTGGGTCGAGTCAGTGTGCCTAGTCAGTCCCAGTGGGAGGACTTGGATATTTCAGTTGAAGGTGCTAAGTTCACGCACCACTTTCATTCCTCTCCATGAGTGCCGCAGACCTCAGCTGCTTCTAATAGGCCATCTTGGTGCCTCTCTCTGCCATTCTGTCTGTGAAAACATTTGGGGAACTAATATAACCAATTGAAAATTCAACCGAAGTAGACACTTCTGGGTAGGGGAGACAGTACAATCAGCAATGATGAACAGTACATTTCACAATACATAAATATTTATTCATCATAATAGTCCCATAAATTTTTGCCCAACTTATAGATGGGAAAGTGAGACTTAAAGCTGACTGGCATTCAGAGTGGAAGAGCTAGGCTTCAAACTAAAGCTCTTTATGTGCGGAGTCCAAGCTCTTAACCGCTTAATCATGTAACTTCTCTTGAAGCCTTCCATAGGGGGAGAACTGCTTAAATAAAACATAAAATCCAAGAACCACACACACACACACAAAGATAAAGACATTTTTTGCTGAAAATGTTTGACAAAAGATATTAAGACAAAGTCTAAAGATTAAAAATAGTGTAGAGAAAATGTTTGTAACATATGACAGAACAAAAGTTCATATAGCGTGTAACTTACCTGGTCTGACTAAGTGATCAGAAAAAGGGCTGGATGCGGTGGCACATGCCCGAAATCCCAGCAATTTGGGAGGCTGAGGCAGACGGATCACAAGTTCAAGAGATGGAGACCATCCTGGCCAACATGGTGAAACCCTGTCTCTACTAAAAATACAAAAATTAGCTGGGCATGGTGGTGCATGCCTGTAGTCCTAGCTACTCCACTCAGGAGACTTAGGCAGAAGAATTGCTTGAGCTCAGGAGGGTGGAGGTTGCAGTGAGCCAAGATCGGGCCACTGCACTCCAGCCGGGTGACAGAGAAAAAAAAAAAAAAAAAAATGAAAAATGAAAAGAAAGAAAGAGAAAGAGAAAGAGAGTAAATAACTAAAGTTGAAAAATAAGCAAAGTACATGAACAGGTAGCTCACAGAAGAGAAATGCAAATTTCTAGTACCTTTATGAAAAAAAAAAGATCCCTTATCTCATTTGTAATCTGGGCTACACAAGTTAAAACAAAATGGACACAAATTTTATCTGTTTCATTGGCTAAAATAAAACATAGGTATAATAGTCATCATATGACTTGTGAGGACTCAGTTTATATATTTATAAATTGTATATATATATATATATATATATATATATATAAACTGTGTGTATGTGTATATATGTGTGTGTATATATAAAATGTGTGTATACACATTCATATGCTTATAATCATAGTATAAATTTTTACAGTATGAAAAAAATAAGCTAGTGACATCTATGAAAATTAAAATTTTATATATCCGGAAAAACCTCTGGGAAACAATTCTTCAGAAGTCATAGCATATTACATTAAAACGTTGGTATACTGTTAAATGTTTTACCACTGGCTCTCCAGAACAAGGGAGAAGAAGGGGAGAGAAATGAAGAAAGGAGGAGGATGAGGGAGGAAGGAAGGGAAGGAAAAAAGGAAGGAAGGAAGAGAATCTCATTGTATAGTACTTACCACTGTCAATGCTGTAAATACTCCCATCATGATCAAGTCCCGGTTACTAATGTGCATCCCTAAATGCAGAAGTAGGGAGAGAGGCACACAGTTGTTTGTACTAAGCCTATGTGAGCAGGCTTCAGCACGTCACTGCGTTCAAACATGTGCATAAGGACCTCGATTGCCACATTATCGTGATCCTGTGACTATATCTTCTGTATTCTGTCTGTATTGTTAGAATTGTTTTTTTTTAAAAAAGCACTTAATATTTGTGTAGTTCTTGAAATTCTTATAAAAGTTTTAAAGAATAAAATGCACTATGTATTTTACAGCTACCCCATAAAATATTTCAGTATTTCAGAATCTGATTTATTTGGTCCTGGAGTCTCAAACTCAATCAGTCAAGTGCTCTATTACTATTTCCTCATCATCTCTTAGACATTGTAAAGAAATCTGACAGCTCTATTAATAAAATGAATCTTTAGCACTTCAAGGTTGCCAAAGGAGTGATAGATAACTTCTTTACTAACCTTGGAGGATGTGTATGTGTGACTGGATTAAGGAAGCTGTCAGGATTCCTTTCCATTTTAATTTTACTAAAATTCAAGTTCCATGAGGGCAAAAGACCATGTTTGCCTTATGCACTATTGCCTTTTTTTTTTTTTTTAGATGCTGGTGCAATTCCTAGCATTTAGGCATTGATAAATGATTTAAGTAATCAGCTAGTAAAATAAATAAACAAATATTCTCTTTGTTAAGTTTGACCCTTTTTGTTTGAAAACCATCCTCATAGAGAAAATGACTGCAAAAGAGTGGCCTGGTTCTTTTCTTCTGTGAACATTAACAGTCCTAACATTAGCTGACCTATCCTTTTTTTGTTTTTGATTGAGTTTTTAAAAAATGACTTGGAAGAAAAGGTATTTATACTTCTTCACGCTTTTATCAAAAATCCTAATTCTTTCTCTGCTTTAGCCATCCTGAGACTTTGTATGCATCATTCATCTTGGACATTTTTCCTTTCTTTGTACAGAGTCTTTGAAAAATATAAGCCGAGAGATCTGCCCGTGCAGCCACTTGGTTAGTATTATGTTTTCACATCCTTTCTTGTTAGGTTCATTTGGCTCTTTATGATAATAGGAGAATTTCCCCGTTTAAGAATCTCCTGCCTCATTTGAGCCTCTTTCCTTTTATATTTGTCAAGCCACTCTCTGGTTCTACTTGTTTTGGTCTGATAAGCAAATAACAGGGCTTTTCAGCATCCTGAGTCTGCCAGACATAGGTATCATTAGAGATTGGACAGTTTTCCTTGGTTTTTTTTTTTTTTCAGTAGTTTAAAAAATGTGAAATTTTTATTGTTGTATTGTTATTTTTTATTGTTTTTTCAAAAAAAAAATTTTACATTTTTTTAAATTATACTTTAGGTTCTGGGGTACATGTGCTAATCATACAGGATTGTTGCATAGGTACACACATAGCAATGTGGTTTGGTTTGCTGCCTCCATCCCTCCCATCACCTACATCTAGCATTTCTCTTCATGTTATCTCTCCCCAACCTCCCCACCGCCCCCCACTGTCCCTCTCTTGGCCCACCTGCAACAGACCCCAGTGTGTGATGCTCCCTTCCCTGTGTCCATGTGTTCTCATTGTTCAACACCCTCCTATGAGTGAGAACATGCGTTGTTTGATTTTCTGTTCTTGTGTCAGTTTGCTGAGAATGATGGTTTCCAGATTCATCCATGTCCCTGCAAAGGACACGAACTCATTGTTTTTTATGGCTGCATAGTATTCCATGATGTATATGTACCGCATTGTACTCTGATTTCTCTTCAGGTCGTATAAATCTTTTGCCTTTTACTAAAGATTTCCTTGGTTTTATATCTATCTTTGTTTCTCACCTCAGAAGCCCTCAGGCTGTCATATATGGGACAGACATTTCATTGTCTCTTCACAGTTCATGATTTATGTGGTGTTTGCTAAGGAAACATTTTTGTAAGGAAAGTATTTACATGTTTTGAAAGGAAGAGGGTCTGAAATAGGTTGATATTTAGGTAATTCCAAGTCCTTTTAAAATAGTGAAGTATCTGAGCTGTATCTGAGTGAGCTGATCAGGGCAGCAGCTGTGGAGGGTTTTAGAATAAACTTTAAAGTAATACACACAGCAGTTCCTTAAATGTGTAAAACTACTTTCCAAATTAGAAGCTGACCAGCAGAGATGTCATAAAATTTGTTGTATGTGAGGCTGCTTGTTTTTTTCTTTTTGCAAAGGCCATAAAGAGAAGGGTAATCAGGAAACTTGGAAAGAGAAAGAGGGAATAGTCTTTACTAAGTAGCAGGCAGACAGGAGAGATGTATTTTTCAGTTAGTATGAATGGTAGAGGAAGTGAAAACTGAAATATAAGATCACATAGAGTTAGACACTCATAATGGTGGACAGATGGCTTTGAGCAAAGAGTGTCACCCACCACACACACACACACACACGAAGAAACTAAAGGATAGTATGAGGACTAATTGGTTGTGTGTTTGTGATCATGCTTAGATTGTGAAGTGACTAACAACAGCATAAGGTTTGTGAATGTGGCACCTAATTGTATCTAGCTGTTTGAATTTCTTTTGCTATTGTCCTTTCTATTGTTTGAGTAAATATAAGGAGAGGTAATTGTTTTAATAAAGAGCTCTATTTTATGAAAAAAAAAGCCTTTCCTAAGAGAATGAGTAGGTAATGAATTACCTAAGGAATGACTGTGCTATTTATCTCTCTATTTTGGCCCATGAAGCCATTGTGAAGCCACTGCTGTTCAGCTTGCAACTGAATATCTGAATTGTAACTACAGTTTAGGAAGAAATAAATAGTCTTATTATTTAAAGTCATGCCTATAAAATGACAGTAAACTTCACTGTCATTAGCTCTTAAGCTCTGATGAGGAACATATAAACCTGCCAGAAAATTTTTCTCCAGGTATCTGTGACCTGAACATTCCATTGTCTGAGCTCAGGGGACAGAACTAGAATCTCTGAAGAATACGGGTAACTCTCTTCTTCACCCATATAAAATAGACATACAGTAGTCTCCCCTTATCTGCAGGGGATACATTTCAAGACCCACATTGGATGCCTGCAACTGCAGATAGCAACGAACCCTATACAGTATGTACTACGATTTTTCCTATATGTATCTGCTTATGATAAAGTTTAATTTGTAAGTTAGGCACAATAAGAGATGAACAATAATAACCATAAAATGGAACAATTATAACAAAATACTGTAATAAAAGTGATGTAAATGTGGTCTTTCTCTTCAGATATCATATTGTACTGTTCACCCATTTTTTGGATTGCAGTTGACAGTGGGTAACTAAAACCATGGAAAGTTGAACCACAAATACTGGGGGGCCACTGTGCTCTTTTCCCCTTGCCAAATTTTCAAGGGAATATGAAGAATAAAGTCTTTAAAGCTCTACAGAACATATATAAATAATCATTTTAATAACACTCTCCTTAAGCAGACAAATAGGCCCTGTGATTCGACAGGGTCCTTTTCATCTCCATTATCTATGATGGTAATGCATAAATCGCACTCTAACCAGATCGTATATTAATATCTTCAATAGGACGGTTGATAGATCTGGCAGACTGGATGGATGTGATTTCCAACCAGCTTTATATTCTAGTTGTGTAGCAAACTAGAAGGGCAAGAGAAATCCAGTTTGGGCTTTTCACTTTTCCAGGTATAATAGTGAGTTCATCTCTACTTCCTCCTGGGAAAGCACTGAGAATTTTAAGAGATAAATGTGTTTTAAAATGATGATCAGACATAAATTTGAGCCATAATTTAATTTAACAAGTTATTACTAGGATGCTTACTAAGTGCAGGACATTCTACTAGGTATCTTGTAGGAGAAATCATTCTAAATGCCGGTAATACTCATTCCCTTTTCTCAAGGAACTTAAAATATCATCAAGAAGGTGAAGACTTTAAAGTTTCTTAGTGTGGTTATTTCTACAGTTTTGAATTGTAGCTAAGGACCTACCTGGACGGAGGTAAAAATGACCACCTGAGATTGCCATTTGTTGAGTCAATGGGCTTGAATGGATTGGGTCAGTGGCTGATTCCTAGTTAGTAGTAATTAAGTCTTTAAACAGATGGAAAACTTAGAAAATATGAGAGAGGCAGCAGAATGTGATAACTCTCTGAGAGAACAAGACTTTCTAAGGGTGTTCCAAGAGCTTACTCTGCGGCTAGTTAAATGGTGATGAAGTACATGTTTAATAGAGACTTTCTGACTAGACTGATCTTACCACAGGTGGTCATGGAGACTGGATGGGAACTTGAGAGAAAATAAGGGAAGACTGAAGAGCATTAGGTCCTTAAGGGGACAAGACATGGAGAACTGAAGAGAACAAAAGATATGGAATGCAGATGAATGAGAGGTAGCAGGCAATGAACAAATTATCAAAAATAGGGCCCTATTTTCAGGCCCATATTAAGGAAATTACATGTTTTTGGAACTTTCAGTTTTGTGGATTCTTTGCAACACTGTCTCTTACCTCGTTTTCAAAACATTTATGATGTTTTGCTTTTAAAGAAGATAACGTTAGATTCCTGAATTTTTGAGGTAAATAATGTTTACCTAGACATTATTGATATATATAAGCCCTGTTTGCCTAAACAGGGGTTTGGGATAACGTAACATGCTTTTTCTGCAGATCTCCAACATATCATTGGAGTCATGAGGGATGTTGGTTTTAGTACTGCCACAGGAAAGAGAACAAAATTCTAATTTTATATAATGAATCAGAATGTAGGCAATTTCATACAGGAGGTTTTTTAAAAATAAAAATTAGTTAATCCTTTGGATTTTATTGAAAAGTACAAACTTTGGGGGACTTTATATAATGGAGAAAATCTGCTAATATTTTTCTTTCCTGTCCTTTCCTCACTTTATCGATAAATTAAGATACAATCATATCAACTTTATGAATCACTAACAACAAAAATGATGCCAGCTTATTGATTAATGCTGAATATGCTGATGAAACTAATACAAAGTAAGATCACTTTGTGAGCCAAGAGTTTAGTTGAAACTAGAACTTACTGGGTAAGTTTGCCAGTCAGAAGGCAGGAGACCTGTTTCTTGATTCTGAGTTTGCTACACACTACCAGAGCCTTGGATAAACTGTCTTTCTCTCAACGTCTCTGTATCTGTGTCTGTAAAATTTAGGACTAAAAATTTGTTGGTTACAAATAATAATAAAGTATTATTGAGTACCTACTCTCGGTCAGGCACTGTGCTAAGCCCTTTGTATTATCTCACTTAATTCAACCAGTAGCTTCTTTGAGGTAAAGTTATTATTATCCCAAATTTTCAGTTGCAAAAACAGATGCAAAGTAGGCTATGGTGTAATATACCAGGAGTGCACTGAGTGCTGTTCTTGTATCCTGGCCCACTTTGATGTAATCCTCATAATAGCCTTGAAGTCTGCCTCCATTTTAGAGGTTATGAAATGAAGACTATAGGAAGGCAAGTCATTTGCCCACCTTTTCTTCATAAGAGCACAACAGATGTAGCACAGATATACAGGTTTCTTGACTCCTAGGATGACATTTTTCTACTATACCCTGCTTACATTAAAACCATCGAAATCTGATTTTCCATATCTATGATGTTTATCTACAGAAGAATCCTAGGAATTTGGCAACTTACAGACTGAATCTGGCCCGTAGATGTGTCTTGTTTGCCTGCATAGTAAGTTAAATAGTTTATAGTTGCCAACATTTTAATGCTAGGAAGCTTCTCATAAACAATCTTTATTTTTGTCTTCTCTTGAAAAAATAGGAAGTTCCAGCCCGTAATAGCCTCATGGCAAGTGACTGCTGGAACTGCGTCCCACGCTGTCAGGTTTCACACTATGCCCACGCAGCCCGTTTGGTTTGCCTGGGGGCCCTCCAGGGCCTTTGTGTTCACATGACTTGTGGGTTAAATCGAAGAATTCTACCTCTTCAAAAATCAAGGCATTTGAAGGTCTGCAGTATAGCAAGTTGGTTATTCTACTTGACTTCTTTCTCATGACTTCTATGGGAATGAAAGTCATAGTGGTGTGGTTTATCTTTCACAGGGCTTTTACACACTGAAAACTTCTCCACTGTAAATGACATTTCAAATTCAGGAAGCCAAGCCGAGTCATAATTGGCACTGTCACTGTTCGGGTTTGATGCTGGCACCTCATGTGTTTGCCTGGTTGAGTAATCTGTTTACATCTGGGGAGGCCACACACAGACAAATGTGAACTCTGTTTATATTCATTTCCTGCCTAGGAACTTGTTTCCTGCGAGTTGCAGCTTTGGAAGGCCTGATAGATTGGAAATTTACTGGTATAGACTTGGAAGCAAAAACTTTACGTGAACCCATTTTGGGAGCTGACCTGAATAACCTTCTTTGGGCTACAGCAAAGGGGACTTTCCCATTGACAGGTCCAGTTGATTAGAACAATTGTATGAACTTCATGCCCGAATATAGGATGCTCAATGTGATCAAGACGCTCCGTAATCCCATTTTACGGACAAGGCAATTGAAAACCAGAATAAAGTTAGCTAGATGAGTACCTATTACATATCGTAAATATAAGAGAGCCAAATTCTCTCTTATTTCCTCGGTGTCTCTCCCAGCCATGTAACAACTAGCTCCGCTCCCAGCATTCCAAAAGAAAGACAGACTCACCCCTGCCAGACTTCACTGTCTCTGCCTTTTCCATTTCCTGTGAGCATCAGTATGCAAAGGTACAAGAGAGAGAGGATTTTTAGGAGACCCGGAAACTCCCGGGTCTGGCTTTTGTCTTGCCCTCAGGGTCAATGGCCTCCTCAGGCCTCCTTCCCCAGTTGTGATAATCTGGCAAAATCCTTGGATTATTGGCATCAACGAGTGCATATTAAATAAAATTTTACATTTAAGACTTTGCTGAGAGACCGCATTCTTCAAATACGGAGCTAGGAATGCTGGAAGTCATTTATACAAAATTGTCTTCTTTTACACTCTCCGTTCCTCGTCCTGCCACCTCCAGCAGTAGGTCACAGGTAAAATTAGGAAAGGAGCAAATGGAAAAAAAACAAGAAGGTCTCCAGGAGGTGAATCATTGGCACCATTTTTATCGGAAATACTTACCTGGAACCTATTTTTGGAAGCATTGGGATACCTGATCCTGGTTTGGCGGAGCTGCAAAACTCTCCTTGCAGAGAGCATCTTGTTTTTTATTCAGAAAACATAGTCACCTTAGTCTCCAGCGTTCTGCTAGGCATTATGAAGCTTAGAAAAAGAGCGTGCAGAAGGGATGGCCTCAGCTTTCAGGGAGTATATACTCGAGGTGCATAGTCAGAAAATGTGTACAACAGTGTTCATGTAAGAGCCTCAGTCTCCTTTGAAGCGCTATCAGCATGATAAAAACACTTAACACAATAAATATTCCTGTATCCATTCGGGTTTCTGAAGGACAAATGTATTTGAAAGAAAAGAAATGATATAAAACTAAGGCGAAAAGATGTTAAGCTGCCTGGCGAGGAGAGACTGGACAGATTTAGTAGTGACATTATAAAAGGTAATCTTTCATATTCAGCTACTTTAGACATTGATGAGCCTACCAAGGGGTAACGTTTCATATTATAACTTGCTACAGGTTAATTGGCCAATGATAAGTTCACTGCAAACTTGAGCACCATTTGGAATAGTATGGTGTGTTTTTAATACGACTCTTAAGAAAGTGTTGAAGTCTTCCTTATGTGTGGGTAATACTGTTGGCAACACGAGATAACATTTTTGTGCTATAATAGCAGTCATACATGTAAAAATTCCAAAGAGAGAATCAGCCTTTTGGAATGTGTTTTCTGTTTTCCCTTTTTCCACGGTTCTCTTTCAGTGGATACGTAGCTTTGAAGGTGAGTGCAATTAAACATTCCTTGATATTGCATCTCTCATGCATATGTGAGAAAATTTAGCGACAAATTTCTTCTCTAAAGAATGTGCAAAACCCTTTTGAATTGGCTGGATCTTCTAGAACTTTACTCTGAAACTTAGTTGCTCCTGCTCTTATGTCCATTTTCAATACACTGTGTGTAAATGGTTATTTATTTTCTAAGCGCATTTATCTGACTGTCAGATGAAGCATTCTGCATGGATGGAGGTGGAAGTTAGAGGAAGGTCACGAGAATATGTTCTGTGTGCCTTCACATTGGCTGCTTAGAGGTCTCTGGTTGTTATTTTGCTTCCCTTCATGCCCTTCTTAATTCTGGCTTTTATCCCAGCCATTGTGACAGCTGTTTGTAATTCTGTTTGCAGTTCATTTCTGGATGAATTACGCATTGCCCTGTCTGCTTGTCATTGTTGTGGCCTCTTCAAGTTCCCATGTGATGGGATAACAAAACAGTCTGGGTTCTGTAAAGGACTCGACTTTCTATTCAAATGAGAATTATTTTTAGAAAGCTTCTATAGAATCTAAAGTTTCCTCAATCAGCAGGATTTATATAAAGCCATATGTTGGTGTGCTTTCCTCAGAAAAAGCCTTAGAAAAGTTCTTTCACAATTTCGCAGCTTGCAGGAGGCTGCATTCTGTGGGCAGGCCTGCCCCACGCACCTGAAGTCATGGCAAGGTTTCTGTGAGGTGCTGAGTGTGTGAGGTCTCCGCTGGTCATTTTCTCTTGAGGCAATAGACTCAATCAGGAAAGGCCAAAGCTATACTACAGTGAACTCTGTTAGCAGCCAAGTTGAGGATGCAGAGTGATCTGTTTAATCAATACTTTATCTGGATTGTCAGTTGTAAAAGGCTTAGAAATAATGCAACAAAATACTCAGCTCTGAAATAACACCAATGTCATTTCACCTTTGTTTGATTCAGAAGGTCCTTTAGAATCTTTGCGTCCTGGGGGAGCTAGTTAATAAAGATTCCAGGTTTAGCATGTTTGATAAACTAGCCTTTATTCCAGTTAGGAAGGGAAATAGGCAAGTGGAAATGTCATAAAGTCCTCCTGGCCCAGGAGGGAGATGAGACCCCTAAGCAAAAATAAGAGTGTTTGTGGTTAGTGTCATTAGTATTACTCCTTGCTCACTGCTATTAAATACCCCATAAATATTTCACTTCTGGAGTATAAGATGAGTAGGCTGGGCATGGTGGCTCACGCCTGTAATCCCAGTACTTTGGGAGGCTGAGGTGGGTGGATCACAAAGTCAGGAGTTCGAGACCAGCCTGGCCAATATGGTGAAACCCCATCTCTACTAAAAATACAAAAATTAGCCGGGCTTGGTGGCAGGCTCTTGTAGTCCCAGCTACTCAGGAGGCTGAGGCAGGAGAACTGCTTGAACCCAGGAGGCGGAGGTTGCAGTGAGCCAAGATCGCACCACTGCATACCAGCCCAGCCTGGGTGACAGAGCAAGACTTGGTCTCAAAAAAAAAAAGAGATGGGTCAAAGTAGGACTTCTTCTTTACCTGTATTTGACCCTCACCTGTTAGCACCCTGTTCTATAATATGCTTTGAGCTGCTTTATAAGTCAGATCGCTACTGATTTGCAGCAAAGGCCCAGGGTTTTCAGGAAAGATCTCCCAGTAATGGGCCTCACATTGGTCTGTCTAGCTCATATAGCTCAGTTCACTCCAAATTGGACTCACTCAGAAACAGGCCAAGCGGACGTATCTGATTACACAGCATTTCACGTCCCAGTGGGCTAGAGTGCATGCCATGTGCCACGGGCTCATGTTCTGACTTGGTGCCCTGTCTCAGTGCCAGCTCCCATTTTAGGCTTCCAGGTTCATCCTTCAAAGGGTTGGAAACAGCATCACAATTTCATTCTCTCAGGAGATTTCTCACCCTTGACAAGCCTGCAGGACAGACAGACCTGACCTCCATGGCCCTTTGTCCTTCAGCCATTATTAAATGAATATTCACTCTGCAGAGCATCACACCAGGCATCGTGAAAAATTATAGAAGAAGGAGGTGATGCACTCCTGGCCTTTGAGCATCTTATCAACTTACAGGAAAGACAGAAACAGCATGCAACAAAATATATGAAAACTTAAATGTCAGCTGGATATATAGAGTTATTTATAAATTCAATTGACATAGCCTGGAAATACATATTTATATATACATATATCTATATGTACATAAATTTAAGGCATTTCTGAAGTGACTAGAATTAGAAAAAGGTAGTTTTCTATTAGCTTAGTTTTTGTCCCCCAGAAGTGACCCTGAGACAAGGACTTGAGGGCTGGTAGTTTATTTGGGAGGTATAGGAAATGCCAGGAAGAAGAGAGGGAAAGAATGGCAGGGAAAGGAAGGCAGCCAACAAAGGGTATGATATTGAGCCAGCTGTAAGTATGCACAGCTGGAGCTAAAGCCTATGGAAAAGTTCTGGGAAATAATTTAGAACATTTGCCCTAGACTCCCATCAGTCACTGGTTGAGGACTCCCTTCATGGCGAGTTAATACTCTGATATTTATAGACCACCATGCTCAGACAGTGTAGTTTCTCGAAAAACAATACAAAACAAACATCATGGAAGGATATGCAGTTAACGGCAGTTCACAGCTGGTCTTGGTAAGACCTGAGGGATACGGTAAGAAACCAGCATTCTCTGCTACATTCACAGATATTGGTGAGAGAAATGGTTTTGAAAGGAAACAGGGATTTTGAATATAAGGAAGCCAGTGTCTCTAAAAATCCAAAAGTAATGGTGGGATGACATTCAAGCCACTCTGATAGGCTTCCTTATACAAGTTCCTCAAAAGAGTATGCCTCAAGTGGCATAGGGAAAAAGGTCGGGGTGACTAGCTGAATCAGACTGAAAATGAGGAGCAACTTGAGGTACAAGGATTCAGGTTGTGATGATTGCCCTAAGTTAGGATTCCCTGTGATTCACTGGACATGTCTCCGCTGCAAACCCTATTCAGAGTAGTAAGTAGGGTAGCCACACTGGGTTGGGAAGCAATTACTTTATCTGTGTTATGAAGTCCAGACACACCACAGGAAACATTTCAGAAGAATGAGAGCTGAGTGTTATTAGAGATGCAATGGGTCAACAAGTCCTTCCTTCAACTCACCTAGCTCAAAGAGGTGGATGGTGGCCAATAAGCACTGGAGGTTTTATACTAGGTCTCCTGTGTTTTTAAAGGATAAGACTGACAGCACTGGGGCAGTGGGCATGGGGGTGCTCATGATTAGTAATACCTCTAAAGTAGATCTGATATAATACAATCTTTTCTTGAATTGCATTGTATATATAGATCTTCTCTAAGGAGCTGGTAGATGGGAAGTTAACACTGTCAAAGGAAGAAACACTGCAGAGGACTCTTGTTCATCTGGCACTGGTTAGTTATTGACATATTGCTACAGAAGGCCTGTAGCCTAGGCTTTAGCAAATGCCTCTTACAAGGACTCCTGTGTGTCAGTCTTTGTTAATGGAAATGCCTATGTGTTTTATGTAACTTTTAGCTGCCCTGGAAGATGTGCCCAGGAATGAGCTTTCTGAGACTGCATCTCAGGGTTAATTATTATTTGATATATAAAATCATACTGATATGGTTTGTCTGTGTCCCCACCCAAATCTCATCTTGAATTGCAGTTCCCATGATCCCCATGTGTTGTGAGAGGGACCCAGTGGGAAATAATTGAATCCTGGGGGCAGTTACCCTCATGCTGTTCTTTTGATAATGTGTGAGTTGTGTTGAGATCTGATGGTTTTATAAGGGGTTTTTCTCCCTTTGCTTAGCATTTCTGTCTCTTGCTGCCATGTGAAGGAAAATGTGTTTGCTTCCCCTTCCGGCATCATTTTAAGTTTTCTGAGGGCTCCCCAGTCTTGTGTATTTCTTTATAGCAGTGTGAGAACAGACTAATGCAGTAAATTGGTACTACAGAGACTGAGTGTTGCTATAAGGATACCCAAAAATGCGAAAGCAACTTTGGAATTGGGTAACAGGCAGAGGTTGGAACAGTTTGGAGGAGTCAGTGGAAGGTAGGAAGATGTGGAAAAGTTTGAAGCTTCCTAGAGACTTGTTGAACGGCTTTGACCAAAATGCTGATAGTGATATGGACAATTAAGTCTAGGCTGAGGTGGTCTCAGAGGGAGATGAAGAACTCCTTGGGAACTAGAGCAAAGGTTACTCTTGCTATGCTTTAGCAAAGAGACTACTGGCATTTTGCCCCTGCCCTAGAGATCTATGGAACTTTGAACTTGAGAGAGATGATTTGAAATTGGAACGTACATTTAGAGGGAAGCAAAGAAAACAATATTGTCATTAAATAAAAATCATCCATATTTATTTATTTTAAAAAAACGTTTGAAAAATTTGCAGCCTGATAATGCAATAGAAAAAAAAACTATGTTCTTGAGAGAAAGTCAAGCTGGCTGTAGAAATTTGCATAAGTAACAAGGAACCAAATTTTAATCCCCAAGACAATAGGAAAAATGTCTCCAAGACATGTGAGAACTCTTTATAGCAGCTCCTTCCATCACAGTCCCAGAGGCCTAGGGGGCAAAAATGGGTTAGTAGGCCAGGTCCAGGACCCACTGCTGTGTGCAGCCTAGGAACTTGATGCCCTGAGTCCCAGATGCTCCAGCAGTGGCTAAAAGGGGCCAAGGAACAGCTCAGGCTGTTGCTTCAGAGGGTGCAAGCCCCAAGCCTTGGCAGCCTCCATGTGGTGTTGGGCCTGTAGGTGTACAGAAGACAAAAATTGAGGTTTGGGAACCTCTGCTTAGATTTCAGAGGATGTATGGAAACGCCTGGATGTCCAGGCAGAGGTGTGCTGCAGGTGCAGCGCTCTCATGGAGATCCTCTGCTAGGGCAGTGCAGAAGGGAAATGTAGGTTGGAGCCCTTACACAGAATCCCCACTGGGGCACTGCCTAATGCAGATGTGAGAGGAGGGCCACTGTCCTCTAGACCCCAGAATAATAGATCCACAAACAGCTCATGCTGCGTACCTGGAAATGTCACAGAAGCTCAATGCCAGCCCATGAAAGCAGTTGGGAGGGGGATGTACCCTGCAAAGCAACAAAGATGGACCTGCCCAGGGCTGTGGGAGCCTCTGACATCATTGTTCCTGGATATGAGACGTGGAATCAAAGGAGATCATTTTGGAACATTATAGTTTAATGACTGCCCTACTGGATTCTGGACTTGTGTGGGGCCTGGCCTCTTTGTTTTGGCCAATATCTTTTATTTGGAATGGGAGTATTTACCCAGTGCCTATACCCCCATTGTATCTAGGAAGTAACTTACGTGCTTTCAATTTTACAGACTCCTAGGCAGAAGGGACTTGCCTTGTCTCAGATGAGAATTTGTATTCAAACTTTTGGGTTAATGCTGGAATGAACTAAGACTTTGGAGGACTGTTGGAAAGGTATAATTGTGTTTTGTAATCTGAGGACATAATTTGGGAGGGGCCAGGGGCAGAATGATATAATTTGGCTGTGTCCCCACCCAAATCTCATCTTGAATTGTACTTTCCATAATCCCCATATGTCATGCAAGAGACCCAGTGAGAGGTAATTTAATCATCAGGGAGGTTATCTCCATGCTGTTCTCTTTATAATGAGTGAGTTCTCACGAGATATGATGGTTTTTTTTTAAGGGGTTTTTCCCTCTTTGCTTGGCACGTCTCTCTCCTGTTGCCATGTGAAGAATGACATTTTTGCTTCTCCTTCTGCCATGATTGTAAGTTTCCTGAGGCCTCCCCAGCCATGTGGAACTGTGCGTCAATTAAACCTCTTTCTTTTATAAATTACCCAGTCTTGGGAATTTCTTCATAGCAGTGTGAGAATGGAATAATACAGATATCATCTGATGTGCCCTCTTTTTTCCTATATTCTATTTAGATATGAAGCAGAGAATATCTAGAACAGAAATGTCAGGATACATTAATAATTTATTGACAGTTTTTATCTGCAAAAATATGTTGGGCAGTATTATGATGCTCACATGCATTTTCATGTACTCAGTAACACAAAAAGGTATATCAGGGTGGATCTAGTCAGGAGAGAAAAGCTAAACCAATTACTTTAATGGAGGGAATTAATATAAAGAATTGTAACCAGGCATTGAATGGCTGAAGAGGCACAAATGGATACAGAGGTTCACAGTGGTAGTAAAATGTGGGAAGCAGCTATGCTACCACAGCTGGTGAGTACGGGGACAATGAGACTTAAAAATTGGATGACAGCCCCTCCAGAGGGTGAACTCAGCCATCTTAATATAGGGCATTGGATGGTAGGCTAGTGTCTCTCAGCAGGGACACAAGAAAACAGATGCTGGAAATCCAGAGAACCTACAAGGTTGAATCACTTGCTCTTACTAGAACCAGCTGCTTCTGTCAGGGAAGAATTATTACTTGGGCAATGCTGATGAAAAGAAAGCAAACAAGGATCTGTGTTCTTCTCTTTAAGACAGACAGACAGACACACACACACACACACACACACACACACACACACACACACAGAGGGCAGAAAGAGGAAGAATGTGTACTAGTGAGAGCACTAGCAGGATCAAAATACACACAAGAGCTGGCTGAGATAAGGAAGGTTGCTACTCAGTTATTAAAATAATCATAACAGTAGGAACTTTATTCAGGGGAAATAATATTAAGGACTCTTATTTGTCTAGAGGATGGGGATTAGTTGGGTTCTAAAGTCGGAATTAGGAGAAATCACAAATAAACACTAGAATTAAACACTGACACTGTGAGAGCTTGTTGGAATGAAAAAAATAGATTGATGTCTCTTTGCTCATGCTTACTGTGTGATATACATATGTATACTGAGTGAAATACAGGTGGAAAATGTTCTCCTTCTGTCTATGTTATTCGTTTCTCTCCCATCCTTCTGCATGATAACCAAGCATTGAGAGAGGAATTCACATAAGTTATGTGTATACAACTTTGACTTAAATTATACCAGGCATGTGCTAAGTACCCTATGTCATGTGCCATATTACCTGATGATTACATTGATCCTAGAAATTATATTATTATTCCTCTATAACAGAAAAGAGATTGGATGTTCAGGAAAGTTAAATTAACTAATGTGCTATGGGCACAGCTGGTGAAAAATAGGACCTTAATTTCAAATATTTTGCCTAAAAGCCTATAGTCTTATGCTCTCTTATAATCTTTTTCTTCACTCAATGATTCTGACTTGACTTCATGTATGCAGTGAATTATATATCATCTCTAATAGCAAGAATTGAAACCTACATGAAATGATATCCAAAATATAGTAAACTTTCACTATCTAATATGGTAGTGCAAGTTTACCATACCTGTACATATAGCTATTTAAGCTCAAATTAATTAAGATTAAGTAAAATTTGAAATTTAGTTTCTTAATTATAGTAGTTTCATTTCAGGAACTCAAAGCTACCAGTGGCTAGTGACTTCTGTATTAGACAGCACAGAACATTTCCATCATGGCATGAAGCTCTGCAATAGAACTATAGTGAATGAATGATCAAAGTATAACTCAAAAACCTTGTTTCCAACTCCAACGTTGTAAACAAGTCTACAAAATAACTGGCTAGTATCATGATGGCAGCATCAAGTCCACATATAACAATACTACTAACCTTAAATGTAAATGAGCTAAACGCTCCAGTTAAAAGACACAAAATGGCAATCTGAATATAGAACCAAGACCCATCAGTATGCAGTCTTCAAGAGACCCATCTCACATACAAAGACACACATAGGCTCAAAATAAAGTGATGGAGGAAATTTTACCAAGCAAATGCAAAACAGAAAAAAGCAAGGGTTGTAATCCTGATTTCTGGCAAAATAAACTTTAAACTGCCAAAGACCAAAAAAGACAAAGAAGGGCATTATGTAATGGTAAAGGATTCAATTCAACAAGAAGAGCTAACCATCCTAAATATATATGTAACCAACACAGGAACACTCAGGTTCACAAAGTAAGTTCTTAGAGACCTTCAAAGAGACTTAGACTCTCACACAGAAGTAGTAGGAGATTTAACACCACACTAACAATATTAGACAGATCATATAGAGAGAAAATTAACTAAGATATTCAGGACCTGAATTCAGCTCTGCATTAAGTTGACCTGATAGATATCTACAGAATCTTCACCCCAAAACAACAGAATGTACATTCTTCTCATCACTTACTCTAAAATTGACCACATAATTAGAAGTAAGACTCTCTTCATGACACTCTAAAATTGACCATATAATTGGAAGTGAAACTCTCCTCAGCAAATGTAAAAGAACTGAAATCATAACAACCCTTCTATCAGACCATAGGGGAATCAAATTAGAACCCAAGATTAAGAAATTCACTCAAAACCACACAACTATGTGGAAATTGAACAACCTGCTTCTGAATGACTCCTTGGTAAATAATGAAATTAAGGCAGAAATCAAGAAGTTCTTTGAAACTAATGAGAACAAAGATACAATGTACCAGAATCTCTGGCTGCAGCCAAGGCAGAGTTTAGAGAGAGATTTATAGCAC
The DNA here is from genome assembly GCF_009761245.1 of Sapajus apella. Taxonomy (NCBI): domain Eukaryota; kingdom Metazoa; phylum Chordata; class Mammalia; order Primates; family Cebidae; genus Sapajus; species Sapajus apella. The sequence goes on from NW_022436944.1 coordinate 48,558,662, forward strand.
TAAATGCCCACATCCAAAAGCTAGAAAGATCTCAAGTTAACAACCTAAAATCAATTAAAACAACTAGAGAACCGAGAGCAAACAAACCACAAAGATAGAAAAAGACATGAAATAACCAAGAACAGAGCTGAACTGAAGGATATAGACACATGAAAAACACTTCAAAGAATCAATGAAACCAGGAGCTGGGTTTTTGAAAAAAATTAATAAAATAGATAAACCCCTAGCTAGACTAATAAAGAAGAAAAGAAAGAAAAAATCAAATAAACACAATTAGAAATGGTAAGGGGAATATCCCCCTGACCTTACAGAAATACAAACAAACCATTAAAAAATACTATAAACACGTCAATGCACATAAACGAGAAAATGTAGAAGAAATGGATAAATTCCTGGATATATACACCCTCTCAAGCCTGAACCAGAAAGAAATTCTATCCCTGAATAGACCAATAATGAGTTTTGAAAATTGAGGCAGTAACAAATAGCCTACTGACTGAAAAAAGCCTAGGACCAGATGGATTCACAGCTGATTTCTACCAGAGGTACAAAGAAGAGCTGACACCATTCCTACTGAAACTATTCCAAAAAACTGAAAAGGAGGAACTCTTCTTTAACTCGTTCTATGAGGCCAGCATCATCCTGATACCAAAACCTGGCAGAGATACAACGAAAAAATAGAAAGCTTTATGCTAGTATCCTTAATGACTATCGATGTGAAAACTGTCAACAAAATCCTGGCAAGCTGAATCCAGCAGCACATTAAAAAGCTTATCCACCACAATCAAGGAGACTTCATCCCTGGGTTGCAAGGTAGTTCAACATATGCAAATCAGTAAATATGATTCATCACATAAACAGGGCTAAAGACAAAAGCCACATGATTATCTGAATAGATGCATAAAAGGCCTTTGATGAAAATTAACATTCCTTCATTTTAAAAACTCTTAATAAACTAGTTATTGAAGGGACATACCTCAAAATAATAACAACCCATGTATGACAAACCCACAGCCAATGTCATACTGAATGGGCGAAAGCTGAAAGCATTCCCCCTGAAAACCAGCAGAAGACAAGGTTGCCGTATATCACCACTCCTGTTCAAGATAGTACTGGAAGTTCTGGCCAGGGGAATCAGGCAAGAGAAAGAAATAAAGAGTATTCAAATAGGAAGAGAGGAAGTCAGACTATCTTTGTTTGCAGATGACATGATCCTCTATCTGGAAAACCCATCTTCTCAGCCCAAGAGCTTCTTAAGCTGACAAGCAATTTCCACGAACTCTCAGGATATAAAGTTAATGCTAGTGCAAAAGTCACTAGCATTCCTATACACCACCAACAGACAAACCAAGAGCCAAATCACAAGTACACTTCCATTTACAACTGCCACAACAAGAATAAAATTCCTAGGAATATAGCTAACAAGGGAAGTGAAGGACCTCTTCAAGGAGAACTACAAACCACTGCTCAAAGAAATCAAAGACAGAACAAATGGAAAATCATTCATTCCATGTTCACAGAGAAAAAGAAGTAATATTGTGAAAATGGCCATACTGCCTAAAGCACTTTATAGATTCAGTGCTATTCCCATTAACTTACCACTGACATTCTTCACAAAATTATAAAAAAACTATTCTGAAATTTATACAAAACCAAAAAGAGCTTAAATGGTCAAGGGAATTCTAAGCAAAAAGAACAAAGCTGGAGGCATCACAGTACCCAACTTCAAACTACATCATAGGGCTCGGTAACCAGAACAGCCGGGTTCTGATACAAGAACAGACACATAGACCAATGAAACAGAATAGAGAACCCAGAAATAAGACCACATTCCTACAACCATCTGATCTTTGACAAACCTGACGAAAACAAGCAATGGGGAAGGAATTTCCTATTCAATAAACAGTGCTGGGAGAACTGGCTGCCATATGCAGAAAATTGAAATTAGATCCCTTCCTTACACCATATACAAAAATCAACTCAAGATGAATTAAAGAGTTAAAAGTAAAACCTACAACTATGAAAACCCTAGAAGAAAACCTTGGCAATACAATTCAGGGCATAGGCATAGGCAAAGATTTCATGATGAAGGTACTAAAAGCAATTGCAACAAAAGCAAAAATAGACACATGAGATCTAATTAAACTAAAGAGCTTCTGCACAGCAAAATAAACAATCAATAAATTAAACAGACAACTTAAAGAATGGGAGACAAATTTTGCAACATATCCATCTGACAAACATCTAATATCCAGCATTTATAAGGAACTTAAGTTTACAAGAAGAAAACAATCCCATTAAAAAGTGACAAAGGACAAGAACAGACATTTCTCAAAAGAAGACATACGTGTGGCCAACTAACATATGAAAAAATAACTCAACATCACTGATCATTAGAGAAATGTAATTCAAAACCACAATGAGATACCATCTCATACCAATCAGAATGGCTATTATTATTAGGTTGGTGTGAAAGTAATTGTGACTCTGTCATGGAAATTAATGGCAAAAGCCACAATTACTTTTGCACCAACCTTATAAAAAGTCAAAAAACAACACATGCTGGCAATGTTGTGGAGAAAAAGGAAATGCTTTTATACTGTTGGTAGGAATGTAAATTAGTTCAATCATTATGGAAGACTGTATGGCAATTCCTAAAAGGACCTTGAAGCAGAGTATCTTTCAACCCAGCAATCTCATTACTCAGTATATACCCAAAGTAATATAAATTGTTGTATTATAAAGATACATGTGTGTGCATATTTTCTGCCGCCCTATCTGCAATAGCATAGACATGGAATCAACCTAAATGCCATTAATGATAGACTAAAGAAAATTTGGCACATATACAGCATGGAACACTATGCAGCCGTAAAAAGATCATGTTCTTCATGGGGGCATGAATGGATTTGGAAACTTATCCTCAGCAAACTAACATAGGAACAGAAAACCAAACACCCTGTATTTTCACTTATAAGTGGGAGCTGAAAGATGAGAACACATGGACACATGGGGCCAGGAAGCACACACTGGGGCCTGTTGGAGAATGGAGGTTAGAAGGAGGGAGAACATCAGTAAGTGCAGCTGTCAGATCCTGAGCTTAATACCTTGGTGATGGGATGATGTGTGCAGCCAACCACAGTGGCACACTTTTACCTATGTAACAAACCTGCGCATCCTGCATATGTATCCCTGAACTTAAAATAAATGTTAGAAAAAAACCTTGTCTCTAAACCTAGCTCGGCACTTTATTAGTTGTGGATCCGTAGGTAGGTTACTTAACATCTCTGTGCCTTTGCTGCTCCGTCTGTGAAATAGGGATAGTGAAGACAGCACATCACAGGGTTCAAGTGAGAATTGAATGCAACACCATTTATAAAGCTATTAATGCTGTGCATGGCACATTGTGAGTTCTAATACATGTTACCTAAAATGGAAGAGGGTCTGTCTTAGTTTCTAAATGCTGTGCCATATCTGTTTCCTCCCTAATATTGATAATTTATGTTTGGAGTACTCCATGGGGGCAGGGAATCCTACGTTAGCTCACAAGGTCATTTTATTTAACATACATTTATACAACTCATACTGTGTACTAGGGTCTGATGTAAGCACTGAACACATAGTTATTTCATTCTCCACACAATCCTATGTGGTAGCTATCCCATACAAAAGCCTCCGAATTTCTATACCTGCCACATTTTGTGACTTATTTTGATAAGTCCTGCGGGAATGGGGTGGATAAATTAAAGATGAAAGAATAAGATTCTTCCCTTAAGGCAGAGGGTTAGAGAAACAAATACTTGTAGAGGGTATATTATCTCAGGCTAGATATTTTGTGTGCATTATTTAATTTCAAGCAACAACTCTCTGTGATAGGTGATATTCCCATTTTGCAGATGTGGAAATAAACTAAAGAGGTTTTCGGTTTTTTTTTTTGATAACTAACTCAGCATTGCACAGCCAGTTCATTGTGAGGAATGGGATTCTAACCCAGGCCTGATTTCAGACCCTGTACACCTTTCACTGCATCTTGATGTCTGTTAATAGGAAAGATAATGTGCATATATAAATAAAATGTAAGGTATAGATAAAAAAATATATAGATAAGTTGTCCTCGGAGATAAGGGGAGTAATCAACAAGCCAACAGGTTCCTGGGATGCTTCACTGAAGAGGGAGCATTTGAAATAGGATCTGAAAGTGAGCAGGTTGTAGGCTGGGTGGGATTGGGAGAAGGAGGTTATAGGTAGAGGGAAGATCACAACCAAAGGCCTGATAGGATCAGGATAACATGTGTAGTTGGCAGTAATGGACCAAGGAGGTGAAACTGCCTGAGTAAGAAGCATTATCTTTCATCAACATTGTTTAGAATTGCCAGAGCATGGTCATAATAAAGAGCAGACTGACTCTTAGTTTATTTATTGCTTTTAAACTCTACAGATAATGTACCTGCTTTATTAGGTGTATCCAGGACAGACCACTCCTATCAACCTGTATTCTTTGGCATGCCATTGGGTTTGTTGGAATTAAGTTTCTCTTGAATTCTGTTCTCTGTAAGTCTTTCTTGGTAGTGCTCCAATTTCTATGATTTCTAGCCTGTGTTATTCCCAGCCTGTGTTATTTCTGGCTTGCACTCTTCACTATGTGATTTTTACCCTGTGTTCCAGGAAGACAGGTTCTTTCAGGGGCAAAGAGTTAGCCCTAGGCTTTCTATAGGTTTTGGAAAAGAAGGATCACAAGTGGAACCAGGTGTCTCTTGTATTCCAGGTCTGGAGTTCTTCTGCCTCAGGCAGGAAGCCTGTCTAAAATAAAAACTTTCTTCAGGATCTGAGTGATATCCACAAGCAATGCTAGATTGAACTAAAGGGCATGGGCCATGGCACTGCAAGAATCTTCTTAGAACTTTTGTCACTTGGTGGGAAGTTAAGAGTGGGCTGACTTGAACCTTGAAACGGTTAAAGGGAAGACCATGTGGTTGAAACACTCTCTACCCCCAGCCCCCTGGTCTTTCCTTGACTACCAACCTGGGGCAAAGGAAGGAGGATCTCCTGCTAATTTTCAACTGCGTTTTGCTCTCTGTTATGTAGCATTTCAGTGACATCATCCACTCAGGAGAGTTGGGGCGAGGCTGGCTGAGGTTCTCAAGGAGCTGAGTTTTGAGTTCAGGTGCTCGTGTAGCAGTGGAATGATGCCTCCTGATCTTTCAGACCTTTGAGACCTCTGGGCGGTCTTAGAAATCACCTCAAGCCTCCATCCAGTCCAGGATACGACAGCCTAGGGGAATTCCAGGGAAAGGTGGCAGGTAGAGTATCCTTTCTGAGTTTTATTCTCTCGTCCTCCTTTCCCTTCTTTCTCTGTGTCTGTGTTGCTCCGTTGTGTCTCCTCCTCGAGATTCCAAAGAACATTGATGCCAAGGTATTTATTTTATGTTCTTGTCAACAGAGATACCATGGACTATAAGGTGATGAATACCACAATGAGCTCACTACAAGATCTCAAAGATTCCAAGCCACTGGCTATTCCAAAGCATAAAGCCACCCTTCAGGAGCAGCGTTGGGAGGCAGACTGGGAGGAGGTAAGGAATCATCCACTCTTCCCTCTGCCCCTTGCCTCCATCAGCCTTTCACTATCAGATTGTTTGGGCTCTTGCCTGATGGGCTTTTTCCTGTGTGTTCTTCCTTAGGCCCTGAGTTTTTGCCAAAGGGTGGATCACCCCCTCAGGTGTCCGGGGAGCTGCTGAAGCATAGTGAGGCAGATGCACAGGACAGAAACGCAGAAACTGGAACCAACAGGCACCTAAAGTTGACTCGCACCCAGCATCCCTGAAGACTGATGTTCTCTGAGCTGTAGTTCTTCATTGGACTGTTTTTCCTTTGCTATCACCTGCCTAACACATAGTGCTGGATGCTTTCGACTGGTTGGATTTCTTTTTTTTTTCCCTGTATTATTTCTTTCCTTGATTCTGGGAATTATAAAAAAAAATTGCTTTAAAAAGTAGTATTCTGTGCTGAAATTAGCCTTGTTTATGAACAAGTTTTATCCCTAGGGATTTCCTGAATTGCAGTCCCAGGTTACCTTGTAAATGGGGCTGTGCTGTTTGATTTGTATAGTACTGAGCTGTAGGTTAAAATACATTTTCTTTCTTTTGTTTCATTCTTTTTTTTAAAGTTTGGATCCAGGTAATGGCCTGAGTCACATTTGCTTAGCTACTGAAGCGATCTCAATGTGGTATCGCTTAGAGTTGAAACATAATCAAACATACATTATACCTGGGGCTCTTGCACACTATTTGATGTATATGTTACACTACAAAGAAACACAAACCTTGTAGGTTGAAGTTTAATTCCTGTTTGATCCTGCAGCTAGAATGCTAAAGAAATTGTAAATATCAAAAGTGGCTTCAAATACCCTGAATGTAAGCTAGTCAACAGTAAGTGGATGGTTTCAGAATACCATTTTCTAAGACAAAGCAGGAAGTAGAGATCTACCTGAGCATCCACGATGTTGCTCAGGTCTGTCTGTGGATCTGTCCATTTTGGAGTAAAGAACAAGGCATGCTTCTGTGATTGTGCTTATGAAAACTGTGGTATTTCCGATTTATGTTTTGTAATTGTGCCTGCCTTGCAATAAAACACATTCAGTTGACTCAGCAATAAGGTCTCTGTCAATTTCCTGCAAAACTGTGTCTTTAGTAGCTTTCTAAGAAAGTCCAGTGTAGACCTATCAGTGGTTGACCTGCTAGACATTTCCGCTGGACCTAGCATTATTGCTTTTTCAGAAATAGCACCAGAGCTGTCCATTGTCTACACATGTGGTCAGTTGTATGGTCAGCTTCTCAATTTTTCATATTACCATCAACTACAGGAATCTCTAGTCACAGCCTAACCCTGTTATGTAGATGTGCTGCCATCTGCCATCGTGTTCTAACTCTGGAGTCCCTGTTTATTTCTGAGACTCTAGGACAAGCCAGAAACCCTCTGGACCTTGGCGTCCTCATAAACAAAATGGGGATAATGATACTTCCTATGATGTGGTGATAAGTACCTGTAAAAGGACATCACATGGATGGTACTTTGAACATTGTAAATTCATTTGGATGTGGCAATACTCAATACATGGTGGCTATTTTATTTGTTAATAAAGAATTGAATGAATTTCTAAATATCTTACAGTTAACCTTTTGTTGAGAACACTGAGTAACCTCTGAGTAGTTTCTTAGGCCTCTGTACTTAAAGCTCTTGGAAAAAACGTGAAGATTCATGAGGCAGAAGTCTGGAGTGGAGAATCTGCTGCTGCCTTCCTTGGCCACATAACCAAATACCTCAATTCCTTAATTTCTCCTTCTGAAAATTGGGCAGATGTTTTACCCCCTTCACAGCAATGACACTATCCCATTCTCAGAAAAGTATATACTATCCTGTTCTCAGAAAATCATATAACTAATAAGACACCACCTTTTCTACTTGTTTACAACTTCAAGCCCATGTCATCCAAGAGGAGGTGAGTATCTCTCTGGATACTGACAAGGAGAGCTCTTTAACTAAGGAGAATAATCCAAACCATCAAAAACCACATCACACTAGATCTGTCACCTTAGTGGAAAGTACTTCCGAGAGAACCCTGGTATTCTCTACACCACACCTGGGATTTTGGGGTGATCAAAATGTGCAGCAGAGACAAGAGCTGACACGATTCATTTTGGACTGGGTGGCAAATAGAACGGTTGTTCCCTGATTGCCATGATACAGATTATTGTCCCACGGTCATTATTCCTGGACTTCAAGACATGCATAGTAGAAAGAATATTTTCTACTTTCTACCCTGAAGTATTAAAATGACAATAAGAATTGCAGCAGCAAGTTAACAGTTATTGAGCACTTACTGTAGGCTGGGCGTTAGGCAAAACATTACGAGCTCTGGCTGATTTCATCATCAGAGGGATTGCATGAGTAGGTACTCTCATTACCCCCATTGCTTACATGAAAAACTGAGCCATGGAGTGGTTAGGTAAGTGAGCCAGACCACCCAGTTGGTGCGAGGCATAGCTGGATGAATCGGTCAGGTTGTCCTGACTCCAGAGCTTGAACTCTTCACCGCCAGGCTCAGCTGCTTCCTCATTTGGGCTTCTGTCCCTGTCTGATTGCTTACTGGTTTGTGACTTTAAACCTCAATTTCGTTGTCCTTATTTGTAATTTAGGTCTATTCTCGTTCTCTCTCACCTGCTTCCCACAATTATTGCCTATGCTCTTGGAAAATGTGTTCCACGTAATTTCCACTTCCCTCCAACAGTTTACCCAGAGGTTGGTGATATGGTGTATCTGTTTGAAGAACCACTGGAATTGAAAGCAGGTTACATAGTTGTAAACAGGTTGTAGCGGCTGCAATTGGCATCCTGTCCACATTTTTAAGGGCTTCCTTTAACTGGGGCACCATTGTATATCACAGGCCAGAAGTGCTAGGGCATGCATTCCCTGCCCCACTGAGACTAGCCATCAACCAGTGGCTGAAGAGATGTGATGTAAACACTCCAGCTCCCTCACCCCTTGGTGGACTGAATGAGGCATGTTCTATGCTGGCTCTGAGTTCTGTGAGGTGATGCTCCAGTTGCTCATGGTGTTAACTAGTTGTTGGCCACTTTTCATTCTCTATCTCATGCTGTTATCCACTCTTAACCAGTGCTCCCTAGAATCACTTCCCCAGGAAGTAATTTGCACAAAAATTCTTATCTTAGACTCTGCTTCTGGGATAAACCCAAGCAAATTCAAAGTTCTGGTGCTGGTCAGTTATAGATATAATAAAGCACCAGAGGAAATACAGCAATATTATTCAAGACTAAATAGTCTCTTTCTTTGTTTTTCTACTGATATTCTGCTAATATCAGAGGGATTAAGAACAGGAATGGGGGCCTTAAAAACCTGAGACACAGTTGCCAGAGAACAATTTCCTTCTTGCAAAATAGGCACCCTTACAAGTTATGAGATATCTTTCCTTTAAATGAAAGACTCAACTAACATGATAATAATACCAGGCAAGAGTCACCTGACGGCAAATCAAATTACAATTCACAGACTAGGGCAAGTCGTTAAATATAAGGGGGTAATGGGAAAAGGAGAGAGTCACAATCCCTCACCTCTCAAGGACTCCTATTTGCCTTTGAATCACTTCTGCTTCAATTAACATCGATTGAGCTTGCCTAGAGGGCCTGGCTCTTGTCAAATCCCATTACAGGAGGCTCCAAGATACTATCTGTCGCAAACCTTTGTTGTACTGAGACTTTTTTGTGGGAATATTGAATATGGCATGGAGTAGCTAACACATTGATCAGGGATGTGATACAAGAGGTTTGCTTTTTCTAGTGTGGCAGTATTATAAATAGGATTTCATTTTGCCATTATTATTATCAACTAGATCCAATTCTCTAAGTTCAAGTTATGATGCTCTAAAAAGCATGTCAGACTGACCCACTACTGCTTTTAGAAATCAACATCGAAAATGTCAATCCTGTAAAGTGAGAAAATGTGACTGAATCTTTGTTATAGACATCACACACTGAATTTACTTGTTTTGTTGGAAGGAGACACACAGAAACATGTTTTCTCTATGGGGTTCTCAGTAAAGGAGTCTCTGTTTATTTTATCTGAGATGTAAAAGGAATTAATAGTATTTATCAGTCTGTCTTACGTCTTTTCGTCTCACTCTTGCAAAGATCTTGGAAGGTGGGGCTATATTGTATGCCTCTTTGTTTTCGGCATGTGATTGATAACAGAGCTTTCTTCATATTCAGTATCTACTCCTTCTTTACTTGAAATAAACTAGATGATGGAAACTGTTTATTTTATAGATTTCCTGTGGAATTTTAAACCATTAGTAGTGTGTACCCAGCCTTGTGCTTAATGGAGGAGGGAAAGAAAATCAAAATCCCATCCTTGGATGTGTGCTTAGATGTTGAGGGGCTAGATTCCTATGAGGAAAAAAATCAAAGAATAAGATTGTTTCTAGAATTTTTTTTATGACCAAGAACACTTTATGCAGTGACACACTATTATAGGTACCTTTTTAATGCTTGCATTTTAATCTTATTTTTAATTTTTAGAAAAACATTTAAATGCTCTTGCTACTAATAAAACACATCTAATGAATGGAATCATCTCAGATATTAAATTAGATTACAAATTTAATTAGACAAATTCTCCTAAGTATTTTAATAAAATACTGACCAATTTCATTAAGTTTCAGAAACTTTAAAAGCGGATGGCACCACATGTGCATGTACAAACAATCACAATCACAATGGGATTCAAAATTTTTATTCTACACTTAAACTCTTAGATAGTATTTATATAATGGGTTTATGTCTCCATTATTTACAAACTTGTTTTATACCTTCCTTGTTTGTTATACTTCTCATTGTTTATACTTTCCTAGGTTTCAGTAATTTTGCTAAACTTGAAAGAAAAAGAATGCAGTTTCAGTCAAACTGGTGTTGCAGATACTGGGCTGTCAATCACATGGTTTTTGGTTGATACATGGGATCTTATTGGATCCCTTCAAAGTTGATACAGCCAGTCCTGGGCCAGTGTTTTCTGGCTTGAGTTTTTTTCTGAGAGTTAAAATTTAGCCACTATGTCAATGGCTGTTGGAAGCCCTTGTCTTATACAAGAAACATGGAGCTTCCTCTGAGGGTTCCCATGTCCCTCAAACCTTAGTTCCAGGCAGTAAGACTCTACTTCATGATGCTTTCGTTTTTCAGTATTTTTGATGAAAGCATCTAGTGGTTTCATTATCTAAGAGTTGAAGAGATAAATCTGGGCAGCAGATACTCTTCTGTGATCACCACATCATATGTCAGTTTCTAACACACCACTGGAATTTTTCTTCTGACTCTTATCAGTGACCATAGGGGCTGGTAACTCATCTGGTCTACCAAGAAAAATCTCCAGTTTTCTTGAGTTATTTGACTTAACATTCACTGTAGATTTTTTCCTATTTCTTGAGAAAAATAAAGATATTGAAACATATCAAAGAAACTGAACATCTATACATGTCAATTTTCAACCTCACTAAAATATTTTAAAAATAAATATGCCTTTCTCTTTGTTTTTCGATGACCTCTTTGTACATCATCTACTTTTTTTTTTATTGCTAAGTACTTTTATGGACTGAAGTGAAAGCTTTTCACAGACATAAGTTATTCCAATAAACCATAATTATTCTTGTTCAAATTATTGTATTGTGAGCACGCCATAAGCTGTCTCCATTGTTTTTTCAGCATTACTTCTGAGACATTTTTGAAAGTCTCTTGCTTAAAGGCAACAAGATGTTCCATACTCATATTGTTTGTTGTTTATTGTTAGCTAAGGTTTTAGTCCCTGAGAAGCCCTGACTCCTAATAATAAAGAATAGCACTAGGATTGTGTAGTAGTTTTATCCCTAGGAATATGGTGATAGTCAAAATACTACTTCTTTTTGTCACTTTAGTGGAAGTGCTTGAAGGAAGTATTCAATCATGTCCCACATAATGATGTTTTATAGATATAATGGTGGTCCCATAAAATTATAATTGGACTGAACAATTCCTATTGCCTAGTGATGCTGTAGCCATCGTAAGGTTTTAGCACAATGTATTACTCACGTGATTGTGGTGATGCTAGTGCAAGGCAACCTACTCCTCAAGAGGAGCCTGGGGCAGGTTCTGCAGGAGGTATTCCAGAAGAAGGCGTTGTTATCATAGGAGATAAGACTTTCCTGCTTGTTATTGCCCCTGACAACCTTCCAGTGGGACAAGATGTGGAGCTGGAAGACAGTGAGACAGTGATATTGATAGTCCTAACTTGTGTGGGAGTAGGCAACTGTATTTGTCTGTGTCTTTTTTTTTTCAAGTTGAAAAAGAAAAATATAATTTAACAATCTGAAAACAGAAAAAACTTTAAGAATAAGGAAATAAAATACTTTTGTTCAGCTGTACAATATGTTTTAAGCTAAGTGTTGTTACACAAGAGTAAAAAGTTAAAAAAATTAAAACATTTATAAAGCAAATAGTTACAGTAAGCTGAAGTTACTTGTTACTGAAGAACAAAAATTATTTAAAATAAATTCAGTGTAGCTTAAGTGTACAGTGTTTATAAAATTCACATTAGTGTATAATAATGTCCTAAGCCCACATTCATTCACCACTCACTGACTCACCCAAAGCAACTTCCAGTCCTGCAAGTTCTATTTATGGTAAGTGCCCTACACAAGTGTACTATGTTTAATCATTTATACCTCATTTTTACTTTTCCTTTATGTTGTTTGGATACACAAATACCTTTCCGTTACAATTACCAACAGCATTTAGTACTATATGGTTCAAACCTATACAATAACATGCTGTATATGTTTGTAGCCTAAGAGCAATAGTCTATACCATGTAGCCTAGATGTGTAGTAGGCTATAGCATCTAGATTTGTGTAATTATGCTCTGTGGTAGCATAATGAAAAATCACCTAAGGACACATTTCTCAGAACGTATCCCTGTTATTAAAAGACGCATGACTGTATTTTAAGATCAAATGTTTTCTTTAACATTTCTTAATATGAGTGGCAATTTTTATGTGTTCTAAATCTAATATTAATTTTGAACATTTACTTTTCTATACCATGCCCTCTTGGATCATTAAATTAGAATCACATTCTTTTCTCATTTATTAGCCTTATGTGTTTTATTGATCTCCATTTTGTAGTTCTTTTATTGACAAACATAAGACAGCATCCAAGTGGAGAAAGCCATGGGATATACCAGAAAGATCAGTTTTATCATCTGTAAATGCTATGAACTGATGAGATTTAGGATAGAGATGTTCATCTTATGGGTGATGAAACGCTCCTTGGAATTTTTGTCATTGGTAGAAGGCAATGGTTGTCAAAGCATGATCACCAGGAGGTAGTATTAAAACACATTTGTTTTGCCTACCCCACAATTATTACCAAGTCAGAGGTGGGGCTGGAAAATTTGCATGTCTTACAAGTTCCCAGATGAGACTGATGTTGCTGGCAGTGAGACCACACTCTGAGAACCAATGGTCTAAGGTACATAAAATAAGGCTTGTTGGCTATGCAGAGATGGCTTTTGATGCCTTTCATTTTGAAGCCATTCATCAAGCTGAAGATTAAGTAAGAAAAAGTAACAACTTCTAAAAAGACAAGTCCTTGGGCTATAACAATTGGCATTATTTTGAATCTTGCGTATTTCACCATGTCTACCCTTTCCTCATAGTTTCCATTCTCTTCCGGCAACTGACTGCTTAGCAGCAATAGATCTTATGTAGAGACCAAAGTGCAGAGTGATATAAAAATCTTAATAAGAACCGAACAGAATTCCGTAATTCATGTAGAAAATTCCCTTCATGTAAATAAATACTAATGAAATTGCTTCCAAAAAATTCTTTGGGGGAAGGGAAAAGTAATTCACACAATCAAGGCATTCTCTGCTTTTAAACCCAGATCCTAAATCTTGATTTTATTTTTTAAGTTTGAAGTATAAAACTTGTCTTCCTTTACCTGAACCTGTTACAGAAGGAAGTCTGTCTTCCTAAGTGTTTAAGCAAGTGCTAGGTGTGCTGTCACTTCAAGATGAATAATAAATGGCCATAATAAATGAATGCTGTGGGTGACATTAATAAGACATTTTCGATCCTGCAGGAAGAGTCATGCTGGAAGATAAATAGATGCATTTATTTATACTATTGTTAGGAGCTTGAACTTTTAACACACAGAGCAGGTGTTCAGTCTATTTTGGAAACATCTGAAAAAAACCCTCTTATTTTCACGTTTCTCTGTCTGATCCTAGAAGGTAGATGTTTCCTAAAGGCACTGCCTTTTCTCTTTGTCTCTTCACTTCTTTACTTTTCTCTTAGCGAAATCTTCTACAGTTTAAATCATTATTTCTATAGAAATTGATTGACAATCCAACCTCCCTTCAAAAGTGAATCTTCATTTTTAACTAACTATAGTACATCTCTGTCTGGATGTGCTTCAGGCAACTTAAATCACCTGCCTGTAGGAGAACTGGGTTCTTCCTCTTCCTAACCCAGTTTATCCATTTTGTTTTTCCTTTTCCAGAATATCAGTCACATTATTTGCTTCATGAAAATTTCTCTTTTATCATCCCACACATCCACATGACTCAGCCTCCAGTGAGAATATCTCATATTCTCCAGACAGAAGAGAATAAACTAAAAGGTAAAGAGCTCAAGGACTGTTTTACTTTACCAGTGGCATGAAAAAACTTTCAAAAGAGAGACATTCTAAAAGACGGAAATCCAAAAGGCGCAGGCTACGTGGACCTTACAGCTTTAAATGTCTTTGCTCGTAACACTGTAGCTTTCATGAGTACAGCAAAGCTCCATGCTCTACAACAAGGCCAAATAGTGAACTTGACCTATGCCCCATGTCAGCATCTTGTGTCAAACATAGACAAAAGAGGTCTTGAGTTCTCCATAGAGCCATTCGATTTCTTATTTATTTTTTTAACAACGACAGGTATATAATACAATGTGTATACAATATAAATTTTCTAAATTGAGTCATTTTTTTGTCCATTATTGTAAAGAACACAACTCCTCCTGACATAGACACAAACACACATTTCAAAGAGAAGTCCATTAAGAACAACAACAGAACTAGGGAGAACAGTGGGACATTATTTAATACCAGTCTGTGTACCCCAGATTCAGGGATCACTGGGAATGTTCAGCCAATTATTTTTAAGCCAATGTATTTATTCAGAGACTTAGAGGTAATAATCACACACTCTAGATTTTTACAATATTAGTAGAATTCTCTTCTTGCTGTCTTTTGTGCTCAGCTATTTTTTTTCTATAAGTGACTGACCTTGTGCAACTTGATGGAATAATCCCTTTAAAAATGTTAAAGGATAAACACTATTTGGAAACTTTTTGATCCTTTTAGAATTTACTTCTGCATGACTTGTTAGGTTTTACTTGTTCTGAATCTTGTGACCCCTGGGACTTTCTATTCGACTAAGTAATCAGATAAGATTATTATTTTGTTGATGAATGACTAACTTAATTTACCATTTTTCTCATATTAAAAAGTTTAATGTAGCCATTATGGCCTTGAAATACAGTGTAATTAATTAATCATAGTATTATTTGACATAGTATATGCATATTGCACCTCAAATGTATGCTGGTACCTATGCTAGAATCAAAGATAAATGGGAAATAGTCTATGACTTTAAAGATCACAGTGTAAACTCCAGTAAAATCTCAGGGAGGGAATTTTAAGAATTCTCATTGATCACTAAATTCCCTCTGTAGAGTTTTTTCCAAGTGGTGATCCGTTTTCCCTGAGAAATCCTCAGTGCCATTGTTCTTGTTATCATTCATGGCAATCAATGCCATCTCTGGGGATCTCATCCTTATTATCAGGTGAAAGTCTATGTCTTGATGAGTTTATCCATGGATCCTATTCCTAACTTAGGAAATTCAAATGTCTACAAAGGGTTGGCAGATCATTTACATGAGTTAGGCAAGCCAGGTATTAAAATTTAAAAGCTCAAGTATTGTAATAAATGGCATCTGGCATGTGACCAGAACATGGTGAAGACAACAGTTGGGTGGAAGGGACTGTAGTCAAATCTGAAGAGCATCCCATCTTTCACTCTCATTCATTATTTCTTGGAAGAAACAGGTCAGATATTATAATTTTTTCAAGAAAACCAGGACATCTTTATTTGGCATCTCCTGATTTTTAAATTGGCAGCTGATTCAAAACCTTGAAGACATTCTAGGGGACAACATTTTGAGAGACAAGCACATATCTACAGCTAGTTTTGGCCTGTGGGCTATTAATTTTTAAAACTTTTCTAAGCCCCAAGCGTTAAGAAAGCAATCTATATTCTCTTTCACTTGAAAGATTCTGTGGCTAATACTAGGTATCAACTTCATTGGATTGAGGGATGTCTAGATGTCTGGTAAAGTATTGGTTTGGGGGTATGTTTGTGAGGGTGTTGCCAGAGGAAATTAACATTTGAGTTGGTGGCCTGGGAGAGGAAGATTCACCCTTAATGTGGATGGGCATCATCCAATCAGCTGCCAGCATGGCTAGAATAAAGCAGGTGGAAGAACGTGGAATAAGTTCTTGCTGAGTCTTCTGGGTCTCTTCTTTCTTCCTGTGCCAGATGCTTGATTCTGCTCCTCCTGCCCTTGGACATCAGTCTGTAGGTTCTTCATCCTTGGGACTCTGGGACTTGCATTAGCAGCTTCTTGGGGACTCTTGGGCTTTTGGTCACAGACTGAAGGCGACAATGTTGGCTTCTCTAGTTGTGATGCTTTCAAACTTGCACTGAACCACTACCATCTTCTCTCTTTCCCAGCTTGCAGGTGGCCTAGTACAGAAGGTTGGGACTGAGAGGTAGAGCATTGCTATGAAGACACCTAGAAATGTGGACTTGAATTTGGAACTGGGTAATGGGCAGAGGTTGGAAGAGTTTAGAGGGTTCAGAAGAAGACAGGAGGATGAAAGAAAATTTGGAACTTCTTAAGAGACTGGTTAAATGGTTGTGACCAAAATGCTGATAGTGTTATGGACAATGAAGTCCAGGTTCCAAGGTCTCAGATGGAAATGAGGAACTTATGGGGAGCTGGAGAAAAGTTCTCACATGTTATTCCTTAACAAAGAAGTTACTTGCATTCTGTTCATGCCCTAGGGAATCTATGGAAGTCTGAATTTCATAGTGAAGATTTAGGGTATCTGATGGAAAAAAGCTTCTAAGCAGCAAAGCATTCAAGATATAGGCTGGGCATGGTAGCTCATGCCTGTAATCTCAGCAGTTTGGGTGGTTGAGGTGGGTGGACCACCTGAGATCAGGAGTTCAAGACCAGCCTGGCCAACATGGCAAAACCTTGTTTCTAATAAAAATACAAAAATTAGCCAGGTGTGTTGGCATGCACCTGTAGTCTCAGCTATTCAGGAGGCTGAGGCAGGAGAATGGCTTGAACCTGGGAGGCGGAGGTTGTAGTGAGTCAAGATCGTGCCATGGCAGTCCAGCCTAGGTAGTGGTGAGTCTCCATCTCAAAGAAAAAAAGAGATTTGATTTGGCTTCTTCTAACAACCTATGCTCAGATATAGAAGCAAAGAAATGACTTAAAGTTGGAACTTATATTTAAAAAGAAAATAGAGTATAAAAGTTTGGAAAATCTTCAGCCTAGTCAGGCTGCAGAGAAAGAAAAAGTTTTTTCGGGAGAGGAATTCAAGCAGGCTGAGGAGCAATCATTTGCTGAAAATATTTGCATAACTAAAGGCGAGCCAAGTGCTAACAGCCAAGACAATGGTTAAAAGGCCTGGAAGATATTTTGGAGAACTTCTTGGCCACTCCTTCCATCATAGGCCCCAAGGCCTAGGAGGAAAGAATGGTTTCCCAGACCAGCCCCACCAGGACACTGCTCCCTGCATCTCAGCTGCTCTGGCTCCAGACCTGGTTCAAAGGGCCCAAGATACTGTTTGTGCTGCCAAACTGGGGAGTGCAAGCTTCCATAACCCTTGCCAGCTTCCATGTGGTGTTAAGCCTATGGGCATACAGAGTGCAAGAGTAAAAGAGCGTGTCACCTTCTGCCTAGATTTCAGGAGATATATGGAAAAGACCGTGTGTCCAGACAGAAGCCTGCTGCAAGGGTGGACTCCCCACTTGAAGTCCCCAGTGAGGTACTGCCTGCTGGAGCTGTGAGAAGGGGGCTACTGTCCCAAGATCCCAGAGTGTTACAGCCTCTCCACCCGTGTCCCTATGTCTGTGCCAGGTCTTATTAAAGCAGCTGTAGGTGTTGCATCTCCCAAAGCCACAGGAAGAGAGCTACCCAATATTGGGAGCCCACCTCTTGCACCACTGTGCCCTATATGTGGAACATGGAGTTAAAGAAGATTATTTTAGAGCTTTAAGATTTAATGACGGCCTTGTTGGCTTTCAAATTTGCATGGGGCCTGTAGTCCCTTTCTTTTGATCAATTTCTCCCTTTTAAAATGGGA
Organism: Sapajus apella; assembly: GCF_009761245.1. Classification (NCBI taxonomy): domain Eukaryota; kingdom Metazoa; phylum Chordata; class Mammalia; order Primates; family Cebidae; genus Sapajus; species Sapajus apella. The sequence continues at coordinate 48,576,684 of NW_022436944.1, forward strand.
ATGTTTATCTAATGCCTATACCCAGATTTTATCTTGGAAGGAACCAACTTGTTTTTTATTTCACAGGCTCATAGGTGGAAGAAATTTGCCCTGTCTCAGATGAGACTTTAGATTTCGAACTTTTGACTTTTGAGTTGACACAAATAAATTAAGATGTGGGGAACTGTTAGGAAGGCATGACTGTATTTTGCAATGTAAGAAAGACTTGAGATCTGGGGGGACTAGGGACAGAATAATATAGTTTGGATTTGTCCCCACCCAAATCTCATAATGAAACATAATCCCCAGTGCTGCAGGTGGGCCCTGCTGAGAGGTATTTGTATCATGGGAGTGGCTGCAATATGAATGGCTTGGGCCATCCCCTTGGTGTTAAGTGAGCTCTCATTCTGAGTTCACAAAAGATAAGGTCATTTAAAAGTGTGTGCCCCCATTCCACCCCACTCTCTCTCTTACTTGCTCCTGCATTCACCATGTGATGTGCCTACTCCCACTTCAACAGTGATATTTGAAAAACATTTGCCAAACTATGTTTCCTATCTGTATAAAGAGCTATTCTTTAGAAGGACTGTAGAGCACCCGTATAAACCCAACTGTTACTGAATAGTGGAAATTTAAGTCTGACAGGGAAAATATTTGGGGAAAAATTTCCCCAAATCACTCACCAATTATATCTACATACGACTTTAATTACATAAAATGTGTAGTCTAGTGTCTGCTTCTTGCATGAATGTCCAATAAATGTTTATTTTTGTGTTGGTTGTTCTTCATTTAACTCCCTTCCTAGACCCACCCTCTGCCCTTATGCCCCTGATGTGGAACCCTGAAGGCTGACTCCTCTGGCCTGCAATACTTGAGTTCCCTTGCCAGATGGCTTCTAGTAGGGTATGGACAAGGGAAGACACCAGAAAGATATCAGAGAGCAGAAGGAGAGAGAAGCTAGGCTGTTTATTCCATGTTCCCTCCCTGCTTTAAGTTTCCATCTCTGATGGTAGCTGCACCTCTATGTGATTTCAGATTTCACTAGAGAGCCCATCTGCCATGAGTCTTTGGCAGACTCTGAGATCACACAGAGATATAGAAACACAGCTCTCATGGAGCTCCTGAAATGTTCATGTTATCCTGTTACTTCTCTGGCTCCAAAGGTGGTACTGGATTCCCAATGTTACTAATGTCAGAGTGTCTCAGCTCTTGCTAAGTACCTCTGTCTTTTGATTAGAAATGTTTGGGGTGAATTATTTATTCTGCAGTGTTCTCTGGTACTTTCTCCTTCTCTTTTTCCTTAGTCCTTATAATGCCATTTCTCCATTTATCTTTGTATCAGTGATAGAAACTTGTCTCTAATGAAACGTGTTTAAATATGAGGTTAGTAGTATGCACTCATATTTTTTGGTTTAATTGTCTTGATAAGTGTCAGGATCTTCTGGGATAAGTCACTTTCTACAGAACCATGTTTCAAATTACAAAAAACTACCCTGTTGATCCGTATAGCCCAAGAACATTTAATTACTATAGAGAAGTAACGTGCCATCTCCAGCTCACTCAAGTGAAGTCTCTGAGCCTCCAGAAACCTTAGCTTTTTCTATTTTCTGAAACAGATGTGACCAACTGGGATGTATGGGAAGCTTTATTCTCACCAGCAGGATAGGTGTAGAATTAGTCTTATTTTTCTGGCCCCTGTTTTCAGTGAGTTTCAAGAGATGCCTGTGAAACTTAAACTTAACTATAATTTCTACACTTTGGGTCTGACCCTTTATATTTTCAGTCATACCTTGGAGACAGTTTTGAGGTTACACGAACTTCTCAGAACCATTCCACTGCCAGCCTTCCTAATCTCAAGTATTTTGAGCTGGGTGAAATTTTTATTCAGGTTTCTTAGGGCACTTTGGAATTTGGTCCTCTGACCACCTAACATTTTAGTCCTCCTGGCTTAGGCCACAACCAATCTCTTATTTTTTTTTCCTCTTTTTCTTATGTTCTCATATTAAGAATCCAGTATGGCTTGGTGAAGAATCTGGACTAGTTGTGACAGTGTAATATAACAGGTCATCTTTTGCAAACAAAAATTTTATGAGTATTAAGTGTCAGGGACCAATAAACATAGCACAATAGCCAGTTACCCAACTATAAAATCCACAAACAAGTAATTAGGGAGGAATGAATAGAGGTTTTACATTTAGAAATACAGAACATCTCTTAGCAAAATCCATTTCAAAACAATATGGCTTGTAAAGTCTTCACTAATAATTTTAATATGGTCTTATCTTTAAAGCACTTTCTAAGTCTCCAGATTGTTTCTGAAGTATGTATCATTACAAAAGTGTGTGCCAGACTGTTTTCAAAAAACATTAGTATAGTGAATAAGCATTCTGTTTTTACCTTAATATTTAAATTGGATTTTTTCGTTATTATTTAAAACTACATAATTAAGGCATTTAACGTTTTATTAATTGTTTTAGGATTGAATAGGTTATATGTAGACATTTTATAATGCTGCAGTCTATATCCATATTTTTTATGTTGTATTTTCCAAAATAGTGATTCCTTAGAGCAGTTTGTTGCTCAACCAGCAATTTTGTCCCCCATGGGCTATTTGGCCACATCTGGAGACATTTTTGATTTTTACAACTTGGGTGAGTGTGTTTGTGCATGTTCCTGGTATCTAGTGGGTAGAGCCCAGGGATGCTGCTAAATATCCTGTAATGCACAGGACAACCCGCCATAACAAAGAGTGATCCAGTTCCAAATGCCAATAATTCTGAGGTTCTGAAACCCTACCCTAGATAGGAAAAGCTTCCTATTTGCTGATTCTGCAGCCTATCTGCTCCTGACCCTCTCTAACCTCTAGAGTAGGAGTACTACTGCTACTAAAGGAAATTTTTGCTCGGAATTTCTTCAGTTTTACTAAGTAGTTGCTATGCATGTGATGCTGTCTGCACAACAGAATGAAGAAATACACAGTAGAATAAAGAACTGAGGTGTTCTTCAGGATTTCTCCATTAAAACATATATGTGTAAGAGAGGAAATTATTATTTGAAACCAAAACTGGTTATAATTTGGGAGAATAGATGGTGACAGGAGCATTCTCATCATTGGTAAAGTAAATCCCTATATGATTTTTTTTTTCAATTTACTATGACATATTGGGGAGAGGGCTAGGTGAAACTGGAATTTTTAAAACTTTGTCAATTCTTCTTTGTTGCTGAATGCAATATCTGAGCAGATGGCCTTTTTGTTTAACTGAGACAGTGACTGCAAGGAGGATTCGTGCAGAGACTTCTTGAATGAGGGTAATTCATTCAGTATAACAGAGTGTGGTGTTGGCTTTCTGGGTGGGATAACCTAAGGCTGAGATAGCGGGAAAATAAGAAAGCTCGAAAAGGTATAAAAGTCTAGACGAAGAGGAAGAGCACCAAGCAATACAGTAGGGAACAAAGGAAGGTTGAAAACAGTGACTAGAGGGAGATTCCTGTTCAAATTAAGGACTCTCAATGGCTTTTTAAAAAAAGGTATGTCTAATAATTCATGATGGTTATTTGTTTTTTCTGTAATATAAAGCCCCTTTATAACTTTAAAACTTTAGTAAACTCAGCTGTTTGCACAGGCACATTCATGCACACCTTGTGAGTAGTTTCTGGCAATGTCAAAGAAAAGGAGCTGAATTCTCTGGATGAATCAGTGTAGCATAAAGATAAGTCTTCTTGGGATGATCAGGTTTCAACAGACGCAACCTTAGGACCTCCAGCTAAATGCAAGGAAATTGTACATTTCTGTCAAATTGCAGTAATCTTGGGGGAATTAAATGAATTACTATAGAATGGAGGGTAGATGATACAAATAAATTTTAGTGATTTCAAAGGATGAGATTACTTCAGATGAATCTCAGCAACTTATAATATATTAGAATATGCTTGATTTTACGTAATAGAAATTTAAGTTGACCTGGTTTATGAAAAAAGGGAATTTACTGGCTTAGATAACTGGGATGTCCAAGGGATTGCATCTAGGGGTGCCAACACAGTCAACAAGGCTCTGACTATCTTTATCATGTGACTGTTTCTGTGACAACTTCATTTTCACAATAATTCTTTTCCTGTGGCATGAAACATGTTTCTGCTTATTCCAGGTATCCAGGCGCTTCGGTCATAACTATCTGAAAAGGAGAAGGGACTTCTTTTTCCCAGTATTTATGTAAATCTCTCCAAAAGGACACATTAATAATATTATTTGGGTCACGTTTTCTACCCCAGATCAATTTCTGTGGCTTGGGGCTGGCTATATCCAACTGGCCATGCTGGGTCATGTGCTTACTCTGTTGTCTGGGGAATCATGATCATGTGACTGGCAGGCTAGTGGAGGGCATGTTCCCCAAAGGCAAAGTTACTCAAGAGAAAAAAATGTAATGGATGTCCACTGAACACAAATCGCTCAGATTAATTGATGACGTTGTTACTACAATTTCGTTAAAGTGATTCTGTTTTTAGTATATTGAGCATTGTAGAGCCAAATATATCTGCACTGAAACATAGATTCTTTCTTCTGGGAGACTCCCATAATTGGAAAAGATTTTTCCATTTTGTATGTTTCAATCTGTGATTCTTTACTTTTACTATGCCCCATCATCACTTGTAGAGAAAAAAGAACAGATGCTAGACTATATTTCAAAATATTCTGATTTAATTACTTGAGAGTAGAGCCTAGGCATTATAATTTTTAAAGACATCCTTATTACTTGGGGTTAAGTGGTGGTGTCCTAGGATTCTTACGTTAACATGCAGGTGATTCTGAAATTTTAATGGGGCATAAGGGCATATATTGTGGACTGTGACGTGCTAATATTCTGTTAAAGATTTTTGCATGAGTTCATGAGAGATACTAGTCTTTTTTCCCCCTCCCTTTTCACTCTCTTTTCCCTCCTCTCTCCTTCTTTCATTTTCCCTTCTCCTTTATCTTTGTCTGGTTCTAGTATCAAGGTAACAATGGCCTCATAAAATGAGTTGGGAAGTATTTTCTCCTCTTCAATCTTTTGGAAGAGATTTTGTAAAATTTCTGTAAATTCTTCTTTAAATAGTTGGTAGATTTCTCAAAACCCTCTGGCCCTGGAGATTTATCACTTGGGAGCTTTTTAATTATACATTCAAATTATTTAATGGTTATAGACCTATTGACATTGTCTATTTAATATTTGCTGAATTTTGGTAGTTTATAATTTTCAAGTAATTGGTCTATTTCTTCTAATATCCCTTACTACCTTTTTAATACTGCAGGATCTGTAGTGATATCCCTTACTTCATTCATGACTTGCTAATTTATGCCTTATCTCTTTTTAATTTTTGTCAGTATTACTAACATTTTATCAGTTGAACCAACTTTTTGATTCATTGATTTTTCCCTCTTTTTTTTCCTGTGTTCAATCCCATTCATTTCTGTTTTTATCATTTTTTTCTTGTACTTATTATGGGCTTTTTTTGCTCATCTTGTAAGTTATTTTCTTCTTTGTGTTGTCCTGTTTTTTCAGAGTTTTTTGTCTATCACAATTTTTATATTTTAAAAAAAAGCTTAAGGATAATATCAATAATTTTATCTAGGAACTGAGAATAATGGAGAGTAAGAGTTATGTAAATAGAAGAAATTTGAAAAACTGACATTGTCCTGGAAATTAAAAACCATTATTACAGTTACCAAATTTTGCAATTATAAAACATTTGGGGTTAGAAACTTAGATTAAACTTTTCTAAATGGAAGCTAGATGAGTTTAGATTTGGGAGTTTTCCTTGCTTGCAATGTAAGCATTTAGTGCTATAAGTTTCTCTCTCAGTGCTGCTTTAGCTGTGTTCCATAAAATGTAACTTTATGTCTTTATGTAATGTATTTTCGTTTTTATTTAGGTCTGTGTATTTTTAATTTTTTGAGACTTTTTCTGCTTTGACTGATGGATTATTTAAGTGTTACTTAATTTTCATGTTTTTAGAGATTTTTTAATTGTCTTTCCATGATTGATTTCTAATTTGATTACATTATGGTAAGAGAGCACACTATATGATTTCAATTCTTTAAAAGTTGTTGAGTTTTTTAATGACTTGCTTATATTTTGTCTTGGTGAATGTTCCATATGTACTTGAAAAAAATGCAAATTCTGCTGTTGTTGGGTTGGGCGAAGTGTTCTGTGTCAAGTAGATTCTGTTGGTTGACTGTGTTGTTCATATATTCCATATTCTTGCTGGTTTTCTGTCTAGTAATTCTATCAGTTGCTCAGAGTGGATGCTGGAGAACTTTTCAGTAAAAAATGCATATATGGACATGTACACAAATGTTTGCACACAACTCCAGGTACTTTCTAGACTTCCCATTGTTATAAGGAAAGTAGTCTCTGGGTAAAACTCTGGTTTGGATAGAGCTTTTCTCACTCTTTCCTACCAACCGAGATTGTCTTATTAAGTCTTTAAATATGTCTATAACTGTGAGGGAAATGAAGACTTCATCACAGATAACTGACTAAATGATGTTGCCAATTTGCATGTTACACTTCACAAGTTTTGTTCATTCTTGGGCATTACCTCTTTAATATTAATAACAGCATAGGGTATCCATGAGTTGTGGCCTGAGATTGTGATTATCATAAAGGGTATAAACATCTCTCTGAGGATAGGAATACTGTTTAGGCATCACAGATATTGCTTCAAGTTATCAGTTATAATATAATAGGTAAAAAATGTATGTCCAGGGTCTTGGTATGTATCAACTCTGTTGAAATTAATAAATGTCAGGCAAATCAACTAATCAAGTGACGAGGAAATAAAGATGAGGCCTATATCAGTTATATATTCTGAATGATAATCCACTCCAAAACTTTGGGGCTTAAAACAATAAGCATTTATCATGGCTTAGGAGTCTGTGGTTCAGATGGATGGTTCTTCTGGTTACACCCAAAATAACTCAGGTGCCTGGGGTAAATTGGATGTTAAGTAAGGAAGGAGGTTCTACTGATACTGCCTGGACTCTCATATATTTGAGGAGTTGGCTGAACATTTACTAGACATTGATATTATTCTTAATTAGGACAATGTGAATCTCCACAAAGTCTCTCATGTCTTCCAGTGAGTTAACCCAGGCTTTTTGTGTGACAGTGGTGAGGATTTTAAGATTGAGAGTGCAAACATGCAAAACCCTTAAAGCTCAGAACTGACACACTGTCACTCTTGCCATATTCTTTTGGGCAAAGACCAGTCCAGATTAAAAAGGAATGAGCACACAACTCTCCGTCTTGTTGCAAGGAACTGCTAAGTCACATTGCAATGAAAGATGCAGTATGATCGTTAATGCAATCAATCTTCCACAAGGCCCTTTTGCAATCACTCATGCCCAGATGCCTTAAGCTAGTATATTTGGAAGTAATTTGGCTTTCAATTACTTAAGCCTACTCTTAAAAGCTTTCCACTACTTAAAATGATAGAAGACTCTGAGATTTTGCTCTGTGTCTTAATTAAGTTGGATGCTATTTTATTTACTTTAGATAATTTTTGTCATCATATTTTAATAGAAATACAACTTCAAAACAAAAGGAGGAAAGGTAAAAGGAATAGATGGACATATGGAGAGAGGGCAAGAGGAAGGCAGAAAGAGAGAGAAAACAGCTTTTTATTATAGCTGTTTTTATTATAAAATCTAGATGCTTCATGTGGATTTCCAGGACATTTGCAATAGTTGTTTATGCTGTTAGACAAAATGACCCCCACTGGTTATTTTAAGATAATCCCATCAAATGCAGTGGCTCTGTTGGATGGCATTAAAATTATTATTCAGCTTGTCAGAGTCCTTTATGTTTGCACAATACTTTGTAATCTTCATTATTTTTATTTTTCGATGTGTAGCTTGGCATTCTTACTCTTGTTTTATAGTGGAGTAATGATGGTTAAACTTTCTTCCTACTGCCATCCCTTTTATATTATCACAGGGCCAGAATGGCCGTTGAGAGGTTGTGAAATAAAGAAACCTTCAGGGATTTTCATTTGGGCTCCACAGAAGAAAAGGTCTGGAGATTGTGAAATGTTCTTTGGGATTCTCACTTCAATCATTTGTCACTTTTCATCCTTTTTAATGTACAACCCCAATTTCTTATAATTTCTTGTTGTTTAGTCTTAAGGTCATGTCTCGGTATCTTACTAAGAACACCATTAACAAAAATAGATAATGCAATAAGGCTCTGATTAGAAAAGGAAACATATTCTAAAGTTGTTAAGAATTTCTAGTGATAGTTTCTTAATGTAAAAATCAATGTAAGGGGCAGAGCAAAACAGTATGTATAGGTCAGATAAATTGAGTTGAAAAACTAGTGTTCATTCATGTGGTTATTCAATGAATCAAATACCTTCACTGTTCAAGGCCTTCAGGTGATAAATAAAACACATTCCCTTTTCTCAAGGGCATGCATTCCAGTCCAGAAGAAACAAATTTGTAAATAGATAAGTCACTGTATTCTGTCACAATAAACAATGAGTTACTATATATTCTGTCATCCAAGTTGTTTTTAACTGCACACTCTGAGGACAGACAGGGGTTTCAGATATTTGGGCCTCTTCAGATTTTCCATCTGCCCTGGTTGGATGGCTTGGGTCCTCCTTGCATGGAGACACTGTCTGCTTTTTAGGCCAAAATTATCTGTTCAACTCTAACTTCTCTAGTTTAGGACTTAATAGTGAATTTTTGAGATTTTGCCATAGTAAAGAATAAGATTATTCACAGTATTTTAAATAAAACATACTATTTTAAGATTAATGGAAGAGCATGCCTTTGAGGAGTGACCTACCAAAAGTTTTAGAATTTATAAATCAGATTTCCACTGATGAAAGAAAATGGACCACTTGGTAATAACCTGGCTTAACTGGGCAGCTGGCAGGGAGTGTACTGGGATGGAATGGGGTTGGGTATTTGTGGACTGGAGTAGTATAGTGTTAGCTATTTCTGGCAGGGGGCTAGACTGGGATGAGATGGGTTTGGGTATTTCTGGGATGGGATGGGGTTGGCTATTTCAGGTTCTAACTGAAGTAAAGTTTCAGAAGGAAAAGTCTTAATAAATGTCACAGTTCGTTTATAAACTTTTCATCATGGGCTTTTTGACTATTAAAAGCCTGTCATTAAGAGGGTACTTAAAACAGTAAGAATACAGGAGCAGAGATTAGGTCAAGTCATTAATCAAATTTGCTAACTCTGTCCAAGAAAACCCTGCAAATGATATCAGAGAAATATAAAGCAGAGATGATCATTATCAAGTAGGGATACTTGATATTACTCCCTTTATAAAACAAAGGAAAACTTATAGAGGGAAGTTAGTGCTTTGGATGAATTTAAGTGGAAAAAAGAAACCACTCAAATCTAGATCCTTCATCACTTAATAAAGAGATGTACTTGGGACGCTTTGAGAAAATGTGTTTCTTATCTCCACCATTTGGAGGGAGGAAGCTCAGCACCTGGGATTGAAGTTTTGCCAGTGGGGACACTGATTTGGGGGTTTCTCAGACCCCATTTACTATACAGCTAAGAGGCACAGGGTGTATATAAAAAGCAACATCTAGGATTTACATGTTGGTAATTCTAAATTAGATTACTTAAAATATTAGATATTGCCATACTCTGAAGACAGTGTGAGCTCTAATTTGTTGGCCTATCCTAGGGTGGGGTCCAATTTCTGAGTGTGTAACTCAGGGTTGGCTAGGTTTTGCTACTGTAACAGCAGTCTTCTAATCTCAAAGGTTTATCACAAAAAAATGAATCTTTATCTCTCTTTTGTCATGGAGAAAATAAAGTATAGTAGCTTTTCTGTGGGAATCTTTCCAATCCTCTAAAGATAGTTAACATGCAAAAATAAAATTTAGCAGAATTGCAAAAATATGTTTTCATTCTAGCTTCCATTTTGGCAATCTTAGTACTAGATATAGGAAGGTACTTTTGGTTCTCCTCCAAAATAGAAGGCACATTCCTTTGAAAAGCTTTTCTATTCTTGTACTTTAGCTGAATGAGGTTGGGAAATAGAAAATTGTTTTATTTATTGCATCTAATAATTAAGGAAGATCTTGCAGCTTTTCTTGAAAAAAGTTAAAAATAAAGTTATAGGAGATTAAACTTCATACAAGCAAAGCATGTGGCCATAAAAATATGACTTGCTCCTAGTAGTACTCATCAGCTCAGAAATTGCTAAGTGTGATTTTTTATTATGTTGTAATATATAGAAACTCTTAATATTTTACTATTTTATAGTATAATGCATAATTTTTTCTGGCGCAGTTGACATAAGTCATGTAGCTTCATGTGTGTTAATTGAAATAACTTAAACTTGTTTGTACATCAGATTGAAGGTATCATTCCCCACTCTCAAAATCTTTGTGAACTCTTCTGCAATGAGTTGGAGTTAATCCAAGATTTCCCAACCTTAGCGCTATTGACATTTTGGGGAACATAATTCTGTGTTGCTGGGAGCTTTCTTGTACACGGTAAGATGTTTAGTATCATACCTTCACTTTAGAAACTAGATGCCAGGAGTAACTCTCCCTCTTGGCCCTAGTTGGGATAACCAAAAATGTTTCCAAATAGTAGTGGTGAATTTATTCTTGGTGGAAACTCCATCCTCTCCCCTACCCCTCAAGTTTGAGAACCAGGGGTGGGTATGTAACTGGGTTGAAGATATCTAAAATATGACAAATTAAATTTTATTTTTTGATGGGATTCTCATTGATAAAGAACAATTAGAATTTTAAATTATATATAACAGTGTAGTTATTTTTAAAATACATTCAATTTCCCAATTCCATGTAGCAATTGTTTGTAGTGAAGGTGATAAAATTCATAAAATATCATAGCTAGAAAAGACCTGAGAATTCATCTATTATACCCCTCTTTTTGACAAATGAAGAAATTGAGGCTCAGAGAGGTGATTTGCCCAGAAAGAGGCAGCCCGTTGACATTGACAGCACAAGATAAATAGTGCTGTCTTTCTAATGCACTTTGAAACAATGTTTAGACCTAATGATTTTCTCTGCTGTGTAATTTTATGCTGATATAGTTTCTACAGAAATAGGGTTGTTGTGCATCGAAATAATTTGACACCATTGTTAAGAGGCTCTAGAAAAAAAAAGAATTAGGGCAAAGCAAGATGGGTTTCATCAAAAGTCTATTCTTGCAGCCACCTCACCTGGATTCGGTGACAGTAGTCACAGGGTTTCTGCATCCTCCCACTGGGGTTTTGAATTCATCTGCCCCATGCAGGTTTTTTTAGGCAAACAGAGATGTGGCATGAATTATTAATTCTACTTTTTATGAAGTGTTTAGCAGATGCTATATTATTATGCATTTGCTTTGCACTTTAATTCTGTGAGCTGGAGTATTATAATATTCACCTGAGAAAAAATGGACCCCAAGACCCAACAGGAGGAAAAGTAGCAGAGTGTTGTCCCTACAAGAGAAATATATCTAACATCTTAGAGGTAAATATATGTTTGGTACATTCTATTAGAGATAATAACATAGAATCATAGAATTAAGAAATAAAAGGGATCTATGATAGCATTTCAATCCTCTCATCTTCTTTCAACGCCATGACAGACATTATTAACCAATCATTGCACCCTTGATGGACATGGGCTTATTATCCTTCTCTTGACAGCAGTCTAGGAAGTCACCACATTGACTGGCATTGGCAAGTAAATCTACCGGTAATTTAGACGCACTTTTCACCTTATAGATAAAACTCAGCTTCATTTTTTTAAAGAGTTAATACCCCAAATCATGCAACTAGTTGTTAAAAGTATTATGAACTATAGTTTGCAAATTTTTAACTCCCTGGCTGTTATTTTTTCCTTTCCACCAGGTTGGGAGGTTATGCTGGCAGTTCTTCAGGACACAGATTGCTTTCCATGGAGAACACATATGATTGGGGAATCACCATGTGCCAAGTACCTGTCAGGGCAACAAACTTAAGAGATATGGTTGCAGATGGAGTCAACTGGTTAGCATCAGAGGATGGGGAATGGCGTTGTCCTAAGGAACTTGATGATCCCGGGTGACTCTGCTGCCACCTTACTTTGATGAACAATGCTAGTTTCCCAGTGTATGGAATGCACTACTGGGATTTCAAAAATAGGGTAGATTATTAAAAAATATTCTGGGCTTCTCTCCTGATTATATGGAGCCCTTTCTTTGAAAGAGACAGATTTCTTATTAGTCAGGATTTGCCAGAGAAATAGAACTAATAGGAGATATATATGATTTATTATAAAGAATTGGTTCAAGCAGTTATGGAGGCTAAGTTCTCTAATCTACTGGCTGCAAGCCAGAGGCCCAGGAAAGCCAGCAGTGTAGATCTAAAGCCTGAGAACTAAAATCTATGAACCAGAAGTGCTGAGAACAAGAGATTGATATCCCAGCTCAAGCAATCAGGCAGGAAGGGACAGGGTAAAGTACTCCTACTCCTTCCTCTGCCTTTTTTTTCCTCTTCAGGCCCTTAACAGATTGGAAGATGCCCACCCACATTCAGGAGGACCATCTAATTTACTAAATCCATCACTTCAATGGCTAAGCTCATTCAAAAACATCTTCCCAGACACACCTAGGAATGAGACTTAATCTCGGCACCCCAGGGCACAGTCAAATTGACACAAATTTTCACAGTTATCACATCTAATAGGGCAGCGAGTACCACAAGGGCATTCAGAAGAAGTCAAATAACCAAGACTAAGAAAGTAGAGGAATCAGTGTTCTGGTTCCGTGGAAATGCCAGAGGCCTTGTCAGGAGGCTTCCGGGGTCTTTATGCTCAGGCGATGAAGGGCTCTCAGCACCAGTGACTTTGCATGGTTGCTTCGGTCTGTTCTGCCATCAACTGCCCCATTCTTTCTCTCTGTTCTGAAAAACATTTCTGTGCCACATTGTTTTACCTATTTACAGTTTCTCTTCCTTTATAAATCTAGACTGCCATAATTCCTCATAGCTCTTATTAATCCTCTCTCTGTGTATCACTTCATTTTCCTCCTTCATTCTTAAGTACCTCATACTCTCAGCATTTCCAGTTTTGAATTTTGAAGAAAGGAAATCTGATTGTCCTGGCTATCCTGTAATCTAAGAGTTCTCAGTTTGATTCCCTAACCAGCAGCATCAGTATCATCCAGGAACTCATTAGGAAGGCAAATTATTAGGCCCCACCCAGATCTAATGAATTAGAAACTCTGGGGTGAGGCCCTAGCAATCTGACTTATTAAGCCTTCAAGTGGTTGTGATGCACAAAGTTTGATTATCACAGTCTATCCTACATCTAGGCAATGGTTACTCTGAAAGTGAGGTCTCCACCTCTGGTCCAGTGAACCTTCGAGGTGATATGGGGTTAGGTGGAGAAAAAATAGAGAGCAGAGAATGACATAATATGAAACATGGTCACCCGTGGCTGTCATTGGTGGCTATAGATGAAGAAGTTGTGAAGTTTGACATGTCAGGTGTGTCTTCTAATACAGCACATAATTTAGAAGTAAAATCCTATCTTAATTTTGTCTCTGCTACTTGAAATCATTATGACTATAGTCAAGTCACTTTTCCTATGTAGACTCATTGTCTTAGCCTGTTTTCTGTTGCTTATAACAGATACATGAGAGTGGGTAATTTATAAAGAAAAGAAATTTATTTTTTTACGGACTTATGGAAGCTGAGAAATCCAAGGTCAAGGGCTACATCTGGTGCCAGTTCCCTTACTGGTGGGAACTCTCTGCAGAGTCCCAAGGCAGTGAAGGGCGTCACATGGTGAAGGCGCTGAGTGCACTAGCTCAGTTATCCTTTCCTTCTATAAAGTCACGAGTCCCACTCCTGTGAAAACCCATTGATCCGTTAATCCATGAATGGATTCATTCATTCATGAGAGCTCTGCCCTTATGACCCAATCACCTTTTAAATGCCTCACCTCTCAATACTGCCACACTGGGAGTTAAGTGTCAGGGTAAGTTTTGGAAGGGACATTCAAACCATAGCACTCACTTTATTCATAGGTAAAAGGCAGACAGTAATAGTCATGGGAATTTGTACAAGTCAAATTATTATAACTAAAATTTAAATATACTTTGCAGCTTGCAAGCACACTTACATGTTTCTCAATTGGTCTCTGAGTTAAACATATGTGAAAGTACTTGTAAACTTCAATCTGCTGTAGAACTTTATCTGTTATGGTTACTATTTTTCCCAGGAAGGCTTGAGGAGGAAAAATGTTTCCTGTAGTCCAGACTGTCCCACACATGCAGTGACTGTGGACTTGTCCTGTGAGTCTTGTACTGCAGGATCCGATCTTGTAAAGATAATTAGAATCTTGATTCTAATGCTTGGCTAAGCCTAAATAAAGGCAGTATATAATGCCCAGTTATTTCAGTTTACGTAAGAATTGTTTTTTGTTTTGCAAAATATACATTAACCATATGCATTTTTTTTTTTTTACAGAACCTGTTGACCTTAAAGTCATTACTTTAGGAACTTACCAAAATTTTATTCATGATTTAATTTTAATTTCTATAAATGAGTATCTCTATGGTCTGAATTCCCAAGGTATTTGCAGCTGTCTCCCTTGGACCAGTAGTTATCAAGATGTGGTCCTTGAACTCACCATGAGCATGAACATCACCTGGGGCCTGTTAGAAATGCAAGTTATCATATTCACCCCAGACCTAGTGAAGCAGACACTTTGGGGTGAGACCCAGCAACCTGACTTTTAACAAGTCTTCCAGGTAATTCTGGTGATGCTAATTTTTAAGAGACATTGACACAAATCTTGGTTGGTGCTATTTTTTGAAAGCGGAGGGCTGGGCCCTTGATTCTTCCCATTATCTTCTACATAGTACCTTGTACGTAGAAAGTGCTTAATATCCATGGGTAGATTTCTGTAATGGTGCTTTACGATGTGGGAAGTGCCAAAGTGGGGGGGTCCCAGCCCTCAATCCAAGCTGTGGATTGCTGCTAAACAATTGTTAGTGCCCTTGGACAGTTCTAGTGTCAATGTGTCAATGACAAAGTTGGGATATTTAAAATTGGTTCCTTCCAATGAGGCTTCTTGTTTTAGGGATTCTTGATGAATGAATCAAAAGCCATCCCTCTAATCCACTTGAACCCTAAAAACTGACCTTTTATCTTCTCTCAGTCTCTGTCACTTGTGTCTCATTGTGATCAAATGTACCTATATTTTCACACTTGTCACTAAACATTCTCTTCGCTCTTCTTGTCTAAATAGAATGCTGGTTTTCCTTGGCGCTGTTTCTTGCCTCACAGCATTCTTCCAGAGAAGCTGCTCCTTTGTTCCTGGCTCCTCACTGCCACCTTCACCTCTTTCCATGCTTAAATGAAAGATGGCTTCAAAGTGCATCCTATCCTTCTAACAGCCGTTCTCTACCACACTGAAAGTCATCTGCCCTGAGCCGTCCAGCAACACTGGAGTTGGTTTTAGTCTGCTACTTCACCTCAAATCTTGACATATTCCAAGAAGCTTTCAGTGTCCCCATCCCCTTTCTTACCTTTTTTCTATTTTGAAAGCCTCAAGCCAACACAGTCCTTAATCACAGAGTAAGTGCTCAGTAATTTCTTATTTGGTCATATTGATGGACTTTCTAAAGATAGTTTAGAGTCCTAAATGAGAAGAGTTTAAGCGTTCTCAAACAAGGCCATGGAATAGACTGAATTCTAAAACAATGCCTTAGCCTATTGATCTGGGAATAAGTCTGGGTCTTTTTCTGTACTGAAGATTATTTCTCAAGCTCCCATATTTACCCTTCTCACTCTTCTCAGAGAAAATGTTCAGACAGATTCTGAAACTATTATTTTTTTCTTTATTAAATCTCATACATAAAATTCATAAAAAGTTCAAAATTAGAAAATGTCCTATATAATTGGAACGTCTTTATAATTCCAACGATGACGTTGGCTGTTGTTTTGAGATACTTATTGTTTACCCATTATAAAAATCTGGTATTTATAAACAGCTTTTTAAAATCAGTTTTTTCTTCATACCAAATGTCCTTTGGCATCCAATAAAATGATTTTGTAATTCTTCTTCCTTGATCTAATGATGTAATGCATTTTGTTAATAGATTTTCTAATATTAAACTTCTATTACATCCCTGGGATAAACTCTAGTTGGTTGTAGAGGATAAAAAATGTATTAATGTATTGATTCCATTTTACTATAGTTTCTGCTTAGGGATCTGTATTTGAATGTTAAAGAGATTCCATTTCAACTATACTTTTTCACAGAGAAATATCTTTTCAGCTTTTTAAATATGATGTTTTAAAAATTCATGCTCATGATTTAAAAATGCAAACAGTACTAAAGGATATAAAATGAAAATTGAAACTTCTCCCACTTCAAGTATGCCCTAGCTCTACCGCCACCAGTATGAAAACAACTTTTAATGAATCTTTCTAGAACATTTATGCACACAAAAGTATATTCAATTATGTGTAATCCATCTCATATCAATGAATTAATTCATTTCAAATATACTGTTATTTTTAATGAATATATTTTAAAGATCTTTCTACTTTGCCAAAAATGACTAAGAGGTGCATAATATTTCCTTGCATGACATAGCATCGTTTATTTAACTAGTCTCTTACTGACCGTTTAGGTTGTCCAGATTATCAGTATTATAAATAAACCATGACACATATCTTCATACACACATCTGTGTATGTCTTATAGACAAAATGATTTGAATTGGGATTGCTAACTCTTAACATGATGGATACTCCCAAGTTGCTCTTCAAAGAAGTCGTAGCAACTTGCACTAAGATGTGACTTGTTCTTGACATAGAAAGCAAATCCATGTTTGACATTGCTGGGTAATAGTCTTATTTAAGGTTGGGAGAGCTCAGATTCAGCCTCCATCAAGCACCCTGGCTGGCACCCGGAAGACCTGTCTTTAAAAATCTTCTTGGCTCCTTTCCCTGCAAGCTCTCTCTACCTTTTCTCTCCAGGATCATTATGGAAAAAAATAGAGAGCGTTTATTTCTCTAATCTTGCGGAAGAACTCTACCTGCGAGAGCTTTTAATTTTAAAATTCTCCTTCACAGCCTCAAATAAATTTTAACCTCTTTAACTTTTAGAGGGAAAAGCATTTCCAGAAAACATTAAGGAAAAACTGGTAGCAAAAATTCACATTCAGTCCCCGTACAGTTGTGCTTTTAATAAAATCTAATGAAGTACCCCCAAGTTGCTCTGAATTGCAGCCTCTTTTCTTGCCCCCCAGAGGACAGGGTCGCCAGGCAGCCTTTACCCTGCTAACTTCTGCCTGTTTTCCTGTGTCTGTTAACAATTAGGATGTTTCTTTTCTCTCTCCCTTTGCCCCACTCTGCCCTCACTGCTCTGTTGACATGCTTTTTGTCTCCTCTTTTATTCTAGCCATTCCCTGTGGCTTTCTTTTATGAGTGAGACACAGCCAGCCTCTTTCCCTCCTGCTGAAATTTACTCAGGCCATGTATCCAACTATTCAATCATGGATACAAGAGCTATGGCCAGAGTGTTTTTAAAGTGATCGAAGCATCTATCTATTTTTAAACTTTGGATTTTTCCCATTTTAGCCCTGCAGTATCTCATTTCAGCTGTTATATTTTGCTTACATGTCTGTGTCAGGTTGGCCAGGTTTCTGGGGCTACCCAAGAAGCACAGTCATAACAGCTGTAATAGCTAATATCCATAGACTACCATGGTGGGAGACATAACATTAAGCGCTGAGTCAGGCAGTCCTGCTTTGAATCTCAGCTCTTTCTCTCATTAGCTTGTCATGTGACCTAACCTTATCTTCACCTCAGTTTCCCCATCACCACAATGGGAATAGTTATAGTATAGCTATCTCGTAGCCTCATCAGAAGCATTATATGAAAAAAAATGTATGGAAAGTGCTGAATAGTACCTTGTACACAGAGCTCAGAAATTCCCAAAGTGACTGTTACTATTGTTGTTGTTGATGTTATTTACAAATGACTCTTTGTCATCTTTTTAAAATTCTCACACAATCTGTGGGAATCAGAAAACTGAGACCATGAGGGTTAGATAACTGCCCAAGTCACTATGTATCTTTCTCTTTTAAGT
The DNA here is from genome assembly GCF_009761245.1 of Sapajus apella. Classification (NCBI taxonomy): domain Eukaryota; kingdom Metazoa; phylum Chordata; class Mammalia; order Primates; family Cebidae; genus Sapajus; species Sapajus apella. The sequence goes on from NW_022436944.1 coordinate 48,594,780, forward strand.
ATAGTCTTTCGTCTCTTCTCTCAAGTTTACAGACTTTGTTGTTGTGATTAACATTTATAAAAGAAATTTAGTCTAACTGAAAAGAAGTAACATTTGTATGCGTGTGCATTTTTTTCCAAAGGGTACTAAATCACCCGTAGAGTCCAATCTCACACTGAAACTCCTAGAAAGTGATTATAAATTGCCCATGTCAACAACCTGTGTATACTGACAGAGAAATATTCTTCCCTTTTCTTCCAGCTTCTCCTTACCATGAACTAGGTCACTGTGTTGCTCCATTTCCCATGTATGACATACCTAAGCCTACTCTAGTCTACCACTGGTATTTCCTCCATCATTGTCTTCACTGATTTCTCTTTTGTGAATATTTCAAAATTAGACTACTGTCTCTCATACATTTAACTCAGACTCCAGACCAGAATAAATAGTTATAAATTCCAGTCTCTTATACTTCCAAACTGGAACAAGCTTGGTCTACATTATTGAAGAATATTGGCATGTGATTTATACAGAATCATCAATCCATCTTCAATATTTTTTTTAATGAAAAAGCTTAACTGGAACTACTTTCCTTCCTTTCTGTTTCGATTTTCCCTTTTGTTATTTTCAGTATGCCCATCGTAGACTTTGCTCTTCTCAGAAGCTCCTAGCAAAATGAATTTCAAGAGATGCCGTGAACCATATAAAGTACATACGTAAAATCTAGCTACTGTTTGTTGAGATATTGCTATATTCCAAACAGTGTACCAAATTTCCTTTACCCCCACACCAATACTGTGAAATAGTCATTTATTTTTTGAAAAATATACTTTAAGTTCTGGGATACATGTGCAGAATGTGCAGGTTTGTTACATAGGCTTACATGTGCCATGGTGGTTTGCTCCACCCATCAACCCATCATCTACATTAGGTGTTTCTCCTAATGCTACCCCTCCCCTAGACTCCCACCCCCCAGTAGGCCCTGGAGTGTGATGCACCCCTCCCTGTGTCCGTTCACTCTCATTGTTCAGCTCCCACTTATGAGTGAAAACACATAGTGTTTGGTTTTTTGTTCCTGTGTTAGTTTTCTGAGAATGATAGTTTCCAGCTTCATCCATGTCCCTGCAAAGGACATGAACTCATCCTTTTTTACAGCCTCACAATATTCCATGGTGTACATGTGACACATTTTCTTTATCCAGTCTATCATTGATGGGCATTTGGGTTGGTTCCAAGTCTTTGCTATTGTGAACAGTGATGGAGTAAAGATTCATGTACATGTGTCTTTATAGCAGAATGATTTATAACCCTTGAGGTATATAATCAGAAATGGGATTGCTGGGTCAAATGGTATTTCTGGTTCTAGATCCTTGAGGGATCACCACACTGTTTTCCACAATGGTTGAACTAATTTACACTCCCACCAACAGTGGCTTTTAGAGTTCCTATTTCTCCACATCCTCTCCAGTATCTGTTGTTTCCTCACTTTTTAAAAATCGCCATTCTAACTGGTGTGAGAGGATATCTCATTGTGGTTTTGATAGCATTTCTCTAATGACCAGTGATAATGAGCTTTTTTTTCATATGTTTGTTGGCCACATAAATGTCTTCTTTTGAGAAGTGTCTGTTTATATCCTTCAACCACTTTTTGATGGGGTTGTTCATTTGTTTCTTGTAAATTTGTTTAAGTTCCTTGTAGAATCTGGACATTAGCCCTTTGTCAGATGGGCAGATTGCAGAAAATTTCTCCCATTCTGTAGGTTGCTTGTTCACTCTGATGATAGTTTCTTTTGCAGCACAGAAGCTCTTTAGTTTAATTGGATCCCATTTGTCAATTTTGGCTTTTGTTGCTGTTGCTTTTGGTGTTTTAATCATAAAGTCTTACCCCATGCCTATGTCCTGAATGGTACTGCCTAGGTTTTCTTCTAGGGTTTTAATGGTTTTAGGTCTTACGTTTAAGTCTTTAATCCATCTTGAGTTAATTTTTTTTTAAGGTGTAAGGAAAGGGTCCAGTTTAAGTTTTCTATAGCTAGCCAGTTTTCCCAACACCATTTATTTAATAGGGAATCCTTTCCCCATTGCTTGTTTTCATCAGATTTGTCTAAGGTCAGATGATTGTAGATGTGTGGCATTATTTCTGAGGCCTCTGTTCTGTTTCATTGGTATGTATATATCTGTTTTGGCACCGGTACCATGCTGTGTTGGTTACTGTAGCCTTGTAATATAGTTTGAAGTCAGGTAGTGTGATGCCTCCAGCTTTGTTCCTTTTGTTTAGGATTGTCTTGGCTATATAGGCTCTTTTTTGGTTCCATATAAAATTTAAAGTACTTTTTTCTAATTCTGTGAAGAAACTCAATGGTAGCTTGATGGGAATAGCATTGAATCTACAAATTACTTTGAGTAGTATGGCCATTTTCACGATATTGATTCTTTCTATCCGTGAGCATGGAATATTTTTCCATTTATTTGTGTCCTCTCTTATTTCCTTGAGCAGTGGTTTGTAGTTTTCCTTGAAAAGGTCCTTCATATCCTTTGTAAGTTTTGTTCCTAGGTATTTTATTTTCTTTGTAGCAATTGCGAATGGGAGTTCACTCCTGATTTGGCTCTCTGTTTGTCTATTATTGGTGTATAGGAATGCTTGTGATTTTTGCACATTGATTTTGTATCCTGTGACTTTGCTGAAGTTGCTTATCAGCATAAGGAGATTTGGGGCTAAGAAAGTAGGGTTTCCTTGAGCTCAGCTCTGCACCAAACAGATCTAATAGACATCTACAGAACTTTCCACCCCAAGTCAATGGAATATATATTCTCAGCACCACATCACACTTATGCCAAAATTGGTCACATAATTGGAAGTAAAACACTCCTCAGCAAATGCAGAAGAACTGAAATCGTAACAAACAGTCTCTCAGACCATAGTGCAATCAAATTAGAACTCAGGATTAAGAAATTCACTCAAAACTGCATAACTACATGGAAACTGAAAACCTGTTCCTGAATGACTACTGGGTAAATAATGAAATTAAGGCAGAAATAAATAAGTTATTTGAAATTATGAGAACAAAGACCCAATGTATCAGAATCTCTGGGACACAGCTAAAGCAGTGTTTAGAGGGAAATTTATGGCACTAAATGTCTACAGGAGAAAGTGGAAAAGATCTAAAATCAACACTCTAACATCACAAAAGAACTAGAGAAGCAAAAGCAAACAAATTCAAAAGCTAGCAGAAGATAAGAAATAACTAAAATCAGAGCAGAACTGAAGGAGACAGAGATAAAAAAAAAACACTTCAAAAAATCAATGAATCCAGGAGGTGGTTTTTTTTTTTTTTTTTTTTTTTTTTTTTTTTTTTTAAAGATTAACAAAATAGATAGACTGCTAGTCAGACTAATAATGAAAAAAAGACAGAAGAATTAAATAGACACAATAAAAAATGATAAAGAGTATATCACCACTGACCCGACAGAAATACAAACTACCCTCAGAGAATACTATAAACCCCTCTACGCAAATAAACTTGAAAATCTGGAAGAAGAGATACATTCCTGGACACATACACCCTCCCAAGACTAAACCGGGAAGAAGTCAAATCTCTGAATGGACTACTAACAGGTTCTGAAATTGAGGCAACCAAAAAAAGCCAGATAAAATCACAGCTGAGTTCTACCAGAGGTACAAAGAGGAGCTGGTACCATTACTTCTGAAACTATTCCAAACAATAGAAAAAGAGGGACTCCTCTCTAACTTATTTTATGAGGCCAGCATCACCCTGATACCTGAACCTGGCAGAGACACAACAAAAGCAAGAAAATTTCAGGCCAATATCCCTGACAAATATCGATACAAAAATCCTCAATAAATTACTGGCAAACTGAATCTAGAAGCACATCAAAAACTTATCCACTATGATCAACTTGGTTTCATCCCAGGGATGCAAGGCTGGTTTAACACTCTCAAATCAATAAACATAATCCATCACATAAATAGAACCAATGACAAAAAACACAGAACAATCTCAATAGATGCAGAAAAAGCCTTTGATAAAATTCAACGACCTTCATGCTAAAAACTCTCAAGAAGCTAGATATTGATGGAGCATATCCCAAAATAATAAGATCTCTTTGTGGCAAACGCATAGCCAATATCATACTGAATGGGCAAAAGCTGGAAGTATTCTCTTAGAAAACTGGCACAAGACAAGGATGCCCTGTCTCACCACTCTTATTCAACATAGTATTGGAAGTTCTGGCTAGGGCAATCAAACAAGAGAAAGAAATAAAGGGTATTCAAATAGGAAAAGAGGAAGTCAACTTGTGTCTGTTTGCAGATGACATGATTGTACATTTATAAATAAACTTTTTATGCTTTTTTCTTTATGAATTAGAGAAAAATATGGGAGAGTAACGTTTAAGATAATAAGAAAGAGGTAGGTACAAACTATTCAAAATACAAACCTCATTAGGGTTGAGCAAAAGTACACGTGGATCTTATTTTTAAGTCATAAAAGATGCACACCAGTTTCACAGAAGGCTCAGGGGCCTATTGCTATCTCTTCCTGTCTCCTGCCAGTCACAAGGGAGCCCTTTTTTCTTCCCCTGACCCTTATGATCTCTTCCTAGGGCTTTTGTGAACAAAGTGCTTCTATCCTTACGGAAGTGTCTCAGACCAGTTTGAGAATTTGGTGATTTAGAAATAAAACGGACAATATCATTTAGAAGTAGGGCTGGATCAAAGTTCCAGAAGACATGACCAGGGCACCAAACCGGGCCTCAAAGGGAAAGTGACAATGGAAAAGGCTACCTAGTAAGCTAATGCAGCTGGTCTTTCTAAGAGGGTTGAATATGAGCCCAAATCAAGGCAAAGATGGAGAGCACAATCAAGGCAAAGATGGATAACATGAGTAGGGATACTCAATAGGCCATGATGAATTCCTTCAGCACATCTGGGGAATTTGGGACCCCATTTGAAGTCATCAAATCTTGCCACTGTGAGTTACCTCTGTTAACTTTTGATTCTGCTGGTTGTGAAAAGCTTATTGTATCCAGAAAAGAAAGCTACAGGCTCCTCCTTTTCCAACTTTTTCACTAAGTCCTTACAGGGAAAAGAATACCCACTGGACACTGACTTTTCCTTGTATCACATACCTTAAAGAGACAGGGATGGGAAGAGCATGGAGCATGCATGTTGGACTCTAGCAAGACTGGGTTCCAGTCATACTACTTGCTTGCAATACGACTCTGAAACATTTGCTTCTATATTTTTGGCTAATTCTCCTTTTCAGCCAAATGAGAATAACATCTACTCTAGTTATTCTGAGTACTAGAGGTAATATACTACATGATTATCATATTGATGAGTGTCAACTCTAGGTTAACGTGGATGGAGAGATTAGACACAATGAAAAACCGAAATAAATGAAAAGAGATTACGTGTTAACAGGCTACAGAAAGAAGTCAGCACATTCAGGAACAGAGAAGAGAGACTGACATCTCTCAATTCCAGACAGAGTTATTTGTTTCTGGCTTACTGCTAGCGTGGCGTCAGCAGTAGGCATGCAGCTGAGGAGAACATGCAGCTGATGAGCTAGAAGGGGCTAGCTCGATCCTGCTGCCTGCCTCCACATGTAGGCTATGTACCTAAGACTTCACCGGTTCTATGCTTAGATTAATTGGGACGGGACAGGTACCACCTCCCCAGACTCTGAATCATAAGTTTTTTACCAACGGCCGCAGAAAAGGGGAACAGAACAGTGCCCTCGGGCACTATTATAGCCCTGACCTATGGGCTTGAACCTCTCTAGACCTGTTTCATACACTTTCCTTAACTCTAGCCGCCAAAATGGAATGAGAGTCAGTAACCCATGTGCCTCTGGTGTCTTGTAAATAGGCCCTTAGGCTCTACCTAGGTCTTGTTATACATCAACGTAGAGCACCTGTTACTGAGCAGGCATAAAATCATCATCGTCATCATCATCACTGTTATTATTTGTGACTCTTTTTTTCTTATTGCATGACCATTGGCCTCTTAGTTCACTCATCAATCAAATGTTTGTTGAGCATTTATTATACACTACATACCACACCCGGCACTGGTGATCTGCTGTTGAAAATATAGTTACAGCACCTGCCGTCATGAGCCTAAAAAGATCATTTAGGTGCAGTGTGATAATTGTCATAATGGAGGAATTACAGGCCATTTTGGAAAGACCTAAAAGAAACACTTAACTCAGATTTGGAAAAAGTTCCCAAAGAAAGAAGAGCCAAATTTAGAAACTGGACAGTTCTCTTATTCATTTATTCAATTATTTACCTTTACTCATTCAACAAATATTTATTAGGCAGAGCTTTCAAATAAAAATATACATGAGCCACATATGCAATTTATAATTTTCTAACAAATTCTAATGTGAAATTGGCCAATATTAATAAAAATAAAAAACAGGTAAAATTAATTTTGGTAACATATTTTTATCTAATCTATCCAAAATATTATTTTAACATGTAATCAACATAAAACTATTGCAACATTGTGTACTTTATTGTGCTCAGTCTTAAAATCAAGTGTGTATTTCATATGTACAGCACATTTCCATTCAGACTTGGCACATTTCACATGTCCAATAGCCACTTATGACTAGGGGCCTTCCACATCAGTGTAGTAGTTACCAGGCACTGTCCTAGGTGTTAGGGATACAGTAATGTGTGCAATAAACACAGTCCCTGTCCTAGTTGAGCATGTAAGTCACTCATGAGTAGTAGTTAGATAAGTACAAAGGGACTTGCAGAATGGGAGAGAAAGTTCTGATCAGAGAATCAATATGTGCCAAAGTCCAGAGGTGAAAGAGCATGGTGAGCTTTGGAATGGAATAAAGTCTCAGGGATAAAGAGGGAGGGCAAAGCAATTAGTGAAAGAAGAAGTGACAGAAGTAACTGGAAGTCAGCTAATAAGCACCCTTAATAATGAAGGCCTTTAAGCCATATTTAAAAATTTAGACTTGGTCTTAAAGCCAACGGGAGCACTAAAGGGTTTTCAGTAGGTGAGTGACTTAATCAGATTTGCACTTATGAGAGATGATTCTCCCTTTGTCGTGTAAATGGATTGAAGTAAGCCAAGATCAAAGGCGTGGAGATCATTTAGGCCACTTTCCCAATAAATGTGCTAAGAGATGATGTTGGCCTGAACTAACATTTCAGATAGATTAGAGGGTTGAGGAGAAGTGATGTGAGAGAGTGTTAGAGAATGCACAGGACTTGATGATTGGCAGATTATAATGAATGTTCACGGAAGGAGTCACTCATGATGTCCAGGCTTTTGGACATGTCTGAGATGTGCTGCCCAGATATTTACTGTGAGAAGTAGTACAGAAGAAGGGGCAAGTGGATGCTGCTGAGGATGGGAAGATGAGGAGGTTAAACCCAGCTTTGGACATGGTGAATTTAAATACAGGTGTACACTCAGAAGGTATAACTGAAGAAAGTTTAATAAAGAATCTTTTAACAAAGTTTTGTACTCAAAGGGCTAGTCAGGGTAAAAAGAAATCTACAGTGGCTAGTAAAGTGGTGTGATATCAGCAATGATCGAAATCCATTACCACTATCTATAGGTCTAAGATCAAAGAGAAGTGATGGTTTTCAGAGTTTAGTGTAGCAATGGGAAAGAGCCACCCAACAAGAGATGGGGCCATGGGTAGAGTATTGTGGACTTGTCAAAGCATAGGAAACTAGGGGAATAAAATCTCAACCCCTCTCCTCCCCTCCTCTGAGCACCTGCCACTGACTCTCACTAAACGCACCTAGAATTCAGAAGGCTGAGGAACCGGATTGATAAAATCCATAGAGTCGGTTTTCTAGGGCTAAGAGTAGAGAGAAGAGGGGTAAGGAGTGTGTCTGGGGGGACAAATAAAAATTAAACAGCTCAAAGTACCTACAAACCATTCAAATAGAAGTATATATAGGTTAGTGCCTATGTGGGTTTGGTACTCAAAGGGATAGTTTGGACTAAAACAGACAATATCTTAAAGTGGAAATGCAATCCATGAAAGTGGACGGTGTATCCTAGGAAGAGGGTGTAAAATTAGGTCAGAGCCCAGAGGACCACTAGTATCTATGGTAAGAACTCTTTCCTGAATGGAAATTATTTTTCCTCTGTTGCCCCTTGGAAGAATGATTAGGAGCCTGCATTGTGCTTTGGTCTGCTAATTTTTTTAAAAGGCCCTTTCGTGTTATGACTCACACTGCTTGCAAGTCATTGATTTCACAAAATTGGCCAGTCGGTGATTATTTTTAATGCTTTTTGCTGTACGGTTTTCAGGCTTTCCATCTTTATTATTTCTTTAAATGCCTAATAACCACCCCTGGGACCAACTGGCTTTCTGCTAATGATGTGTACATGCTGAATCTGTATTCCTTTTCTTTTTTCCTTTCTTCTTTTCTTTTAAAGATCTCATCATCTAGTTTCCCACTTCAAACTGGCAGGTAAACAGAAAGGGCATGGGTCTTCAGCCACGGGAACTCCCTAACAGAAAATGAAGGTAGAAAACATACACTTTGGGACACTAAAATACTATGAGAGATGCATATTTTATTGAAGAGAGGACGAAAACAGAAGGAATGACAGATAAGGGCAACTCTAAAAGCTTGTTGCCAACTGAATAAGATGCTGGAAGTTCAATGGGAAGTAGAGGCAAGAAATTTGTACAAAAGAAATGGCCTTTGGAGGTGAGATTGAGGGAATTTGCCATGAAAATAACTTAGCCCAAACCCTTTGCGTGTATTTTTGTGCTGGTGGGCAGTCCTAGCGTTGCTGCAATATTTGAACAGTAGATCCATAAATAATACTGAAAGCACAGTCTAGTCACCTGAGGGTGGAAAGATGACAACGCCCAAGGGAAGAAATCAGGGCCCAAGTTGGGTTTTTCAACAACTGTCTAGTGACCTGCAGGAAAGTGGGCATCACAGCCCAAGCAGAAGCCTAGTTAGTTAGGTTTACTATAATCGCTTGGTGGATATTAGAGAGTAAGGCTGTGGCCTGATGCTCACACAGATGCCTGGGCACCAGGTCACCATGGGCATGCTGAGTGTAAGTTTCCGTCTCATCTCTGAACTATTAAGGGCACAGTCTGGCAGCATACCAGAAGATTCATTACATTAGCAAGTGGAAATCATCTGTGGCCCTCATACCATCACTTCTTAAATTGTTGTCAATGCTGTAATAAAGATAAGTGGAGTGCAATGGGAGCACTACAGATTGCTACTAAGCCTGGTAGAACCTTGAAAGATCTGGAGGATTTGGTCTGGCACAGAAGTGAAGGGTTACAGGTGGAGTGATGACGTGTGGAACAGAATAGTAGTATGTGTGAGTATTGATGAGGAAAATTAGTCTTCATAAAAAACAGAACTTTGCATTATTTATGCTAGAAGTTAAAATCTTTAAAAAAATAAATCTTAATGTGGCTCTTCAATTGTTCAGTAATAAACTGTCACAACCTTGTTCAAACACATTGTGAGAATCTCATTAGCTTTCTTGCATTTGCTAACTCACAGCCAGATTATAAAGTCTACAATAATGGGAAGTTTAGGGACATGAGAGGGACATGGAATCCAGCCTTGAGGAGTCAGTGGAGGTTTCTCAGGAAAGTGACAGTCAAGGTAAATACAAAAGGTGAGTAAAAGGTAGCCAGGTGAAGATAATGGAGAGGCGATAGGGAAGAGTTTTCCAATCAAAAATGAGGTAGATATTATACATATTGTCAGTTCTTCTCTGTCCAAATGAATCAGGTCTGCTGCCATGTAACTTTACAGTGCCCCCTCACCCAGAGTCTAGCCATGTGACTTGCTTTGGCTAATGACGTGTTAATGGAAATGATGCAAGCAGAGGCATGAATGAGCAATTTTGCATTTCTGCTTGTCCTCTTCTCACACTCTTCCATTATCATGAGAACATGCCGAGGTAAGAATGCTGTAGGATGAGAGACATGAAGCCCAGCCTAGTTATTTCAGTCATCCAGCTGAGGGCATCTGAGATCAGCCAATCTTTAGACATGTGAGTAGGTCTAGCCTAGATCAGCAGAGCCACCTAGGCACCTACCTCAGAGGTATGACCGGTAAACCCTTATTGTTGCGTGCCATTAAGGTTTTGTGGTTGCTTGTTATGCAGCATTATTGTGGCAATAGGTAACTGACACAATAAGCATGACGCTCAAAAATGAATGAGGTACTTAAATCACTGAAAGGAGTACAAGCAGTAACCGTTCCTATTAGTTATTTTAATATATTGTCTCTGGACGTCTCTGAAACAGTTTAAAAACAGTTCCCATTGTATGGTCAATACCAGTAGAAGGACTATTGAAGAATCTGAGGCACTTTCTGATGTGGGTCCTATTGACTTTATAAAGGAAATTGAAGCTGACTTAGCACAGTCTTATAACCAAAGAGCTCAAGGTAGTGATGGAGGGACAGCTTGATAGATTACTTATTTAGTATCACTGAATAAAGGTTTATAAACAATCAATCTTATTCCCTTTTGTTATTTCTCCAAAATTAGAATACATCTTGATATTGCTGGGATTATCAGATTTGCCATTTAAACATAAAAATTCATCAAGTGACTGAGGCCTATGAAAAATAAGCCAAGTAATAACTTGCTTCTGTGTTTACACTTCTTCAAAATCGAAAATATGAACCTAATGACCTAGTCCAGTGGTTCTCTTGCTCTGGCGTGCATTAGAAATACCTAAAGGTCTTGTTAAGACAATATTGATGGACCTCATCCCCAGAGGTTCTTATTTAGGAGGTGTTCAGAAGTACCAAAAATTTGCGTTTCTAACAAGTTCCCAAGTGATGCTAGTTATGCTTGTTGATGATTGCACTTTGAGAACCACTGCCTCAGTAACTATAACAACTAATTGTGTGTCAGCTTGGCTAGACCACAGTACCCAGCTGCTTGGCCAAACATTGGTCTAGGTGCTGCTGTGAAGGTTTTTTTTTGTTTGTTTTTCCTCCATAACATGGGAGGGCCTCAGCCAATCGGTTGAAAGTCTTAAGAGCAAAGGCTGAGGTTTTCAGAAAAAGGAATTTTGCTTTAAGACGGCAACATAGATTTCCTGCCTAAGTTTCCAAACTACTGCTCTGCGCTTTGGACTTGGGATTGCAACAGCAACTCTTAACCTAAATTTCCAGTCTGCCAGCCTGTCCGACAAATTCAGCACTCACTAGCCCCACAGTCATGTACCTTCATTCCTTAAAGTTCCTAAAGATCAGTTTCTCCCATCTCTTTTCCCTTCTCCCTCCTCCTCTCCCTTCTACATACTCAGGTAAATAATTCAGGTGTATCTATCTATTCAGGTAAATTATTTCTCTTCTCTTTCTGTGTATATAGACTAGAGAGAGTGAGAGAGGAAACAGAGAGAGTAGGAGATTGTCTATTGGTTCTTTTCCTCAAGAGAACTGAATACAGTGATACTGCAACAAAGTGACAGAAAGAGAGAGAGAGAAAGAGGAAGGAAGGGAGGGAGGGAGGGAGGGAGGAAGGGAGGGAGGGAGGGAGGGAGGAAGGAAGGAAGGGAGGGAGGGAAGGAAGGAAGGAAGGAAGGAAGGGAGGGAGGGAGGGAGGAAGGGAGGGAGGGAGGGAGGAGGGAGGAAGGAAGGAAGGAAAAGAAAAGGAAAGATAAGAAAAAGCTAGAACTTTGCACCTTTGTCTCTTTATCCAGAATGTTTTTCCTTATTTTTTCACCATTTGAAAGCCTCTTTAGCCAGAATACCCATTTCAAATACCCCTTGTTGGATGAAACTTCCCTGACTCCCTCTAGACAGTTTCCTTCTTCTGTAGCCTGCATTAGGGTAGCATTATAAGCTCTTAACCACAGAGTATGATGCTCTAGAGGGCTGGGCATCATTTTAACCTTGTCAGCCTCATAAAATTCTTCATAAGTCCTGGCCCATAGCTGGCATTTCATAAATATTTTCAATGTATCAATGAGTGAATTAGTGACTTCTGTTTTTATTGAAATTTATTAATACATTGATAGACCATAAGGAACTACCAGTTAGTCCTAAGAAATGATATAAACGCAAATACCTATTTTTCACCTTACCAAAAACATATGACGACAATAGCTACCAGATAAATAGACTTTTACAGTGATAATTGAACACAGTACTCGATCTATGCATGGGCATCAGTTGTATAAATGTAAGTTCATTCATTAATTCCAATAAACATTTATTCAGAGCCTACTTCGTGGCTGGCACTGTGTCAGGTGATGTATACATTACTTATCATTCACTCTGGCACTTTTCCTTAATGTTCTTAAGAAATTTTAATGAGCACTATTAAGATAGTATATTTTCACACATCTAGTAAATTAGATGTTTTCCTTATATTTTAGAAATTAAAAGAAAATTAAGCAAATGGCACTAGAATTAGAAAGAATGAGCAATTCATTAGGCAGTAAGAATATTAACTAGAAATTGGGAATCTATTTCTTATTTTAATATGCACTTGAGCTTAATTGGCTAAGCTTTGAATATGGGGTGATGAGTTGAGTTGCTAATACAAATCACACACCTTTTATATACTTAATAAAATCCAAGAGTTGGAATGCATTTGTGTTGCAGACAATTTATCTGGAGGAGTCAGTGAGTTGGGTAATAGAAAGGGATAATAGGAAATCAGTGGCTGAGAAACCTATAAAGTAAATTAACGCGTACCTTACTTTATTAATTTATAACAATAATGTAATGGATAAATCAATGAGGAGTGCTTTGAGAGAAACAGATGGAGGGGAGAGTTCTTCCTTTTTGCAATTTGCAGGAATCATTTCCTCTGCAGAGGAAATGTTGGCCAGGGGTAAAGAATGTCTTGCTCTTGACAAAGAGGAGAAAAGTGTAACATAGCGGAATCTGTGAGTGTTCTGTTCATATCCCATGGGCCTTAGGACTTCAGAGAGCTTCTATTGACTTCCAATGCTAGTGTTTGAATCTCTTTGCCTGAGGACTTTTTCCCCAAAGCCTCTAGGCCGGCAGTGTTTGGAAAATAACTTATTCGCTGGTCCTCAGCAGCCCTCTGCCCATGGCTGAGAGGAGTTCGTATATTAACACCCCGGCTTCCTAGTTCCTTGGGTGATAATACTCTTAACCATTACTTTATGCGGTTTTCTAGAGTTTTCAGTCAGGATTCAGCTCATTTATTTATCCATACGTGAAGCTGGCTTGTGGTCTGCTTTCTCTTCCCTGTGTCACCTCTCCGCTTTCTTAGTAATGCTTCTTGCATCTCTCACAGAAGATGCTTGCACTTGAATCCTTGCTTGGGGTGGGCTTCCGGGAAAACCCTAAGACATGTACAAAAGCTGTTGACTTTTTGTGGCTGTTGTTCTTTGTCATTCCTGGGGAGGAGCCTGAGTTTTCAGGCTCAGTCCTGGCTTGGAAGTACTAGCTGCAGAATTCCATCAGCTGACACTGAAGGCTTCAGGGTTTGGAGGAGCTGGTGTTGGTAAGAATCTGCTTACAGGGGAGGATTTGGACAGAGGAAGGTGTTCTAAGACAGGTAGCTGAACTCTTCATTGCTGTTCTCTCTCCCCATCACGTGTGCCATGCAGCCTGCTTGTCAACATACACGTGTGGAAGACAGATTAGCACCACTTAGACTGAGCTTTGTTCATTTCCTACCGCCAGCCTACATTTGAGAGAGTAAACATTTGTCTTGGTAACACTAAAAGAGAGCATTTTTCTCCTTTTACTCCTGCATTGCCAGGCTTAATTAGCACTTTGCACAGACTTTATGATGCCTTTTGGCTATACTCTATCTCTGTTCCACTTTGAGAGGGATTGTTCTTTTTGAAAACTGTATGTTTCTGTGTGGAGGGAGTTTGTCTAATATGAATATGTCCCTTAGCCAGCATCTCCCACCGTAACTACTATACATAGTCTTACTCATCTCCTGCTTCCTCTCTTAAACCACAAGGGTCTATTCTGAAACTAGCAGTCAGAAAGGGCAGTTAAAATATACATCTGTTCTTGACCTTTTTCTATAAAACCCTCCAGTGGCATTCTTTCGCCATTCCTATAAAATCCAAACTCTGTCCTCATTTTACAAGGTCCCACTCTCTCATCTTCTTCAGATCTTTGCTGTTGGAAATAGGTGTTTGGTACTGGAAAGAAAAATCAGCACTGAGACAAAGGATTTTTTAGCAATGCAATTTTTACTTCCTGGGCTGCAGGAGGGGTACTCCCGGTAGCCATTGTGCCACCAGAGTACAAAGAACAAAGGGAATACACACAAATTTATTCCTTATGCATTTGGGGTTGTCCTCACTGCTGTGTCTGATTTCCATTGGCTGGAGCCAGACCTCAAAATCTAAACTAAAACCTGATTGGCTAACAACTTAAAACTTTTCTAAACAGGTAAAAGCAATGGAGAGCTGGGACATGCCGGTGAGGTGCAGCACAGATATTTTGGTTAAAGTACAAGGACATAGAATTTACTATGTGCTTGTAAGCACAGCATGTCTAACAGCTACATAGGATAAGGCTTAACAAAGTTATTAGCACACTCATTCTGTAAGAAGAAAGAAAACTTGAAAAGGACCTTCCTACATTTGCTCAAATGTCAACTTCTCAGAAAGGACTCTCTGGGCCTTGCTATTTGAAGTTGTGAGTTCATCCGTAGCATTCCCTGTCACTCTTCTCTGCTTTGTTATTTTTTTATAGCACTCATCACTGTGTTATTAACTGCATGTTTTGCTTCTTTGTTGATGATACCACTATTACAGTGTTTCCTTCATGTAGCAAAGCATATTTGGGATTCATTCATGTTGTATGTCTCTGTAATTCATTCCTTTGCATTGGTGGGTAGTTTTTCATTTTGTTGACATACCTAAGTGTATCCATTTTCCTGCTGAAAGACTTCTGGGTTGTTTCTAGTTTATGGGGCTTATAAATAAGTTTGCCATAAATATTTGTGTACAGGTTTTTGTGTGAATATATTTTTATTTCTCTTGGGTAAATACCTTGGAGTGAGATAACTAAGTCCTAGGATAAGTATATGTTTAAGTGGTTGTACCATTTTGCACTTTCACCAACAATGCATGAGAATAGTTTTAGTCCCAAATCTGTAGGTTTATGAGCATGAGGGGTTGGGGGTGAACTTCGAAAGAGTCCTTGAGACTCATTATTATATTTAATCAGAATTTCCAGGTGAGGCCCAAGTGCATGTCTTCCTTCCTTCCTTCCTTCCTTCCTTTGTCTCTCTCTCTTTCTTTCTCTCTATTTCCTTCCTTCCTTCCTTCTTTCTTTCCTTCCTTCGTCTCTCTCTCTTTCTTTCTTTCTCTCTATTTCCTTCCTTCCTTCCTTCTTTCTTTCCTTGTTTCTCTATCTCTCTTTCTCTCCCTCTCTCTTTCTTTCTTTCATCATAGAGCTGTATATTTTAAAATTTATTATTTAATTTACTCTTATAAAAATTTTAGGTTAAAAAAGACATTGTGCAGAAAGTACAGGGCCTTCATTTTCCTTTCTGTCCTCTGTGTGGTTTTGTCTATTATTAACATCTTAGATTAGTGTGATATATTAGTTACAGTTGATGAAAGAATATTGATGTATTATTATTAACTAAGGTTCATAGTTTATATTAGGGTTCACTCTTTGTGTTGTATAGTTCTATGGGTTTAATGCATAATGCCTTGGGTACCTGCCACTACAATATCATACAGTATAATTTCACCACTGTAAAAATCCTATGCTTCCCCTATTCATCCTTCTCCCTACTAACCCTGAAATCCTGGAAACAACTAATCTTTTTTGTTCTGTATAGTTTTGCTTTTACAGGATGTTGTACTGTTGAAATTATAGTATGTGGTCTTTTTAGACTCCCTCTTTTCATCTAGCAATAGGCATTGAAGTTTCCTCAAGTCTTTTCTAAAAGTTTCTCAGGAAATTGTAACATGCGGCTACGTTTGAGAAGTCCCAAGTTAGAATACAAGCTCCCAAAGGATCTTTCTTTTCTTGGAATATGTTTTGTTCATTTGTGTACCCTCAAAACCTGGAACACAGCCTGGCATATTATAGGCTCACAATAAATCTCAAATGAGTGAATGAATGAATGGTAAGGTCAAACCAGGTTTACAGAAACCTGAACATTCCTCACATTTGATTAATCCTCTCAATAAGCTCTGAAATTGGTTTCAGACCAAACAATACATTACATTGATCATTCTTGACTGCAGTTTGCCACTTCCTATTTGCGGCACCCATGCGTGGTCACTCTTCACATTCCAGCATACATTGAGCTTCCCTCACCTGGGGAAGTTCAATGTATGTTGGAGTGTAAAGCGTGACCTTTATTACCCTCATTTGGACACCTTCTCCTTCACTCTGCTTTTAAAATCTTTCCAGAATTTCTATAATTGATTCAACTTTGATCACTTGCAAAAGACCTACCACATCATTTCAGACTCTTCTCTGAACTCTTAAAATAATTGTTGCTTTTAGATTCATTGGATATTGTGACATGCTACCTGTTTTTCCTAGATGTTTGCCCTTGTGAACTGCTTTTTGAACATGATTGTGTTATTTTCATGTGTTTCTCCCTGGTGCCCCAACAAGAATCTAAGTACTCTAAAGGGAGGGATTACATCCTTACTCATATTATTCAGTCTTGATTCTCTCCTAGCACTTAGCATTGTCTCAAGCTTGATAAATATTTGTTTATTTGTTATTTTTCTAGTTCAGGAAATGATGAACTATGGAGAATGAGAATCATGTAAAGAAAATTGTATGGGTCCAGGCAGCCAGAAATTGTAACACTAGTCATTTAGCCTCTCTAGGCCTCAGTTTCCTCATTTGCATAATTATTTGTACTGAAGTCTCTAATTTCTTCTCCATTTGTACCATTCTGTGTTTTGATTATCCATAGCAACAATAGGGTAATTCAACAAATGACATAATTGGCTTTAATAGACATAGCTGCTGTTAGGATTAAACATCAATCTTTGATAACAACAAACAAACAGAAATAAAGCTGTTAATCTGAGATCAGTTCCAGTTTTTGTTTACACTGGGTTCTCCTTGCGCCTGTACTCTGTCGTTCACTGGAAATACCTTCTTTCCCTCTATACTTTCTCAGCAGGTACATTGAAGTTCCACTTCATACAGCCTTTTGTGGTTTGTATCTTTATTTGTTTGCTTTCTCGTTGTTTTTGTGTTTCCCCTGCTATCTAGTAGGTCCATGAGAGAGGAACCATATAGATCATCTTCATCATTACATTGGAGCCTGATCTGTAATATCTGTGAAATGAAGACAGGATCTGAAAAAAAGTATTTTATCAACAAATAAGTGCTAGAACCACTGCATATTCTACTTCTCCTTCTTGGAATGTCACAGTCCTGCATGCAGGAAACCTCTTGGCTTTTATCACTCTAGGATTACCCAAACTTATTTGATCATGGATCTCCCTGCCACCTTTTTTATTTTGCTGAGAACATCTATTTATGCCACAATGATGATTATATTAATTGCAAAGAGTGGTTTAGAGACTAGATGAAATAATGTATGTAAGGAAGTTACCATTGTACATAAAAAATGCTTGGGAAATTCTAGTTACTATCAGCAGAGAGGCTGACACTAAATAGTACCTGATGAGCGTTATTTACATTTTCTGACACTTTGGTTTCTCATCTTGGAGACTTTCATGATTTGGTTTACCCAGAAATTTCCAAGAGTAGTGTATTAGTTAGGTTAGGCTAAAATCTATAACAAACACTTTTAAAATATAACTCTACTTAGTCAAAGTTGGACTTCTCAGAGAAGTCAAAGTGGATTTTCTTGATTGGGCAGTTCTCTTTAAGGTGTGACCCAAACTGAAATCCTCCGCTGTGTCCTCTTCCTGTAGTATGGAGGAAAAGAGAGGGTTTTAAAAAATTATGAATATTGACCAGGCACGGTGGCTCATGCCTATAATCTCAGCACTTTGGGAGGCTGAGGTGGGAGGATCACCTGAGGTCAGGAGTTTGAGACCAGCCTGGCCAACACAGTGAAACCCTGTTTCTACTAAAAATACAAAAATGAGCTGGGTGTGGTGGTGGATGCCTGTAATCCCAGCTACTTGAGGGGCTGAGGCAGGATAATCGCTTGAACTCAGGAGGCAGAGGTTGCAATGAGCCGAGATCACACCATTGCACTCCAGCCTGGGCAACAAGAGCGAATGAAACTCTGTCTCAAAAAAATAAAAAAATTATGAATATTCATTTATTTATTACCCAGTTGTGAAAACATTGACCATGGATGACTACTCAGGAACTCCCTGTACTTTCTAGTTATATTTAGGTCATTGAACATCCAGGAGTAAAATGTCCAGTGTCCTGTAATTATCAAAATTGTGAGCATGATTTGAAAGTAATTAGTGTTTCTGTTATACCTGGAGCTTCTGAGAGGTGGTCAGTTTGTGGTGGGAGAGGGTGGATACAGCCCTTAAGCCTTCTTCATCACCTACATCCCTTTTTACCATTCTGTAATTTTTAAACACAAAATATAATAGTTTTCTTATGTTAAGTATGTAACTTGATAAATTTTCTCAAAAACACTTGTAAACCACTATTGCAACTGAGAAATTGAACTTTACCAGCAAGCCTGAGAAATCCTTCAAATCTCCTTCCAATCAGCATTCCACTCCCCACAGTAATGCCTACTTGACCAATATCATCAAAATTTAACCTGAAACGTTTTCATATTTATGTCAGTAAAATCATACAATCTGTATTCTTTTGTGCCTACCTTCTTTTCACTCTACGTATCTGTAAAATTCATCCACATTTTTGCGGGTAGCAATAATTTGCTCACTTCCATTGCTATATAGTATTACACCACCAATTCATTTTAGTCTTGAAATAAATTTGAGGTGTTTCCAGTTTTCTAGTTTTGGGTCACTCTGAAGAGTTGCTATACATGTTTTTGCTCTTTTCTTTGGTGCACATCTGTACACATTTTATATGTATTTACCTAGAAATGGAATGGCTAGGTAATGGCATATGTATATGCTCAGCTTTAGTAGATACTGGGAAAAGGTTTTCTAAAGTTGTTGTACAAGTTTATGTCTATAAAAATTTCATTTGCTCTACATCTTTACCAATACTTGGCATTGCCATTTGAAAAAATTTAACTATTCTGGTTAGCTGTGTTGTGGTAACATATTGTAGTTTAATTCATGTTTTCCTGATAACTAATGGAATTCAGCACTATTTTCTATTTATTGGTGATGTGGACATCATATTTCTCAAAAGGTATGTTTAAGTGAGTTTTTTTTTGCCCATTCTTCTATTAGATTGACTGTCGTTTTATTGACTTGTGGGAATCTTCTGGTTATTTGGGCCTTTGTCAACTGTATGTAATACAAATATCTTCTGAAAATCCATGGCTTGCCTTTTGCTATTTTAAAGTTGTCTTTGAGGAAGGTAAGTTCTCAGTTTTCATGTAGTTTAACCTGTAAAACTCTTTCTTTATGATTAGTGCTTTTGTATCCTTTTAAATAAATATTTGTCTATGCCAATGCCATGAAAATATTATCCTGTGTTATCACCTAGAAGTGAAACACGAGGAGTTCCTTATACCCCTCGCAGGGTATGTGACAGAAGTGTGACCCGCTTCTTTGGTTCCCTGCTGCTCACACCTCTAGCGGAACCATGCAGATGGGTAGGTCGTGGGGAATGTTTTGGGGTTCCAACCCCAGAGCAGCATCTAGGGTTGAGTGTTTGCAGCTCCCGAAGCCCCGGTGGGCACATGTTACAGTGTGCTCTTTCAGCTTAGTCATCCACAGGTGACTTGTTTTAATCAGCTCAGTTAGACCCTCTGCCTTATTGCAAGGGCAGAGAGCTTTCTGTATCCCAAGTTCTTGTCCTAGTGTACCAGAAAAATTGGATCATATGTGAGCTTAGAGGATGGGTGCAAGGTTTTATTGAATGGTGGCAGTAGCTCTCAGCAAGGTGGATAGGGAGCCAGAAGGGGGATGGAGTGGGAAGGTGGTCTTCCCCTGGAGTCAGGCCACCCAGCGACTGGACTCTTCTCCAGCCATCCCTGACCAAATTCCACATTGTCCCACCTCAATGGCTTGCTGGTGTCTGTTGCTGTGCTCTTCTGCCCCTCTTGAGGTGCAGCTGTTTGCGTCCATGCCCCCTATGGTCTCGGGTTTTTATGGGCACAGGATGAGAGATGGTGGGCTAGAGTGGTCTTGGAAAATGCAACATTTGGGTGTGAAAACAGAAGTTCCTGTTCTCACTTACATCTGTGGACACAGGTCCAAGGGTGGAACCCTCGCGAGGGACCTAACCCTTCTCTACCCAGCACTTCCCTTCCCCTCTTCCATATCATTTCCCACCTCTGAAGAGGTGCATCTAAGTGCCGTTAGAATATGGATGATGACCAGTCTTAGCTACTTCCTGCTCACAGGGAGCATTTTTTTGTGGGGGGGGAATTAGAAGTCAAATTCCTCCCAGAGAGGGTTCCTGGCAAAGGGAAGCCATCGTCTGAGGCCTGGGTTGCCTGGCAATTTGGAGTTTGATGACCTCTAAGTGTGAGAGAAAAAAACATATTTATAAAGTTAAGTATACATGGGTGAAGCATGTATATTATTTAAGGAGAGAATTCAGTGCCAAAGACTACAGAGATAAGAAGTGAAATATACTAACAACAACTTTGTACCCAGAGCTGTTTCACCCAGTGAAAGAAATTAAACCTTTTATGGGAACGGTTAAACTTTAGAAGAGAGATAACTATTCTTGCCATATCTTTAGCAGTTAACAGGTGCACCCTGGGAATTCTGGGGTTTGTGGGCTTTCCCAGCAGCCATTAAAGCCTCTGTCTCTTTCCTGTATTTCCTCTCTCTCTATTATAAAAGACCATGGAGGCTACTTTCAGGAGGTCTTCTAGTGTACTCTCTGGTTCCAGGAGCCATTTCTGCAACTGCCTTCTGATATCAGGGGCTGCCTGAGTAATTAATTTATCCTTTAGAATTAATTGTCCCTCGACTGAATAAGGGAATAACAAGGTATGCTTTATCAAGGCATCTTTTAGCCTTTCCAGGAAGGCAGTCGGGCTTTCATAGAATCCCTGGTCGATCATGGCCAACTTAGTATAATTGAGGGGCTTGGTTCTAGTTCTAAAGAAGGCTTCTGTTATGCACACCTAAAGGTGTCTCCTCTTCAAGTCTCTCATTTCATCATTGGGATCCCATTTAGGGTCATGCATGAGTACCATGTCTCTTCCAGGTGTGTAATTTTCACCCTCTTCTTCCCTGATCTTATATGTGATATTAAGCTCATCCCCAAATCTCTCTGCTGGTTGCAGAGTGGCTGTGTCTCAGTGTCCCATGAGGGTCTGATTCAAAAGTAACATACCATCTCTCCAGGAGGGTTCAGATATTTGGGTGAAAATCTGGAAAGCCTCTATATCTCTGTCAGGGTCATCTGAAAATGTGCCAAGAAGCCCCTTAATTTGCTTTAAGTTCTATAGAGAGAAGGGCACCTGGACCTTACTGGGGCCAAATTCATGAGGTATCTGTTGGAGGGGCAAGTGTAAGACCGGGGCAAGGATTTCTAGGAGGGGGCAAGTGAGAGGCTGAAGCTTTTTTGATTTTTCTGGGTTCATCTGCCTTTTAATTTTATTTTGGTGAAATTCTTGCTGACAAACCCTCAGTTTTTGTCTACTGTGATACATATTACTTCACTTTCATTTTTGAGGTGTATTTTCACTGCTATAGAATTCTAAGTTGACATTTTTTCAGCATGTTAAAGATGTCACTTCATTGTTTTCTTGCTCTCATCATTTTGGTTGAGAAGTCAGCTGCCAGTCTTACTGCTACTCATTTGACAGTAATGTATCTTTTATTCTCTGGTTACTTTGAAGGTTTTGTTTTGTTTTAGTTCAGTTTCACCATGATGTGCCTTCATGTGGTTTTCATTGTATTAATCTACCTTGAGCTAACTGGGCTTCTTTTACCTGTGGTTGACATCTTTCATTTGTCTTGGAAAGTTTTAGGCCATTATGTTTTCAAATATTGCTTTTGCCTCAGTCTTATTCCCTCCACTACTGGGAGTCCAGTTACATGTGTACTATATTTCCACTCTGTTCCACATGTCTTTTACAGGCTTTTTCTGTATCTCATTTTTAATCCTCTCTCTTAGTCTGGATATTATTTACTGACCTAACTTTAAGATTACTAATCCTTTCTTCAACTGTGCCTAATTCTGTTGTAAAATTACCATATTTTAAATTTCAGTAATTAAATTTTTTTTAATTCTAAAATTTCCTTAATTTTTCATAGAATCAAATTCTCTGGTGAAATTCATTTGTCTTTATTTTCTTGAACATAGTAATCAGTTATTTTAGTCTGTGCCTGATAGCTCTGGATCACATTTAGGTCTGTTTCTGTTCACTGGTTTTTCTCTTCTGGCTCTTGATATGCCTGGTAATTCTAAACTGAATGCCAGATATTATGTTAATAAGTGTTAGAGACCATGAATCAAGTCATGTCTCTTCAGAGAGGGTTTTGTTTAGCATCTGGATAAAAAATTAGAGTTGATTTGAAGTTATGTTTTAGTGCTTGTAAGATCTAGTCCTTTTCTGCTTTATTCTAACTATCATGTATAATCCTGTAGAGATTATGCACCTATGTGGGCCCTGAACTCCTGATTATATGCCCCCAGTGTGATGTAAAGTCAATAGGTCTGCTGAACTTCTTAGTTTTTTAGAAGCCAATTTCTTCTCTGTTTCTCCATACCTGGTCTATTTTTCATACACAGTAATAGATGGATGGAAGGGGTATAGAAGCCAAAATTATCTCAGTGATTTTTTCATATCAGAAGCATCATGGCCCTTCAAGTTCTATCTGCCTTGCTAACTCCTCAGTGCCTTCAAATATCTCTGATGCTTTAAAACAGAAATTTCTATTTTGTGTTTTATTTTGGCATTTTATCTAATTTTTCTAGTTGTTCTTATAGCAGCATTAGTCTGACAAAAGTTGGTGCATTACAGCCAGAACTGGAGGATTTAGGAGGCCAGATCTAAAAATACTGTGTATCACATTCTTCCAAGACATAAAATACAGTCACCTTATGTGTCCAGAGGAAAATAAAACATTTTCATGAAAATACAGCATTTTATTTTCCTGTTACAGGCAATCAATTGTGGGTTTACTATATACTTTGTAGGTTTCAATTGACTCTTTATGTATTTTTGCATATTTAGACAAATTTTAAGCTAACACAAAATATTAAAAGGCTTATAAAACAAACTTTGTATATGTATTTAAAATCTTAATATTTATTATTTTTGTTTGTTCTGGGTACTATGCTAGGCACATTTACACCTGTTGTATTCTTAATCCTCATGTAAATCCTACAACCTCTGAGACTGAAGCTGTTGTTTAATTTTAGCTTTTGGATGCAAACTAAAAGCTGATTAATTTATTCTGTAACTTTTTAATTATTATATGTTGTCATAACATATAGATGCAAGAGGATATAGTAATTGAAAGCAAGAACTAGGCTGCTCGGTTTTAATTCGATCTTCACCACTTCCTGACTGTTCAGCCCACAGCAATTTACTTCCTTTCTCTGCACCTCAGTTTCCTCTTCTGTAAAATAGATATAATAATATATTGTTGTACCAAATGCATTAATCTTTGAAGAGAACCTAGAAAAGTGTCTAGTACATAATAATCAATAATTATTAACTATTAACATTATGTGGAAGAAGAAAGTCCAGAGATATTCTGTAGCGGATTTACATAACGTTTTATAGTTTTATAACAGCTGCACTAGAATGTAAGTTCCATGAGTATGGGGAGTTAATCCCTCAGTACAAAGCATGATACTTGGTACCAATTAAAAGTATAAGATATTAAATTTTAAATTATGAAAGAAAAAGACATTTTTCCCCCTTCTCACCTATCTTTGTCAGTTATGTCTAATAAAGTCTGTCATATGTTTTCCCCTCTTTTGTTTGCCCACACTTTTTTTGCAAAGAAAGTCTTTTCTCAAGATAAAAGTTCTGAATTTTTCTGAATATATGAGTTACCATCTTATCTTTCTTGAAATTGAGATCACTGTAGAATATGTTTAAAATGTTGGGAGGACTATATATAACTTGGATGAATAAGTAGTCAATATTTTTTTCTGACTTGATAAAAAAATTATGCATTTACTGTCACAAACAACTTGTGCTATGCCTTGTGTTTCACAATTTATGTACTTGATATCAGGTACCTTTGATGATCCTTTCCTGTTTCTGACAGATTTTCTACTCTTTTAGGAGGGAAGAAAGGGATACATTTCTGGACTTGTATTCATTTTGTTTTTCTTGTGGTAGTATCTTACTTTTTATTCCAAAAAAAAAAAAAAAACAGTTATCTGTCAATCAATGTTTACTAAGCATTTATTGCATCTCTATATGCACTTTCTTACATTAAGAGCTTTCTAACAATTGGAGAAAGGCTGTGTAAGGAAAAAGAAAATCTTAAATTGTTAGAATGTGACATATTCAAAAGCACTTTGAAAATAATTGAGGTATTATTTTCTTGTTCTTATCTGTGGTATTAATTTCCTAGGACTGCTATAACAAGTTCCCACAAATAGGGTGGTTTCAAATAACAGAAATTTATTCTCTCTCAGTTTTGGAGGCCAGAAGTCCAAAACCAAGGTGTCAGTGAGGTTGGTTCCTTTTGGAGGTTCTAAGGGAGAATCCATTCCATGCCTCTCTCCTAGCTCCTGGGGGCTGCCAACAACCATTGTTGTGGCTTGGCTCATGGATGTATCACCCTAGTCTCTGCCTCCGAATTCACATCACCTTCTCCTGTGTTTCTCCTTTACTATTTGTATCCTCTTTTATGAGGACATCTGTCATTGAATGTAGAGTTCACTCAGGTAAGCCAGGATGAACTCATCTCAAGATCCTTAATCACATCTGCAAAGACCCTTCTGCCAAATAAGCTCATATTCACAGATTTCAGCAGGACATAGGTTTCTGGGGTGACCACTATTCAACCCACCACATCTGATGCCTACTTTGTTATTTTTCCTTGAATATTATCCTTTTTCAGATTCACAGAATTTCCCCCTTATATCTCTTGTTCTTCCAAAAGCCTAGTTGAGTGCTCTATCCAGTAATGCCATTTTAATAATGATGCATTAAATAAATGGATGGCAAAAATGAAAATACAGAGTATTGAAATGAGTTCATTACATGTAATAACATGGTTTGAGTCTAGTGATAAGACAGACAAAAAATCACAGCATGGCGTGAGAGTGGTAAGTACTATGATGTGGCTAAGTGCATATAAACGTTCACTCTATAAAGGCTTTCTGCAGAGGGGGATGTAGGAAACAAACATTGAAGGTTTGAGAAGAAAGTTCCTTGGTGAGGTCAATGAAGAAGAGCAGCCTAAGCACAGAATAACACAGGCAGAGACTTCCAGTGTGCAGTCTCCTGGGACCAGTAGGAAGTATTTGGTGTGGCTGGAAGATATAGTGGATGGGATGGAGGTATGACTGGGAGTTGTTGTATGCAGGGTAAATTGCAAGAGGTAATGCTGGCGTTCCAGAGGACCATATCATGAAGGACCTTGTATATTCTATTATTTTACTCTGTTCAGGCTAATATAACAAAATATCATAGACTGAGCAGCTTATAAACAACATAAATTTATTTCTCACAGTTCTAGAAGCTAGGAAGTACAAAGTCGAGTTGCCAGCACATTCAGTGTCTGGTAAGGACCCATTTCCTAGTTCAGAAAGCACTTTCGCATTGTGTCCAGGCATGGTCAAAGAGGTGAAGGTACTCTCTGTTGTCTCTTTTAAAAAGGCGCTATCTTATTAATTTCTGGATGCTAAAACAAAATATCAGAAACTTGGTGGTTTATAAACACTAGAAATTTCTTACAGTTCAAGAGCCTGAGGACTTTAAGATCAAGGCACTGGCAACTAGGTGTCTGGTAATTACAGATCCTCTTCCTCATTGATGGTGCCTTCTAGCTGTGTCCTCACGTGGCAAAAGCGGCTGGCTAGCTCTCTGGAAACTCTTTTATGAGGACACTAATCCCATTGATGAAGGATCCATGTTCTTGGCCTACTCACCTCCTAGAGGCTCCACCTTCTAAAATTACTACCTTGGGGGGTTAGAATTTCAACATATAGAATTGGGGAGAACACAAACATTTAGTCTGTTGCATCTATGAAGAAGTTTCTATTTATTTATAAAAACTAATGAGAATCACTGAAATGGTGTTTAAGATATCACCAGATTAAAGTTTTACAAAAATCTCACTGGCGGTAGTTTAAGAAGGGGATCAGGTGTTGATAAGTCAGGAAATAGTTGGTATATTTTAAATTTTTGAAGTAATCCAGGTGAAAAACTTTGGAGCGATGAACCTCAATTAAGGTAGTCTAGGAATAGGAAAGGGAAGTTACATTTGAGAGTTGTTCAATTGATATACGATTGTTGGGACATGGTGGCAGATTGGAGTTAGGCCATATGGAACAGAGAGGAGTCAAAGATGATTTTCAAGTGTCTCATTTGTTTGACTCTAATAGGTATTGGTATTGTTCATAGCAGATAAGGACAGAGAGGGACCAGCATGTTAACCTTCTGAGCCTCATTTCCCTAATCTGTAAAATGACTTTGCCCTTTCTATCTCTCAGAATCATTATTAAGACTCTCTTAGTCTGGGTTCTCCAGAGAAACAGAACCAATAGGAGATGGATGGATGGATAGATGGATAGATATATAGATGAATGGGTGGGTAGATGGATAGATAGATAGATGAATGGGTGGGTAGATGGATAGGTAGATAGATAGATAGATAGATAGTTGATAAGGGATATTAGAAAAATTGACTCATATAAATGCTGAGAAGTCCCACAATATACCATCTGCAAGCTGGAGAACCAGGGATTCAGTAACATGGCTCAGTCTAAGCCTGAAGGCCTGAGAACAAGTCCTGGAAGTCCAAAGCCCACAGAGCGTAGAGTTCAGATGTCCAAAGGCATGAGAAAATGATGTCCCTATTCCAGGAGGTGGGAAGTGGGAAGCGGAAAGGGGAAGAAGAGAGAGGTGGGGAATTCGAGTTTCCTCTGCTCTTTTGTTCTAGCTGGGCCCTCAGCTGATTGGCTGGTGCCTACTTACATTGGGTAAGGGCAGATTTTCCTTATTCAGTCCACTGATTCAAATGCCAATCTCTTTTGTAAACCAACTCACACACGTACTCAGATATAATCCTTTCCAGCTACAGTTATCTGGGTATACCTAAATCCAATCAAGTTGTTACCTAAAATTAACTATCACAAGGATCAAATAAAATACTTAAAAATGTCTTTAAATTCTAAAGCAATTTCTAAAGTTGTTTTTTATGATTAGTATACATTTAAGTAGGTTGTATAATTAAAACAAAACCAGAATTAAAGAAGTATATAACTGCAAGAGGGCAAAAAACCTTTTTTAAATAGAAGGAACTAAATCTTTGGAGATGGTAAGAAACATGTATATGTAATCCAGGCTCTTTTTCTCTTCTTTGCTTTGCCATCCCACACCCCGACTTCATTATGTCACATGCCCAAGAAAAAATCCACAATTATTCTCTAATGCTTCTGGGTTTAAGCCCAGGCCCTTTTGTCTCCTGTTCAAAGTTTATCCATGCCTTGCAACTTTATCAGGTGACCTTTCCACTTTCCACCCTGGCATACACGTGTTCCTCATCCCCTCATATACAGTCGAGTGAACTCAGTCATCCATGGTTAAGATCTTGGACAACATGTCAGTCTTCTCATCTGTTAAGCAGGTATAATCATTATATCTATCTTACAGGACTGATAACTAGGTAAAATTAAATATACATGATATTTATGTAAACTGCTATATACCATACCTGACAAAGAATAAAAACTTGCTGAAGAGTACTTTATTAGGCTTCTTATTTACCAACGTGAACTCTCTGAAGACAGATCCATTTGGCCTTTAAAAATCTTTCTCTACTGCTCTGCGATTTTACAGATTACTCAAGTCCCTCATGGACTCTGATATCCACATTCAAGCTTCCCTGTGTCTCCAGACTAGCTGCTTGCTTCTGTTCTACTCCTGTCTTTTTGAATTTCTATAACTTGTAGGGTCCGTCTCACATTTAATACTGGATTATTGAACTGTTTGTCATTCACTTTGTCTGAACTGTTTACATTCACTTTGTCTCTTTCAAGTAGATTCCAAATTCCTCAAGTGATATACCTAGCACAATTCACGGCATCCTGAAGATATACCAAGAGATGATTTGAGAATCAACATGTCTTTTTGGGCTTCAGGTTTCAACATCGTTTCTTTGGGGTCCTTGTTAAAGTTCTTATTTTCCAGTTCACTCTTGGTATATCAAAATCAATCTTCATGCTCTAAAGGAAGAAAAATAAGTAAAAAACTGAGGTGGAAATTACCACTCTTTTTAGGCTTGGTGTCAAAACCAGGGAGAGTGTAGGTTTTAGTGTAATTTTATCTTCTTAGTTTTATTTTCTTTCATTCTCTGACAATTGAAAAATTGTAATAATAATCACATTGTTCCCTAACTGTTCTAGTTAGAACCAAAGCCAAGATTATTTTATCTGACTATTAGGAAAGAGCTGTAGGAAGGGACCTATAAAACATCCTTGCTTTCTTAAGAAGAATGATGATTACCTTACAGCTGAAGGATAATTAGCCTCAGGCAATGGACTCCTTGGCCAGACTACAGTAAGATGCCTCAAGCAACATGGAACGTGAGCACCCAGGGATTGCTTAAGATGGAAGTATATTTATGGGATAACCCTTTAATTTCTTTTAAAATTCTATTCGTGGAAACTAAAAGTTGTGTCACTTGGGGAAAAGATTCAGGCATCCTCTTGAACACTTTCCATGGTACTTTGAAAAGGCAAATCTACTTAACCTCTTCAAACTCAGCTTCTTCTCTGTTAAATGGGAATAAAAATATCTCCCCTCAAAGAAAACATTTGACACCTTTCCACGTAGGCATTTGGAGAGTCGTAATAATAAAACAACAATCTGATTCTTAGCTCTTTGAGCAACTATAAATTACTTACAAGTGATTTGGCAACTCTTCCAAATTTCTACCAAAGTATAATTTAAAAAAAATTTAAACATGACTATCATGTCAAAGATTTATTTAACTCATTAATAAGGGAACCAGCAGGATGTTAAAGCTTGTTCAAAGAGAATTTGAAAGGCTGCTAGAATAAATTGCTAGATTTAGATATAATATTTTTTTCCACTTCCTATAGGGCAATAAAACTAACTTTTGGGGTTACCATATTCAGACTTAATTTGCATTTCTATAGACAAAATGTAAGATTAACATATAACTTCAAATATTATGAATCCTAATCAATAGTAATTGGTTAATCAAGCAAAGCTACGTTCTCCTAGAAAATTAAATAATCTTGGAGAAGACCCGTTAGATAATATTCTTGTGGCAATGAAAAGACATACAGTCATTATTTTATCTTATTCACAAATTTTTAATATATATTTTAACATTACCTTTTTTTCTGTCATGGGTCGCACTCTGTCACCCAGGCTGGAGTGGAGTGATGTGATCACGGCTCTCTGAGCCTTGAAACCTGGGCTCAAGCAATCCTCCCACCTCAGCCTCCTAAGTAGCAGAGACTACAGGTGCATACCACCACCTCAGGCTAATTTTTAAGACATTATTATTCATAGACATGGGGTCTCGCTATGTCTCCTAGCTGGTCTTGCACTCCTGGGCTCAAGTGACCCTCCCACCTTGGCCTCCCAAAGTGCTGGGATTACAGGCTTGAGCCACCACACCTAGCCAACATCACCTTTTTATTTTTAATATTTCCTATCATTTTCATTCCTTGCTGATACCTTCAGTTCACTTACTATCTACTTTTTTACTTCTCTTTGTCCCTTTAATTCTATCTGTTCCTAACTTCTGCTTTCTTATCAGCTATTTATTGCCCAATTATATCCATAGCCTCTGGTCTATTTTTTTTTCCTTCCTCTCCAAGCCATTGTTTGAGTGTGCCTTGGTTCTTATGCTAAAGCTAGATTTAAACTAAATTGACCATGTACAACTATCAGCTTCCTTTTAGTATGAGCGATATTAAGATTTACTGTTCCCCTCCAAGTATCTCTACTTGGAATAAGGAAAGAAGATCTCAAGCAGAATCCTTCCACACCTGAAATCTAAAGCAAGTTGGGGCAGAGCTCTATAAACTCTATGAAGTCCTGGCTCTGCCCTTTTGTCTGCTCCAAAATAACCTCGTATGAAAGTTTCACATAAGGCAAATGTGCACTAGTCTTTGGCATACATTTTCTAACCATTTTTCTTTTTAGCATCGAGTGATCAAGAATGTTCAGAACCAGCATGCCAGAAGCAATTAAGAATCAGATTTAGGGAGCCATTACTACGGGTGGAAAGTATGCTAGACTTGTATTCTCTGTTCATGTAAAAGTAGGAATGTATCTGTTATATTCTAGCCTATCCTTGCATCTTGAGCACCATCATTCTCACCAATAAACGCCCAGATCTAACGTCACGCTTATTAACACTGATTTTACCAATGAAATCCACTTATAATATTCATTATGTGAATAGAGAAACTCTATTGGTATTGATCAGTGAAATGCTAGCTGAGGCTTTGTAGATGCTATCTCTTATGTATGGTTTTCTGAAAAATGTCAGGTAACCACCTCTGTAGTGTATCTCCAGCTAGGGAAACTGTCCTCCCTGGATCTGTCACGCTCATTTACATTACGCGATCTAGGATAGAAGCAGTTTAAAATAAAATACAGCCTACAAGACAACCTGTATTTAGCCTTTGTCTGAGTGGAGATATCACAGCTTGCACTGTCTATGGAGGTCAGAGGTGACATGGTACTTGCGGGAGAAGATGTTTCCTGTCATTGAGCTCTGGAAGCTGGGACAGCAATAAAACTTCTTGGGGAATATAGAACCCAGCCGCCTTGGCTGTGGGGAATTGATCAAGGACAGTGCTGGAGACTCTGAACTTCTCTCTGGTGGGTTGGGATATCCCTGAGGATGAAACCCCATTGTCCAACAATTGCAGTGGCTACAGTAACTGGGAAAAGATGAGGAAGTGAAATAAAGCATCCTGACTTATTATACAGAAAGTATATATTTTTACATTGCTAATTTCTTCGGGGCACTAGCATCTGGCAGCGCTCCTGGGAAAAACAAAGACCAAGAGCAATGCTGGTTTAAATTCAACTGTAATTGTGTCAGGTTTTATATTATGATAAAATCTTAGCCTCTTTACAAGGAGGTTAAATCCCTAGTTGATTTGAAGTGAATTTAGTTTCTCCAAAGATGAACAAGAGGAGACAAAAACATGACCCATTTCTTTTCTCCTCAGAGTTCAAGTTCTTGCTATATTTTTTCCTCTTCCCTCTATCTTAAGAAGTTTTCTCACAGCTATCAGTGCAGAGAGATGCTCTTGCTGCTTGGGGAGTAGAAAGATTCATGGCTTCCTCCAACACAAAAGGCCCAGGATTATTTTCGGCAAAGAGAGCAGCCTGGTGATTCATTGGGCAGTGTGCATGTTGAGCCCTGGCCAGAGCTTTTACCTATTTGTGACAAAATAATTTCATTTGCTTTTAGAGATGCGACTTTATGTCCCCTCTGTCAGACTAACTCAGAAATATGTCAACCAGGAAAACACTTACAACTGCTGCTAGCAGTCTGCACTGCGCATAGCCAGGCGGCAGAAGGCAGAACTGGCTTTTGATTTTGATTCTTCTCTTCTAAAACGAAGGGGTTGCAACAATTGCTGAAACTCTCAAAATTTGTGAATCCGTGCAATTCTATGATCTGCATGTAAGGATTTAGCTTCTAGAATTGGGAACACAGTTTATGTTCTGGTTTTAGATTTTTTTTTTCTTTTTTTCTTTTTTTTTTTTTTTTTGCCACATAGAAGGTAGAGAGCAGTTCTGGGTTTTTTTGTGTTTACCTTAGCCCAGGTTTCATCTTCTTTTATTCTACTTTTTTCTCTTTATATTCATTTCCTATGTTTTTTATTTTTAATTTTTCAGAGACTTTATACATACAAGTGATTTTAATGCAAACATCAGGAGCCCTTATGGATGCCTCTTGTAGTCCCATAAAATCATGATATTTTTGCTAGATGCTGATTCCATTTTTTGCCTTTCTTTTTAGTGAGAACCAGTGGCATAATTTTTATGTTAATAATGAAAACCATGATTTTTATTGTCACGCATGTGTTTATATTTCAATACATACTTTTAGATCCATAAGTGCTCAATAGTTTTGGCATAAAGGTTTATAAATATTATAACTGCTGTATAGTTTTCTTTTGTACAATTTTGCCATAATTTATCTTTTCTCTTGGGATATTTACAGTATTTCGTCACAACAAACAGAGCTGCAAAATTCATTCTTATCCACGTTTCCATGTGTAAGCATTGTCTAGGGGATTGGCTCAGAAGGGAATTGCTAAATTTTTGGATATTAATATTTTCAACTTAACTAGATATTGCCAAATTGCTCTCCAAAGGAAAATATTGGAGTCGTTTGTACATTCTGGGTAGTACAACGCTGTCAGTCACATGCACAGCAAATATATTTTCCAGTCCCTTGCTTGTCCTTTTCTTTTGTTCACAGTTGTTTTTAAAGTAATTTTAATTTTAATTATTTAAAGGCATCAAAAATTTCTTTATGTTTTGTGCATGTTGTGTCTTATTCTAAAAATTATTTCATTTTACATGGTCATGAGGATTTTACCCTCTCCCTCATCCTCTTGATTCTTTTGTGTGAGCACTTTATGGATTTCCTTGTGTTATACAAGCACTACCTGGTTCAATCCATGCTAATCTCGATCGAAATGTAGATGTAGCACCTTCTTAATGAATCTTCCTGCACAAATGCATTAGTAATCAAGGTACTAAAGATTCTGTAGCAGTGACAAAGGAAGAGTTCACATCTTCCACTCTGTTAGATAAATCAGTCTTTTCTGCTATCTGATTTCGTTCTGTCCCTTTGTTAAATGACCTAACTAGCACTTTCTCTATCAGAATTAGCTGCTTATTTCTTCCTTAGGGGAGCAAAAATAACTTCCTTCTTTGCTTCATGGTAAACTTTTCCACCTGTTTTGCTATAAAATATTGCTAACATAGTCGACTTTGAGTTTAACAAATAACAAGCATACAAAAGTATAATCTCAATCACAGTGGGTCTCTTACTAAAATAATTTATCATAATCATTAATTCAGTTAATTAAGTAACTTTTTTTTTTTGAGATGGAGTCTTACTCTATCACCAGGCTGGAGTGCAGTGGCATGATCTCAGCTCACTATAACCTTTGCCTCCTGGGTTCAAGGGATTCTCCTGCCTCAGCCTCTGGAGAAGCCAGGACTACAGGTGAACACCACCACGCCCAGCTAATTTTTGTATTTTTAGTAGAGATGGGATTTCATCATGTTGGCCAGAATGGTCTCGATCTCTTGATCTTGTGATCCATCCATCTCAACCTTCCAAAGTACAGGTATTACAGGCATGAACCACTGCACCCAGCCTTAAATAACATTTATTAAACATCAACTAAGTGCCAAGCACTGTAAAAGTTACTGAACAAACAAAACATATCCCAGGTGGAAAAGATAGAGAATCTGAGAAGGCTTCTCTGAGATGGTGACATTTAAGGTGAGAATGGAAGAACAGGAAACTAGCCATTTTATAGTAGAAGAAACTTTTTAACAGGCTCAATGACAAATGCAAAAGCCAAAGGAAGTAAAAAAGGCTTAGCATAGAGGAAGAACTAAAAAGATATCAACTATGGCTAAAAGAAAATATAGAAGGAGAAAAATGATATGGAAAGTAGCGAGCAGGAGGGGTAAAATTATGTATCACCTTTTAGGCCTTCATTAAGAGGCTAATGATTTGATTTGCATTTCGAAGTATAACATTGGCTGTATACGGCAGATAAATTGATGGTACACACGAGTAGAAGGAAACCAATTAGAAATTACTGCTGGGGTCCAGATGAGATTTGATGATGGCCAAGTTTAGTATGGTAACAGTAGAAAGGTGAAAAAATACTTTTTAAAGGAAGAAATGGCAGAATTTACAGAAGAAACAAATTAAGAGAGTAAGAAAGAAAATAGAATCAAAGATGGTACCCAGTATTGTGACATGATTAGGAGTTGGATGATAAGCTGACATACTTGAGACTTCCCTGGAATATGTTCCAATTAGAACAAAGGTGATAGTGGTCAAGAGTTTTATCTTAGGCATGTCATTTCCAGACACCTATAGACATCTAAGAGTAGACCCTGAGTAAGCAGTTGGATCTAGATCTAGCTCAGAAAAGATGTAAATCTGGGAATATCAACTAGTAGTAAAAGACAATGTTTTCCATTTCATGATAGAGCAATAGACATACAGATAGGAAAATGAAAGAAACAAGACCTTACTTTAGTTCTAGTCTAAGATATAGATTCCAGTGACCACAAGCCACAGCCTTCAACTTCTATGGATGGATCTTGGACAGATTTTTATCTCAGAAAGTCCAAGAAAAGTCAAAGATGGCAATTTTACATTTGGTTCCTTTTACAAATTCTATTTTTTCTTTAGGTGTCATTTTAACCTAAATGGGTTAAAGACTTAAATGTAAAACCCAAAACTATGAAAACCCTGGAAGACAACTTAGGCAATACCAATCAGGACATAGGCATGGGCAAATATTTAATGATGAAAACACCAAAAGCAATTACAACACAAGCAAAAATTGACAAATGGAATCTAATTAAACTAAAGACCTTCTGCACAGCAAAAGAAACTATCAATAGAGTAAACAGACAACCTACAAAATGGGAGAAAATTTTATAAACTATGCATCTGACAAAGGTCTAATACTTAGCATCTATAAGGAACTTAAATTTAAAATTAAAAAAAAATCCCATTAAAAAGTGGGCAAAAGACATGAGCAGACACTTTTCAAAAGAAAACCTCCATATGGCCAACAAGCATATGAGAAAAGCTCAACATCACTGATCATTAGAGAAATGCAAATCAAAACCACACTGAGCCAGTCAGAATGACTCTCATTACAAAGTCAAAAACTAAGAGATGCTGGCAAAGTTGTGGTGAAAAATGAATGCTTATATACTATTGGTGAGAGTGTAAATTAGTTAAACCATTGTGGAAGACAATGTGGCAATTCCTCAAAGACCTAAAGTCAAAAATACCATTTGACCCAGCAATTCCATTACTGGATATAGACCCAAGGAGTATAAATTGTTCTATTATAAAGACACATTCATATGTTATGTTCATTGCAACCTCATTCACAATACAAAAGACATAGAATTAACCCAAATGCCCATCAGTGATAGATTGGATAAAGCAAATGTGGTACATATGCAATGGAATACTATGCACCCATTAAAAAGGAATGGGATCATGTCCTTTGCAGGGACATGAATGGAGCTGGAGGCCATTATTCTTAGCAAACCAACAGAGGAACTGAAAATCAGATACCACAGGTTCTCACTTATAAGTTGGACCTAAATGTTGAGAATATGTGGACACAGCACTGGAGCCTATCGGGGTGGAGAGTGAGAGGAGGGAGAGGATCAGGAATAGTAACTAATGAATACTAAGCTTAATACCTGGGTGATGAAATAATCGGTACAACAAACCCCCATGACACACGTATACGTATGTAACAAAACTTCACATCCTGCAAATGTACTCCTGAACTTAAAGGTTAAAAAAAAAGCAACGAAATGATTGCATACTTTGAAGGAAGTGGATTATATCATATGAGGCTTATTGAGAGATTTGTATCACAAAATGTAACTATCAATAGGTAGCAAAACTCACATGCTGGTGGTTGAGCGACATTAATAGTTCTAACACTTTTTTTTTTTTGGTTTTCTGTCGATATTACCAAAGTAGATTTATTGATTATTTCTGTGTAATTGATAAGGTATTTGATACTCCAGTGGGTTGTATTTAGATTTTCTTAGTGCAGGTGAAATGATGAATATTCAAGGTTCTTTTTTGAAAAGATAATTAATTTCTAGCTTTACTGAGATATGTTTGAGGTTTTTTGGCTAAATCTTCTATATGGCCATGGATGCATGTACATATCTTACACTTTATTTTTAATGATTAGTCCACATATGTTTGCCTTCAGCTGCTACTCGCAGGCAAAATTCTGGGCTCAGCCATCCAGTCTTACCGAGGACAAGTATAGCTATTAGTCAGAAAATACTGGGTGCCTACTCTGAACCAGCTGCTGTGGCACCCATGAGAATTACCAGAAATCTAGGTCATTGTTCCTCAATTCAAGAAGCTTACAGTCTGGAAAAAAAATGGATTTATAATTACCTACATACATTGTAAGACAGAATAGAAAAATAGTTATAACAGATTTTTACAAACATGCTGTGTCATTTCCAGGAAACAATGACCACTTGTGTTTATAAAATCTCCCTAGTAAAATGAATGAAAACCAATAAAGCAGAAAAACACCAAACAAACTAGCAAATAAACAAGCTGGCCGATCACTAGTAGAGGAAAACAAAGAAAGGGAAAAAACTGAGTGCCCTAAACTTCCCCAAGTGGCAGCCAAAAAAAAAAAAAAAAAAAAGAATCAAAACACGGTAGTATGGCATGGCATGTCTCTAAACCACAGCTCCAAAAGTTAAGATGCAATATTGATGAGTATGTTAATCATGGTAGGCAAATTGTTAAAACATGCAACGTTAAAGCCTCAGTTTTTAAGATACCATAGGTTTCTTTCTTACTTATTTCATAGTTCAAAATGATGATTCACATGAAGTAGTTTGTAGGCTCTTTCCATCTCTGGATCCGTCCTCCTCTAGGCCCTCCGTGTCCTCTACATTAAGGAGAAGAAAGGTAGAAAAGCCTACATAAGATGTTTTTTATGGAATAGGCTTAGATGTGGTAGATGTCACCTGGTCAGAAGATGTCAGTGACACGTCCACCTTTCCCTGTAAGGGAGGCTGGAAAATGTAATCTGTATGTGTGCAGAGGAGGAAAGGGAAAGGTTTTGATAAATATAGCAGTCTCTGAGAGACTCTCCTTGAGAACAGAGAGTCTACAAAATCCCTGAAATTCCCATTAGCCATCCCCAAAATAGAGAGATGTGAAATAGCAGACATTTTCTTCCCTTTTCTCTCGGTTGATTAGGGGTGAGAATTTAAGGTACTCACATTCAGTGTCAAGTAGGTATCATGTTTCAGAGCTAGGTTTCACATCCAGGCAGCCAGTTCCTAAATCTGCTCTCTACCTTTATGCCATATTATCAATATACACAGGAGCCACTTAGCAAAAACACAAAGGATGATGGCCTATGAATTGGGCAGATCTTGTGAAAGCTGAACATTTATATTTCTACCATTTCTTCAGGATAGATTCTTAAATGTATAAATATTGGGTCATTAGATGTACTGTCCAGTTGCTTTCCTGAAAACTTGCTCCGATTTATGTCCCATAAGTATATGCAAGTGCTTCCCTCATCACGTTATTACCAACATGGAGTACTAAGATTTGTTTCATCTTTGCCAGTTATGCAGGGAGATAGATTAGAAAGCATTTATTCTGACTGTAGCATTGGGGAATCTTCATAGAAAACATGGCATCCAAGTTCATCAATGACGGCATGGCCAAAGCAAAGTGGAAAGGCCTAGAAGACCATGGACTATTTGGAGAAGGCAGGCTAGCCTGAGCTAGCCAGAATGTAGAGGGTTACACTATTGAGCTCTTACACCGAGAAATGATTGTAGAGAACAATGAAAACCAGGGTGAAATATAATGATCTTATTACAATCAGTTTAGAGGTGAGAGGTGATGACAGTCTAAAAGAAAGTAGCCTCCAAATAAGCTTTGAGTGAGGTGTTTGTCTATGACAGGTACATACCTTATACACATATACTTAAATATTTTATCTATATAAAATATGTATGTGCACACACACACACACACACACATACACAAACACATTCTTTCCTTCGTTACCACCCCTCTTCATACTATCATTTTCAAACAAGTAACCATTTTGTTTTAAAAACTGCTGATTGGATTCATATAGCATTGCGTGTATCAGGGTGAAATAAATTCACTAACGGGATGACAGGTGTGAGGGTTTCCAGCTTTGAAATGCATCCAACTAGGGACATTTGCATTCTATGAGAAGTCTATGCTAATATAACATTCACACTCAGAGGAGAAGTTTAAATTGCAAATTTTGAGATGCTTGAAGTCAGTAAATAATATTTTTGGGAGTGGAGTCGTGGTGCCAAAATAATATCAGTGAGGAAGGCTAAATGGAAGGAAGGCATTTACCGGGTGTGAATTCTGTCCTGGAACTGAAATCACCCTTGAAGCCTGGGACTGGCAATGAATTCTGCTCCTTTCTGACAGGGGATTGCAAACTTCAGAGTACATTAGAATCACCTGGAGGGCTTGTAAAACCAAATGGCTCAGCTTCACCTCCAGAGCTACTGATTCAAGAGTGATGGGGTCAGGCCTGAGAATTGGCATTTCTAAGAAATTCCCAGGTGATACCTGTTTCAGAGACTACACCTTGAGAACCATTGCTCTAAGAAAATCCTAATAGTAAACTTGCTTGTTAGAGAAGATGGGAGAGAGTAACTAAATAATCACCATGAAAGATTTTTCCTACTGAAGTTCAGTCTGCTAATGTTTCTCCATCGCTTTGAAAGGTTGCTTTATTTCTTGGAAAGACATGATGTAATGAAGAAGCAGGGACGGGAGGTAGGTGCAGATATTTTCCTCACCCTCCCAGGAACCAGCCTTAACCCTAACTCTTTCCTTTTCCCAACTGCCCATTTGGAAGGAGAAAAATCCGACGTCTCCCAGGCTGCTGCAGCCACTGCTGAGAGCAGCATCTTTTGCCAGTTTCCCCTGGCGGCTTCCCAGCCAGCCAGCCGCTCACCCCCGTGATGATGTCAGCACTCGCTGCTTCATCACACCTGCCTGAAGGAATCAGATAAGCTCCACGGGAAGAGGCCCGAGGAATGAGCACAGTCTTGACAGGTGAACCAAAGACGCTTTTGTTTTCCGTGCTGGGGCTGGCTGCCAGGTTGTGGATTTCTGTCAGTCAGCTGGCTGCCACACTTCTCTGCCTCTCTATTTTCCCGAAAAAGAAACCATTAGTGATTTGCAAAGCTGCTCCAGAGGATGTAGGGTTTCAGTGTGAGACTGAGTTAGAGTGGGGTAGCCATCACCCTACTTTGGCCAGAAGCCACAGATAGGAGTGGGGCTTATTAATTATTGCAGCCAAGGGGGCATGTAGACAGTTGTGCACTCTGGTAGTGAGTGGGTCCTGCCTGGAAGCTTTTGACAGAATTTTTGAGTGATGCTCCTCCAGTTTCGGTGTGGGCTGACTGTGTCCTGGAGAATGCCCTGGGCAGCAGCTTTAAGTTCAGCCCGTCGAGGCGGGTCAGTCGTCTGGGTTTGTTGCCCTGTCTGATGCTCCCCTACTTGGGACACTGGTGAGTTTTGTTCCCACTGTGATTACTGCTCTGTATGTCTGGTGAAAATCACAGAGATATGTTTAAGAGTTAGAATCTTTAAAGAAAATGTTGTGTCCAGAGAATTTTTATCCAGTCCTACTCATGTTGGATCAGCCAACATGGCAATGGGCTAAGTTCAGCATCGGGCTGCTTCTCTGCGGTTTGTTGAGCATGTGGGAAGTGTGTATGTATGTGTGTGTGTGTGTGTTGTAGGGGTGATTTCCTCTTTGGATATATTTATTCACAGATCAAAATCTTTTTAAAGGGAGGTTTTTGTTTTAGTTTTGTTTTTTAACAACATTACAATTGTTTGCAGGCCTAGAGGATGGTCCTAAGAATTATTTCCTTAGGTAGAAGAGATGGGAGGGCAATATTGAGGTTTGTGGTGCAATATTGAGAAATGACCCCAGAGACTCACTCTGAGTCACCTGGAAAATCAGCTGCGACTGGGGGGCTTGCTGCTTCTAGCAGCAAGGGGCAACCCAAGCTCAGCTTTCCTCAGGACTTACGGCTTTTTCTCCTCTCAGGGGGACTAAAACTCTCATGGCCCCAAGGCTTTCAGGTGCTGGGCAAAGAGTGCTTCCAGATACATTCTATAAATAGCTGGCATCCAAGTCTACAATGGGTGGTACCAAAGTGGTCTGATCATTCCTCCACGGACAGAGCTGCTCTCATGCTTACTCTATAACAAGGCTTCTCAATTGTGGCACTCGTGGTATTTTGAGGCAGATAATTTTTTGCTGTGGAGGGCTGTCCTGTGCACTTAGGGTGTTTAACAGCATCCTGGGCTCAACTCACTAGATGTCAGTAGCAAACCTTGTCCCAGTTGTAACACCAAAACTGTCTTCAGATATCACCAAATATCCCTTGGGGGTTAAAATTGCCTGTCGTTGAGAACCACTGACTTACAAGAAAGGAGGTGCAGCATGGGTAGGAATCTTTCCCTGGAACAAACACCCATTACTGTGTGACCAGGTGATTGCCCAGGACCCAGCAGACCTCCCCATAGGAGGATGGAACCTGTGCCTTCTCTTCACTCACTGACCTCATGTCTAAATCTTGGTTTGTCCAAAATCAGAGCCCAAGATGTGGATTCACATAATTTGCTTGGGAGAACAAGGAAGTGTAAGTGAAGGAATGAAAGTAAGATTGGAACCAGGAAAGTTAACACAATATATTTTAATGAGTAGATTACTTCAGATAAATGAGGTTTGATGCCTCTCAGTAATGTCTGAGGAACAGTGTAAAATGCACTTCAAAACTATCCCTCGAAGAATGCATAGTTAAGGAATATCCACTCACTCTCATCCTGAAATTGGTAGGAGCTGCCCCTGAAGACATGCAGCTTGTTCCTACTTGACGCCCAGCAAGCTCAGGTGGGGCTGCAAGAAAGTCCTCACGCTGCCTCAAAGACAGACGGCAGGTGATTAAGTTTGGAAGCTCTCGGAATGCTCGAAAGTGTTTAGCTATAAGTGAGTTTAGGTGTGCTGACAGGATCAGTTGATTGG
Organism: Sapajus apella; assembly: GCF_009761245.1. Taxonomy (NCBI): domain Eukaryota; kingdom Metazoa; phylum Chordata; class Mammalia; order Primates; family Cebidae; genus Sapajus; species Sapajus apella. The sequence goes on from NW_022436944.1 coordinate 48,635,841, forward strand.
AACTTCAACAGCTTTCTCTATATTGTCATTGTGAGTTTTCTCTGTCCTCAATATAGTGTGTTCCTGAACCCATAGTATGTGATATTGAGGAATTTGTCCTAACATCTGGTGCATGACAATAAGATCCACAAAGGGACCCCACTTGAAGGATACTCTCTGATTGCTATTATATGGGCTAAAAAGAACGATTTCTGAATAGACCTGGTTAAAGAAAGCTATAAGCGGAAGAGAGAAGCAACTCAGTGCTTTCTGAAAATGCCAGAGTATCTGGAATGCTTTGCAGATGGTCCTGAAAGTGTTAAACTTAATGTTTATCCCTTTCCATGTCGTCTGTCTTTACAAGGGATTTGTGATTTATCAGGGACATGCCTGTGTTAAAGAGCACGTGGAACATCCCTGGGACTTAGTATGCAGACAGCATGCTTCCTAGGAACTCTGAATTCTAGCAAGTCTGATGAAAGATGGGAATTAGAGTTATTGCTGTTTTCTCTGAATAAGGGAATTGAGATGCAATGTGGGGGGTCGACCAGGATTTCAAAGACCTTAACTGGTTTTATGAGAGGTCACAATAGCCCAGGATTATTGCTCTTGCTTATGGATGGGGGGGACAGGTTTGAATGCCAGCTGGAGTAGTTTGAATTAGATAGGACCTGCCACAAGAAGCTTCTGAAGCCTGCCTAGTAAGGAAGTGACATAATGAAGATGGTGGCAGAGGACTTCATTCTCACAGCTGCTGGAGTACAATTATTCACAGCTATTCTAGTGGCTGACTGGCTAGGCTGGAGACAGGAGAAGCTGGAGTGGGAGAAACCCACCAAGAAGCTGTTATAATAATACAGGATAAGATGATGAATATTGCAGAATCAAATTGAAATGCAGATAAGAATTTCAATCTTCTAGCAGTCCTTTCTAGATCTAAAAGTAGTGAGGCAATACTAGACTGTCCTATTAGTGTAGAAGGTGTTTTCTGAGAAGTCTCCTTATAAATCATGGAATTATCTGATGTTGTAGCTGGAAGGATCTAGGGTCATCTTCTCCAGTGGTGGCTAATTTGGATGTCTATTGAGGCCAGACAGGCAAGGTGAATGTGTGGAGCCACTATTGCTTTAACATATCGTGTGGGAGTGGAATGTTGTGTGCTATGCAGCGTTCTGGGGGAACCAGCTCATAAGAGCTGATTGTTAAATTTTCAAGAAATGGGTAAGATGGTTGACATCACAGCGGTAACTTGAAGTTAAACCTAGCAGGAGTATTTACACCATTGAAATTGGCAGACACTACAAATCAGAGCTCCCCATCTCCCAAGAGCTGGTTGTTAAATGTTTATCAGCAGCACACCACTGGTAATGCAACAAACAAGAGCCATACGCCAAGGCACTTCAACCTCAAAGGCCTGGTGGGAACATGGGCTATTTCCAGATGTTCTAATTTTTCAAGACTCACACGCCTTTATTTTACACATGATGTAATGCAAGCCTAGGTGGGAGTGTGGCATATCTGAGGAAATCATGAAGGCCAAATAGAAGGAACAGAGATCCCTCAGTCCAACAGCGTTGCTGTTAAAACAGGTATCCATGCTCTATGCATTGCTTTAGGAGAATTGGGCAAAAGGTACTCCACAAATATGAAAAAAAAAAAAAAAGGCATGGCATTCTTTAGCCTTAGCATGTAACATCTCCTTTATGTTACTGGGTTAGGTGTGCATGGCCAAAGAACTGATGAGGTCAGGGACTACCGAGTAACTGAGGGGAATATTTCCTACTTCTCTAATCAGTAATTTTCACTAAGAAGCAAATACAAAAGCAAATAGAAGCAGAATTAGACATCCTGAGGTTTAACTCTTAGGTAGGTATTGCAATTCTTGAGCTCTGCCTGTACCCATGGAAAGAAACAGGCACTTTCTATGATCCCTCTTAATTTAAACCTTGGGAGACAATTTTGCATGACTGACACAGAGGGCTTATGCTTACATTGCCTCAATACTTTGTCAATAGATTGTGATCTCTTCTGTTCCATTAAAAAATATTTAGAACTTCATATTATTCTAGGCAATTCACAGGCAACTGGGAAAGAATCCTAAATTTAGCTGATTTCATAAGAAAGGATCTAAAGTTCACTTCAGCAGCTACATATATGCTGAGTAGTAAAAGAAGTCTCTCCTAATTGACTGTTGTTCATGTAGAAGGTTCTGGGGAAAAACAATTAAGTTAAAAGCTACCTTTGTGTCGTAAATCTCAGTACCTTGACAAAGATGACTTATTTTAAATTAATTGCAAAGAACTTTTGCAAAATTACATCGAATTTTGAAAGACTTTCTTTATCCATAGAGCAATATGACCAAGTAGTTAATGTCTTTCTCTTTACTTGGAAACTTTAATTAAGGTTTCTTGTTCTATAACCTTGTCAGATCACTGTCCTGGCATGGTCTTAAAATAAGTTTTATGGCCTTCTTAACCTTCGTTTACCTTAGAAATAGAAAGAAGCCAACCTTCTTTCCCTCAAAGTGAGAGTAGAAAGCTCTGCACATCTTAAAATACTGTAAACGTACTGGGCTGGTGACTTGGGATTTAGTAGTTCTTCAGTGTTCTCTTGAAAATGTTTGCTAGTTCATTAACTACTGCTCATGCCCTCCTTAATTGCTGTTTATCTTCACACCATTACCAGTTTTGCTCTTTCTAAAACCGGTTTAACACAGGAGGCCATCAGAAAGGGTCTTATTTTATTGACTAGAAACAGTAACCGGAGCCATACTATCTACAGATGAGATGAAGGCAAGCTTTAATGGAGAGTTACAGGTTCCTCACCTGGTCGCCGCTCTTCTGAGAACTTGGCAGGATGGCACTTCTCAGCCCCTTGGTGGCAAGGTTGAGGCCCTAGGAGCAGTTTTAAACCAATAAGCTGTGGTCAAAGGTGGTATGTGCCGACTGGCAATGTTCTGATTTATAGCTGATCTATCAGCGGGACTCGAGTGAGTGACTTCGGTAACAGTGTCCCCACCCTCTCCTCTGGTGCCCCACAGGGATGTGCAGTATAAGCAAGAAATGAGTTTATTTTATTTTAAGCCACTGAGATTTGGGCAGTAACTGTTACTGCATGATAACCTATCCTGTCTTGAGTGATACCAGCAGTCCTGTGATTCTGAGGGAAGTGCCTTCCACCCTGAGTGCTGTGTTGTTTTCCGAGTCATCTGATGACTGGGGTGTGAAAGCTCAGAAAGACCTTCAGTCATGCAGAAAATTGACAGTCAGTTTGAATGACTAATTCTTAACTCCTACCACCATAACCACTATGACTATTCTTGTTCAGTTTTCTCAATTTTTTTTTTTTTTTTTTTTTTGCTCTGAGACTTGACGTGTGAGAAGAAGCCATATTGTTTGTACTTTGGGTGGATGGTAAGGTTTTCAAGTTTAAAAAGCTAGTGCAAAGGCCCAGAGGTGAGAAAGAGCTTGACATGTTAATGTCTGTGAGAGGGTACAAAGTATCCTATAATGGATTCTGTGGGTTCCCCCGCCCCAGGTGCTATCTCCAGCGCGGTGCACTCAGTGAGTGTTGGCTGTTAATGGCTCACGGCAGCCACCTTCTTTGGAGCATTGCTTTCCACAACTGGGAGGCACCAAAACTAGAAGCTTCTTACCCCTACCCTCCTCCTCCTCAGGAGGGTGAGCCCACAGCTAACGACTTACTGCCTTGGCGAACAAAATGCTGTACCATTGCCTCTAGAGAGGCTACTTCTGCTTTGTAGGGTATGTCCTAGAGCATCTCCTCACTCCCAACAGGCAAATCTGGATCCTACTCGAGGCTTCTCCTGTCTCCTTTACAGTAGCAAGCAGTAAGTAATAAAGCAAATGTCCTATTCTATCATTGCTGCCATAACAGAACACCTGAGACTGGTAATTTATAAAGAACAGACATTGATTGCTCACATTTTTAAAGGCTGGGAGGTCTAAGATACAGGTGCCAGCAGGTTGGTGTCCAGTGAGGGCCCAATCTCTGTCTCCAAGATGGTACCTTGAATGCTTCCTCCTGTGGAAAGGAGAAAAATGGTTCCTCGTGCGACAGAAGAGCAAGAGAGGAGTGTGGTGTCCTTACATGACTGAAAGTAAAAGAAAACAAATCTACTCCCACAAACCCTTTTTATACCAGGATTAATCCATTCATAAGAGTGGAGCCCTCATGACCTAAACACCTCCCATTAAGCCCCACCCACAAACATTGGTATATTGGGGATTAAGCTTCAATGTGAGGTTTTGGAGGGGACAAAAACATTCAAACCATAGCACCATCCTTGCTGAACCCCTTTCTCTTTTCTATCCTGCTTTCCTCATTCCATTGTACATTCATTTGCTCAACAAGTCATATGCATCCAGGTCTGTATCTCAGGCTCTGCTTCTAGGGAACTTGACAGAACACATGTGCTGTGATAGGAAAGGGTCCTATGAGCAAAATATGTGAAGAAACTCTGCGTGCTATTAACTTTTCTTGGAAGTTCCTCATAACTAATGGGGTATTAAATCCTCTTAAGTCCTGCAACAGAGAAATTTGTTTAACCTTGAATAATCTATTTAACTTTGAGACTTTAAAGAGCTCTGATACGGGATCAGGGATCTCAGCTTCAGACCCCTGCTTGCACTTACTAGTTGTGTAATCTCATACAAGAGCCTTAATCCTGTTGAACTTCCCTTTCTTCTCAGTAAATGGTATTATATTAATTGCTAGTGAAAAGTAAATATGTACAATAAAATAAATATGTAAAATAAAATAAAACTATATTGGAAAATAGTTTGGCAGTTTTGGGTAAAGTTAAACATAAATTTATAAACCACCAGTTCTCCTAGGTTTCCTCCCAAGACAAATGACAATGTATGTCTATGCAGAGACATACACACAGGATTCAGGCATTATTTACAATAGAACAGAAATGGAGACAACCCAAGTGTCTACTAGCTGTGATATAACCCCACAATGCACTACTATTCAGCAGTAAAAGAACCACTGATACATGCTACAGCACAAACCTCAAAAACATGATGCTATGGGAACAAAGACAGAAATAGAGATGACATAGCCTGTGATTCCATTTGTATAAAATTCCCAGATCAGAGGTTGCCTGGGCTTTGGGTTAGTAGTGGGGGTTGACTGAAAATGAGCACAGAGGAACTTTTGGGGCTGATGGAAATGTTCTAAAATTGGACTGTGGAGATCCCTGTGTAACTTTATAAACTTAATGACCATCAGTTGAATTTTGTATTTACAATGGCTGACTTTCGCGGTGTGTATGCTACACCTCAACAAAACTGCTACAACACGCTCTGAGAGACAGTACTTTCTTATTCTGACCTGCCCTAAAAATATATTTTTTGCAGATACGGAAATTTATGTCTAATGGAAGATAGTATTAAAGAGAAGGAAGGAAGACTGTAATAGTTACCTTGTGGGATTACTGTAAGGATTGCCTGAGAAAAGCACTCAGTGTTTGATACATGTTAACTATTGTTGCTGTTGTCATTTTTGTTGTAGTTGAGCCAGTATTTCCCCACTTTTTAAAAATTTTTATCTATCTATCTGTCGAGATGGAGTCTTGCTCCATTGCCTGGACTGGAGTGCAGTGGCACAATCTCGACTCACTGCAACCTCCGCCTCCTGGGTTCAAGCAGTTCTCCTGTTTCAGCCTCCAGAGTAGCTGGTACTCTGGTGCATGCCACCATGCCAGGCTATTTTTATTTTTTAGTAGAGACGGGTTTTGCCATGTTGGCCAGGCTGGTTTTGAACTCTTGACCTTGTGATCTGCCTGCCTTGGCCTCCCAAAGTGCTGGGATTACAGGTGTAAGTCACCGTGCCTGGCCCTTCCCCACTTATTTTTAAGAGCAAAACTTATTTTTCTAAGAATATAGATATGATAATGGGATATTTTGGGATCTGTTATCTAAGAAACTTTGCACATTAGCTTTTATCCTTTTTAACACTCTGTGGTTTATTTTGTTTGTTTTTCTTGTAGCTTACCTGGGGTATGTAGAATTGAAAAAATGCTTTTTTATTTCCTATGTACAGACTGCAAAATGTGATGACTTTTCAGTATTTCAGATGCAATAAAATATTAGTTTGTGGATTCTAGTAAGGACTCAGAGTTCTACAACATACATTACATTCTGATAAAATTCATATTATTTTTGAGAAAGTGAATACAGTATGTTAGGCCAAATGTCTCTGAAAAACCAATACATATTCTCCCTGTACATCTTTTAGACATTAGATACACTGAAAATCTCACCTAGATGACCTTGTGTTTTTAAAAGGCAAATACATCTGCTTGTGTACTGTTTTTGGCTTAGCCAGAAATTATTGTTAATTTTGACCCCCAAAAGGCAGATTACTAAAATACGTTAGTGTTTTGGGCATGTGCAGTATAGAACACTTTGGACCAATTTAAGCCGTCAGAGTAAGACTGCACCCAAACAGAAGTGCTTGTAGAAATGAATTGACAACTCCAGTAGTTGTAAATCAATGCACGCTGGGCAATCAGACTCCCTTATCGCTCCCTAAAATGACCTGCTTAAAGGAAATTGAAGCACTGTTATAGTTGAGATATCTGTGCAATCCACATGCTCAAAGTGGTGATCACCTTCAAATTTAAGCACTTAATTTAAGAGCTCCAATAATTTTAAATTGCTATGTGCCGCAAAGAGTGACAGACGGTTACCAGAGTGAGCCAGTATTTTAAAAACACTTCTATTCAGTGTAATATATTTCTGTGGAAAAGTTCACAGCAAGTTGGAGCAAATTTCCAAATTAACATTGAAAAATGAAAAGTGACATAGCGACAAACTTCAGGTTGGTTTTCTTTTTTCTGTTTCCCTTTTCTTTCCCCCAGCCAAAAGAAAGGAGTAAGCCTAGTCACTCATCTTTCCCTTGTATTGAAAAGCCAGAGGGATTTGCTAGGAGCTAAAAATAAGTCTGTCTTTTTAAGTGTGGAACCCCCTGGTGAAGCCACACTTGGCAGTAGAATAGCTCTGTAGAGAGGACCAGGGAGAATGGCCCTTGGGGCCAAAGGGGGAGAGACAGCTTGCATTAATCCAGCTGGGCTCTGAAAATCCCTGCGTGAGTTTAGAAGCCCCAGGGGAGGAAACCGGAACCTGGACCCAGGGTAGTGAAATTTACATGGTGCAAGCCCCATGGCTTAGGGAGCCAGGGGCTGTGTCTGGAAGTGCTTCTGTGTCCACCTGCCTCTCCTCTCCTGCCCTGAATTTCCTCTGCATGTCAGATCCGTGGTCCGGCCCTGGGCTCACCCCAGCCTCTGGAAGTTCTGTTCACTGGGCTGGGCATGCCCCACTCCTCCTTCTTCCTGTTCCTGTCTTCCTTTGATAAGTTCCTCCACTCTCCTGGATATCTGAATTACCAAATATGGCTCCACATTTGTTCCTTTCCTTCCCAGCCTCCACTTTTATCTCTCTCTGTCCCATCCTCACAATATCCTACTAAATTTCTAATAGGGTCTAATTTTTCATCTGCAATTGGATTCACAGCCAACAGCCTCTTTTAATCCCTTCACTGAAAATTGAGAGGTTTAAAAAATCTATTTTGATATACTTTTCATACAATAAACCATACCCATTTTTGTTGCACAAGTTTTGTTGTTTTAAAAATGTTGCATCTAAGTAACCATCACTACAATCAAGATGTAGACTATTTGTTACCCCAAATCCCTTTGTGGCCAGCTCCCCTGACCATGGCCCTAGGAAACCACTGATCTGTTTTCTGTCACTTCAGATTAATTGTCTTGATTCTTCACCAATAAAATGTTGATTATAACTTCCACTGTACAGGTTGTCCTGTAACTGAGTGAGAAACTAGTGTTTCTCAGCAACCCAGTCCCTACCCCCAGGGACCTCCTACAAGCCTGAATTTCTTTTGAAGTTTTGTGTTTAAGTTAAAAATGTAATGCTATTTCTCATTTTGTTTCACTTATATCCATGTTTGTTGTAACTTGAAAATTATACCCTGAATTACTTATCCAGGAAAAAAAAAATGCTCCTGGAAGATGTACTATGTTTACTCAGTGGTTTTCAGCATGCTGTGACTTACTGATACCCTCCCTGCAATGAGTGACTATCTACGAGCTATCTCAGTTTGGGGAGCTACCTAAAATATTCTTCCTAGCCAGCCTTGCCACAGAGCTGTCACTCAGAATCCTCATTCTCTTAATAAGTTCAGTTGTAAACAAAGGTTGATTTAGCAATGTGGGGCTTCTCAAAACAGAACTTGGGGAGGAACATGGTTCAAGAAAACTTTTATTTGGCAATATAGATCCAAAGCAGAAATGGACTCATCTGCAAGTCTTACTTGCTTAGGGGCTACTTCTACATATAGAATTCTTGACTGCATTTAGAGGGTTTATTCAAATATTATTATTGCTGTTATTATTAGTCTATATATAACTGAACTTCTTGTATATGCCAGGCACTGTTCTAAGTGCACCATAGCTTTTTGCATTTAATTTACAATAAGATTCTGCAAAGTAGAAATTAAAATCTTTATTTTATTCATGAAGAAACTGGCCCCTCAGAGATATTTATCCAAGTTACTTAAACTTGCACAAGTACCACAGCAAGTAAGTTTGCAACTATAGCCACACTAAACCCCAAACTTATTCATCCACAGCATCTCTGTATTAGAACACATCTGATACCAAAATAAAAGGTGGATGTCCGATAAACTATTTTCTCAGATTTAGTGGGTCTTTCCATTGTTGGATGAGACGCTTTTGCCAGGAGTCTCCAATGATGTGCTCTGTGTGTGTGTGTGTGTGTGTGTGTGTGTGTGTCTGTGTCTGTCTATGTGTGTGTTTTTAACTTCTCTTCCCCTCAATTACGCTACTTCACCTCCCTTTCCTGTCCTGGTTCAGAACTGGAAAGGATGGTTCTCTCTGGAAAGTCAGCTCTCTGGGGATGACAGATGGCTTTGATCTTCTATGTGATAAGGGTCTCAGAAGAGACATTGATGAATGATATGCTATGGGGCTGTGCTGGAGGGCATCAGTCACTTGGGCTGCCTGGAAACCTGTGACTCTGGCTGAAAGGGGTTATGGATTCCAGTTAAAACAGGGAGGGGTGGATAGCATGCCATGATTTGAGAGGCTCTTATTCTGTTGCAGCCAAGTTGTACAGAAATAGACAGGGCCTGGCTGCTGTGGGATGCAGGGATTAGGGTACAACATGTCCTTGGTTCTAGGGAAGGATCTGGTTCCAAATGGAATCTAAACATCTTGCCTCCTGTCTCCCCGGCAGCCCCCTCCAATCTCCATAGAGGAAGGGCGACTTTTCATTTGGAACAATGCTAATGGAGTCATTCGGGTCAGTGTCTCCGAGATAAAATCTGTCACTCCCTTCTGCAAGCTCATTATTTCTACCTTCAGGCGGCAAGGAGGCAGGAGGCAGCAGAACACTAGAGGATAGGGCTGTTCCCTCTCAGGGCACACGTGCTCTCTCTCTCTCTCTCTCTCTCTCTCTCTCTCCCTATCCACCTCCACCCTTTCTAAATATATGTGTGTTTGTGTGTGTGTGTGTGCGTGTGTGTGCACGAGCACGATTGTGGTCTTAAAGGTGTGATGAATTATGGGCAAACCTTTTGTCTTTAACAAAGAGGGTGTCAGTGTTTACATTCTATACATAAATTTTATTTCCCTGGAAGTCTGCCCCCAACCCACTTCTGTATATGCTTTAGCATAGCCATTTAACTACAACAATAATAACAAAAGAATGAGCTGCATACAAGGCCGGACTTGGCTTGGAATTACGTCCCACATAGCTCTAATTGTTCAGTAATTTAAACAGAAGAGTGGCATTATGTTGACTCGGCGATTTAAAATTATGCTAAAGCAGGATTTTGCCAGCTGGATCCTTGGCCTTGTTCAGGAGCATACTTGGCTGTGTGCAACAGGGACCACTAATCCATGAGGATAGAGAAAATGAAAAATTTTTAAAAAGGCAGAGTATTCTGCAAACCAGCAAACAATCGCCAAAGTGCTAGGACTTTACGAAGAGTAGAGACCCTGTGGTTACTTTGGCAGTGTTAGCTATTTGTACTTGTATGAGAGAAAGGGCACCTGTGAGCTCAGCTGTCATTCAAAGGTAAGATGCCACCTTCATTTAACAGCAATGGCAGGGGCATGCATGCTGGATTTTTCTCTCTCCAGTCCTTGAACAGATACAACCTTTTCTAAAATTCTGGCTCAGTTCTGCACCTTCCTGCACAGTATCCTAGGAAAATATTGACAATTAAGTGTCCCGGTTTCCTGGGCCTCTGATGTTTCTCAACTATTTAAATTTTAATGCCCATAGGGTTTCCCAGCTGAAGGCTAAGGACTTTGGTGAAGTATCTTTCTTTGTCCTTCCAAAGTGGGGCAGATACTTTATCTCCTGCCATATAAATTCATATGACTGACCATGTGGCTGTTGTAATGACCTTCATATAAGACCTTGTGGCTGTTTTAATGGCCACATGCCCCCATGTTCCTCTCCTTACAGTCAGAGCTGATTTTTGTAAAGTATGAATCTGGACTCTGTGTTGCCAGGTCGTCACAATTTTCATTCTGGATTATAATGTCAGGTTCCCAATATTTAAATATAAGACCAACCAAACAAATATACACAACAAGCAGGGAAGCTCCAGAGAGCTAGGCCAGTGATACAGGCTGATGAATGATCTCTCCAGGGCAACTCTGTCGGGATATAACACTGCTATGAGCAGGATAGGGCTGGCGAATCACTAGGTTGCCGCCTGCTCTCTACAGTCTTTCCATGTTTTAGACTAAGGCTGTGTCTTGCCTCCTCTGAAAGGGGGCTGTTGTAGGTGGCAGGGATGCTGCACTTGGCATCACAATTGCCTTTGGTCAGGTCGAGCCTCGGCACCTGAGCGATCGTAAGCAGGTTGTGTCCCTCTTCGGCACTTTGCCCACTTGCCTTGTCAGTGAAACGTGAATGAGTGCTGGTCTTGTCCCTTTCTCGCTGTTTTTATCAGGAGACGATGAGGAATGGATATATAAAAGCACAGTACTTGGTTAACTCTTGAGCCCCACAGAGGAGCACATCCTGGGCTGGTGGTCAAAGATTGGGGTTGTGCCCTGTTGAATTTATAACTAACCAGCTGTGAGATCTGGTCAAGTTGTGTGATCATTCTGGGATTCAGCCTTCTTATTTGTTAAGATCAGGTTTTTTGAAGGGAAGAGGTAGAGTGCACAAGAGGAGGCAGACCTGGAACCAAGTTGACGCTCTGGCAGTTACCGACTGTGAGATCTGGCTCAGCCAAGTGATCCCTTGCTATTCATTGTGGTTTGGCAGCATCAGCATCTCCTGGAGCCTGTTAGAAATGCAGAGTTTCAGGCCACACTCCGTATTTGCTGAGTTAGAATCTATTCCCCAAACAATCTATAAGCTCATTCAAATTTGAGGAGCATTGACCTAAGCTACTAGAACACAAAACGTAGTCCTAGATGAGCAGCATTTTCATCTGGGGACCTGTTAAAAAATAACTTATCAGGGCCCCTCTTGGACCTACTGAATCAGCAATCTAAAGATGGGGACGGGAGTCTGCAGTTGAATAAAGCCTTTAGGTGATACCGATGCTTCACATTGGTGAAGCCTATTTGCGTTTCCGTTACCTCCTCATCTCTAATCTAATTGCATGCATAAATCTACCATTGGGGCATTTTCAGGATGAAAGAAAAATATGGCAGAGTATATTATAGTAGAATGAAATGTACTATAATATCTATTATAATATATATATATATAAAGAGAAAATCATGTATATGACGAGCAGAACTTGGTGTGCAGTATAGATTGGCAAATAAAATGGATACAAGGTAATTGGTGGTGGTCTATACCAGTCATGGTTTGAAGCCAACAGAAGCAAACCCCGGCTAACTCAAAGAAAATGAAATTTATGGAAGGATATGTTGTAGATTATATAATTAAATTTTAAAAAATGAGCCTCTGGTGCTTGGCAAAGGCAGCAACCAGGGAAGCTCCAGGGATCTAGGACAGTTACAGCAGTAGATAAATGGTCTTTCCAGGGCATTTCTGTCAGGATGAATCATCTCTAGTTGCCTTTGGGGCCATTCTATTCAAGATCCAAATTTTTGGTAAGGAAACTGCCTGGCAGCCTTGGGTCAACTGGAGGACAAGGCCCCTGAATTGCCAGGGAGTGAGGGTGGAGGAGCTTCTCAAAGGAATCTGCTGTTGTTATATAAAAAACGAAAAGTGAGAATGGGAACTAGGCAAGCTACTCCACAGATGCTCGTTACAGATATTTCTAGCTCCAGTATTCTGAGTCGAACATTCTGCATGGACCTCGGGCCTGGCAGACCCATGGGAAATCCTGGAAGAGCAAGCTGAAAGATAGGACTGGTGCTTCCAGGAAACTTCCTGGCTGCCCCCTTCCATGCACAGCTGCGGTACTTTTCTGTGTATCCAGACTGGAATAGGTTTCCCTTGGATGATGAAAGGAATTGTATGTGTGATGAAAGGAACTGTGTGTGCTTTCGCAAACACAACCGTGGCTCACGTGTCCCTGCTCACACTGTGAAGCCTGAAGTTTTCCTTGAGAAGGGGCCACTCCTGCCTCCTCACTAACAAATTCAAAAGTATACAGCAAAATATGTTAGGATGTCACATTGGACATCTTCCTTTTCTCCCACAGTTTTGTAAGTGATTATACAACCAAGCCCATGCCTGAATTTTGCCATATTGGCTCTATGAACTGTTTGTTTTTATGAACATTTTGCTCATGTGGGAAAAATGGCTATGCATTGCTTGAACTCTGGCCCTGTTTTTTTGTTTTTATCCTTTTTATTCTACCAGTTAATCACAAGAAACAATCCTTCTGTATGTGGATTTTCCCCTGGCATACATCTGTGCTATGGAAACAGTAGCTCATAATGGCCGATCTGTGAGGGGACGTTGGTGTGAATGCTGGCTTATTTAATGTGCATATGAGGGAAGAAGAGATTTCAAGGGCCTTTTAAAAGGATTGTGCTGGCATCTTAAGAATCATCTGGTGCCTCATAATATTTGCTAAGGAAAGCACAGAAAACCTGCAGAGGCTGTGAGGTTCAATGGTTACAGTATCCACCTGCCCATCAAGCAGGCTCGTCCCAGAATTAACCACTAACTCTCAGTTTCACACATCTTGGGTGACTTGCTCTTTCTTTCAACTTACGACAGAGACATCAATAATTGTCCCACAAAGTTGGAACTAAAGTAGCCAGTAGAACAAGACCAAAATAGTCAATATCAATAAAAAAATTAATTGGTTTTAGATCTGAAAGAGTATCAAGTTCCTGAGTACAATATTAGAGATAAGTTCATGTCTGGAGGAGAAGGGCTTGTGAACTGCTCTGGTGAGAAGAACAGATAACAATGGAATCATCTTTTATAAAAGGGATTATATTCTGGTGCCCTAATGGGAGGTAGAAATTGCATACAATTAAGATAACCTTTAGAACTCTCTTAAATATCACAGGGAGTTTTGTATGTACACATATGCAGCAATATATAGTATAAATAATATGTAATATTATATGGTATATTTTACATTATTATGTAATATGCATATATGATGTATACTATATATTACATTTATATATAATATATACCAAATGTGGTATATTATAAATATAGTAGTTCCCCTTATCCACAGGGATACATTGCAAAACCCCCAGTGGATACCTGAAACCATAAATAATATCAAACCATATATATGTATATATATATATGTGGTTTTCTTCTATACATACATATAGGATGAAGTTTAATTTGAAAATTAAGCACAGTAAGAGATTAACAACTAGTAATAAAATAGAACAATTAATATACTGTAATAAACATTATGTGAATGTGGTCCCTCTCTCTCTCAAAATGTCTTATTGTATATAATATTTCCAGATTGTGGACAACAGTGGATGGGGATGGGACTGAGGACACAAATACAGGGAAACTGCCATATTTATGTCTTATACACACAAGTAAATATATTCCCGTGTTTATAATGTATAAATCTAAGTAATACACATATACATACTTATATTTAAAACATTGTATATTGTACATAAAGATATACTATATAATATATTGCCTAAATAATAAACAATTGATATTACATAAGTTTATATTAGATGTGAACTGCAAGTTTATAATGTTGTAAACATACATATGTAGCATTTGTATTTGAATACATGTTCAAAATATAATTTCACAGAATTTTAATTATGTAAACAAACGTGCTTACATTTGAAATCCCAGAAGTTTTGACACGTGTAATTAACTTCTTTTTACCTCAAAGCCTTACTTATAGAGTACAAAGCGCCTTCTCTTGGCTTCATTTGGAGTTCCCTCATTTTACCCCTGTATATAGGTATTATCCAGACTCAACATTTGGTGCTATGCTGCCTTTTCTGCCCAAATGCTATGAATTTAAGCTATGCATAAATATAAAACATGAGGTCATGTTTGAAGTCTGGTTCTTTACCAATCTTAGTTTTAGACTTGAGTAATTTGGGAGCACAAGAAGCCAAAGAAATTGCTAGTGTGCTAGAAATGCCTTCAAGAATGACAATTGTTAAGTATCCATTCAAAGAAAAACTGAGTGTTTCTGGCAGATGGATGATATTTTAAATCCTCATAATTTATTTACTCTTATTTTAACCATCATAAAAATTGTAGTCTATCAATTATACATGAAACTGAATATTAAAAGCCGGAGAAGAAACATGGTGGCATGTATTTCCTTTGAGCCCAGTCACCTCAAATTATAAACAAGTCCTAGGCTTACGTCTGTGTGCAGAAATGCACATGTATATTACATAGCCAAGTATTACATAAATCAACAGTTATCATTGCTGCATACACTATTTTCCTACAAACTCCAATTTGATTTTCATAAACAACTGTTTCTCAAACATGATGTTTAGAATTTCCCTCCCCAATGACCTCTGTTTATGAGCATATCATATACCTTTTCTTCCCATTGTAGTTATAAAGCAAAAGAGGCTACCTTGCAAAGTAAGTCTCTTCCTAGCCTTTTTTGCAGAAGATAATACAGTGGTGGCATTTTCTAATTTGTTGGAATGTTTATTTTGGGGGAGAGGAGGGACTCAGATTTGTTCTGGGTAGACTACAAAGAATTAAAATTAGTTTTTGGGTATTTTTTTGGAATCTATCTTTTTTTAGACTAATACCTTGCATTTGGTCATTGAAAAAGTAACCATTTGAAAGAATAAAGAAAGCTCAGAACAGGAAATATAGAGAAACAAACTGTGTTTCAAATCAAGTTTTCCACTCACTTCTCTCTACCGCCTGCCATAGAGTATTTTAAGGAAACTCGGCTGACAGCAGAATTAGTGCCTCCCAAAGGTCCCAAATATGCACAATGTCTTCCTTTATGACAGAACTCTCTTAATTGTCAGTTTAGGTTGTTCAAAATGACAGTAATAAAGCAAAAAACAAGTTTTGTGTGGAATAAATATAGAGTTCATCGTAGCTATTAGCTATTAAAAATTCTAATGACATGAAAGCCAATTATTGTGAATTCAGGTGGTTATTCTGAATGTACTTAGGTACGTGACAGTTGAGGTACACATTTTGGCCCCAGACAGCTCCATTAATTAATTACTACTCAGGATTCTAAAGCTTGCTTAGATGCTTCAAGGGCTGTGTAGAATACTTATAAGATACCTACTCAAGTTAAGTCCAGACAAGCAAGCCATATACTTAAGAAACATTTTTCTACATACTTGTTTGACTTTTATATGTAAAAGTCAAACTGTATAAAATATTAAAAATATTTTACGCCATCTTTCATTTTTCTCTATAGAGAAATGTATATAAAAAATATAGCAACTTAAAATGAAAAAAATAGTGTGTCTGAAGAGGGCAGCCTTTCCACAATTTCTTGGAATTCACTCAGCTTAAATACACATTGCATTGAGCAGCTAATTTTTTTTTTTTTTTTTTTTTTTTTTGTCATTTAATGCTTGTGAATGCTTTTACATGTGCTGGTCCTAAATCTTATTCTCCAAAAATTAGGCTCAATTCTCCATTTCATGTTTCTCCTCCATGTTTTCTTTATTTCTTTCTTTTGGTTTCAAATTATGTAGGTGGCAACAAAATTCTTCCAAACAGAAGTCTATATTTGAAATAATTAACTTTCCCCCAATTTACTCATGAGTATTTTAAGGGTATGCAGTTGCTTTTTTAGATAAAGTTTTTAGAAGTAAGTTGTTTCTTTAATAATTATAAAATCTTTAGTTTCTTTAGGGGGAACAATTGATGTACTTTTCAAACTTTTCTACACATTTTATGCCCACAAGGATTAGCTATATGATTATTTTGAGGTAAAGTCATATAAGCATTCTCTCTGGCATAGTCCATTCAGTTATAGAGCAAGACTTTAAATGTTTTCTACCTGTAAGCACATCCATCTTGAGGAGCACTTATGCCGAGGGCAGTTGTACCTGACAGCAGGGAGGATGATACATTGCAGGAGCTGTGGCTATGCTTTCCTGGGTACCTACAGCCAATGGGCAAGTTGGAGCCTCATTACAACTGCCAGTGGTTGGGGAGCTCATTGCAACTGAAGGGGAATTACTTGCTACTTTTGCAGAGGAGAAGTTGGTCCTCACACTTCATTTTACGCTAAAGGTAAAGAGGCAGAGGAAATCCCAGCATGATGGTGGAGGCTGCGCAGCATCTATGGACGTGCTCTTTAGGGGAAAACTTCCTGAGAGTTTCATGTCTCTTTGTGATAAGGGATAGAAAGAAGGATCTCTAATTTCATGAAAGGTTTATTAAACCACACTTAAAATTCAGCAAATACCTCTACCCCTTTCAATCTTTGAAAAGCTTTGTGGATTATGGTGCATTGGTAGCATTTAAGTCCAGGGAGGTCTGACTTTCCTTAGAATTCATATAGCTTTGAGGAAAAAGTGCTTGGATTGGAATCCTAGGTTAGGGGTAGTTCCATTCCCAGAAACTGTGTTCTAGCTAGGTTCTGGCCAGATCCTTCCCACTTACACTGTCCTCTGTATGACAGTAATACTATGAAAACACCTTGAAAATATAGTATGTGATCTATGAATATTGAAAGACTTATGTATTCATGGAAAGTTTGACTTCAGCTGAATCTTCTCAATTTATAGATGAGCAGAAACGACTTGATTAATGCCACATAATTAGTCTCATATCTAGGAGAAACAAAATGTTCTCCGAGATTGCCTCCAGTACCTGCCTCCTGGTATTAGTACCCTAATGGAGTCAACTCCCACATTGTACCAGGACTGGTTTGCTTGGCAACAATTGCCTGTAATCATGGGTGACTAATGAGGAAATTCAAGATTTATTTTGTTTGAAATAATATGCCCGACACCACTATGTGTGTTTTATAAGTTTCCAAAACACTTGCTAGGAAATCTTCAATCCACAAATTCAGCCAGTGGAATCAACTTTGAGTTTTTTGTTTGATCATTTATATTTTTTTGGAGACAGGGCCTCACTCTGTTGCCCAGGCTGGAGGGCAGTGGTACCATCATGGCTTATGGCAGCTTTGGATTCCTGGGCTCAAGCAGTCCTGTCTGCTCAGCCTCCTGAGTAGCTGGAACTAAAGGTGTGCACCACTTTGCTCAGCTATTTATTATTATTTTGTAGAGTCAGGGTCTTGCTATGTTGCCCAGGGTGGTTTCAAACTCCTGGCCTCAAGTAATCCTCTCATCTTGTCCTCCCAAAGTGCTGGGATTATATGCATAAACCACTGTGCCCATCCAACTTTAAGTTTTCAATTCTAGATATGCTGGTGTCTTGACATTTTCTGGAGATAGTGATCCAATCCATAACTTCCTATTATGATAATTTTTACATCACAGTTTCCAAAAGTAGTGACCAATTCTCAAATGGGAGTAGACCTAGGGAAATGTGATAAGCAGTCATTCAATCAGTCTCCCATAAACAAGTCGCAAATTAATTTTTAAGTTTTCTACCATTGGAGCTATCCTCTGTATGAAAGTTCAGGTATTGCTTAAAGTGTTCATTGACATCCCAGGTTCCAAAGCAGTTCTCTGAAGAGTTAGGGTCATGTTGTTCAGACAGGCAGAGATGCACGCCACATCAGATAACTCACTTACTCAGGTATGTTCTAAGGAAGACCAGATCCCTGAGATGTTTAGTAGGTATTCAATAAGTGAGAAAGTTGAGATAAAGAGGGAAGAAGATAAGTAAGTAAATAGGTTCACTGGACAAGTAACATTGGGAAACTGGGTTTAACAGATTGATCCATGAATAGATCTTTGAATCAGAAATTCTCAGTGTCTTTTATATGCTAAAATGTCTAGAAATTCCTCAAGAGAGCAGTGTCCTCTGTGTTAGCTTTCCTGCTTTCCTCATACCCCAACATACCAGAGAGAGAGAAGAACACTATACAAACAACCTGTGGGCCAAATCTGACCCAAGAATGATTTTGCAAATAAAGTTTTATTGGAATACAGCCACACTTATTTGTTCATATATTGTCTATGGCAAAAATGAGTAATTGCAAAAAAGACCATACGGCTCATAAAGCCTAAAATATGTATTACAGGACCCCCTTAAGAAAAAATTTGCTGAGCCCTGAGTTGGGGCATCTAGAAAGTATAGTGGTGCCTGAAATGGACAAAAGAACCATTTTTCAGTAGTCCCTTCTTTGGGACTGTATAACACAGTTTGGGAAACAGTGAGTCAGCTCAAGCTTTCCTTATGGGTGTTGTGTATGCCTCACCTTCTTCTCTCGTTAGCTGGAAAGCAGGACTCCTTACACTGCCCTGCAGTGGAGCTGGTAGAGGATTTCTGTTTCCCTGAGATGTGGCCTGGCAGATCAAGCCCTGTAGCTAAAGTGAGTCAGTTCATTTTTGTAAGATGCAGCAAGATCAAGTTGAGTTAATAACAGGAAGCTTATCATTTATTTATTGAGCATCCTGCTCACTCTTTTTAGTTTTGTGCAGAAAGGGAGCTAGAGGTTACCTTGTGTTCATGTCTTCGGGGACTTATGGCTGGTTCTGCCTCCTTGAAGGAAGTGACTACAAGACATGTTAAATAACAATGTGAAAATTCAGGGAATTAATTTTTCTCAAAAGACCTAAAGGGGGAAAAATCCTCAAACTCGTGTTTTCTGTGTTTCAAAAGAAGAATGTCTTCTTCTCCCCTAGGAATGGTTCACAGGATGCCATATGCTTTCTACAGACATTTACTTGTATCATAGTTAAGGTGAATAGTGTTTCTGCTAATAAGGTGAATTACTTATCTATTGCTGTAGATAGCAAATTACCCCAAGAATTAGCAGCCTGAAGCAACATTATCTTACATAGTTTCTGAGTGTAGATTGGGGAGGTGGTTCCGGCCCAGTGTGTGTCTTACAGCTACAGTCAAGCCATTAGCTAGTGCTACAGTCTCAGAAGACTTGACGGGCTAAAGTATCAGCTTTCAAGCTCACTCATGCAGCTGTTTATAAAAGGCTTCAATTCCTCAACATATGGGACTCCTCATAGGGTGACGCATGATGTAGCTTCTCCCAGAGTAAATGATTTAAGAGAGAGCATACCCAAGGTGGAAACGTTAGTCTCTTCTATCTTAGTTTAGGAAATGACATACCATCATTTTTACTGTATTTTATTGGTCAAATAATATGGGAGGGGACTACAGAGAAGAGTGAATGCCAGAAAGCAGGGGTCATGGGAGGCCACCTTAGAACCCGGCTACCACATTCTGGTTGTTTAAATCAGTGTCTGTGATGAAACCTCTTGTGCGTTTCCTTCCTCCCTCTGACCTAGGACACTCAAAGCCCAAGGTTAGCAAGTCTAATGTCTTACATGAAACCAAAGTCAAGCTTCCACATGTAAGACCATTGATAGCCCACAGGGCACCTTTTTAGAAATGAGAAAAAGGTGCCCTTCCCAAGATATTTTACTTCCACTGGTTGGAAAATTGCCCTAATACGCCAATTTTATTACAGCAAGGCACTTTACATCTGCTGGAAGAGTGTTGTAATATACCAGTGTATGGTATTTTTTAGTTTGTGAATGGCTCCCTCATGCAGTATGCAATGTGCACAGCCTACATATCCTATGCTCTTGGCATGTGGATTCTAGCTAACTGCACATTTAAAATAGCTAAGTACAATGATTGCCATATCTTGACCATAGTCTTTCTACAATCTCTTAAATGGGCTTAATCTCTCACAGTGCACCCATAACACTTAAGAAAAATTAGAGTAATTATATGCTCTTGGCAATTATATATTCTTCCCTATGGTAGAGTTATATATGTGTTAACCTCCCTCACTGGGCTGTAACCTCTTTGAGGATCAGAACTGAGTCTCTTCATTCATTATTTTGTTTATCTCATATATACTGAAACATTGTAACTGGTAAAAGTGATGTTTAAAAAGTACTGGTATCCTGGTACTTAGATTCTCATGTGGGACATGAACAATGTCAAACAAAGCAAATATATGAACAAGGTAATTTCTAATAGTGAGAGGTTCTACGAAAAAATTATAACAGGGTAATGGAATAAAGACTGATGATATTAGGCTTATTTGTAGTTCTTTGGTGCAGAGTAGAAGAAGCAGGAGGAAACCTCTCAGAGGAGAACCCCAGCATCTTTGTAACCCCTGTTGCTAACAGAGTACCTTGCAGACACTAAATATGCAACAAAATGCTTGTAAAGTTAAACTGGAGTGGGGTTCAAAGAACAAACAAATGAAAACTCTGGGAGGACCATTTGGATTTCTGTAAATATGTGCTGTATTTTAACTCTTAGAGGAAGATGGAGTCCCTATTATTCCACATCTGTTTTTTATAAGCAAAGCACAAAGGCTTGGTTAGGTCTCCTTAAACAAGACTCATTTATTTCTCCTCTCTCGCTGGAAAATAAAGGAGCAAAGCCTACTGAATATAGTTACTAAATCAATCTTTACTGCTTAATTATATTGAGATTTTCTCCCTTTTATATTTGTGCTGAGGCTAGCTTAGATTTATTTTGTTTTGCATTTTGTATTGGAATGAGGCACAATGAGTAACTCGTCCAACTGCAGATTTCAAAAGGAGGAACATGGAGATTTGGGAGGCGGTCCAGTGGAGGGCAGTGAAATGGTTGAAAGACTGGAAACTAGGGCTCACTGAGAAAGGTTAAATAAAACGGATTGATTTAATCATGAAAAAATTACCAAAGGTTGCTTGGCATTAAAAAGAGATAAAGAATATGTGAGCTGCTTGTCATAGCTTTAATGATCTGGGGCTTTATTAAAACTGGAAAGATTTAGGTCAGTTTTTATACAGCATTTCTTTCCCAATTGTTGGAAGACTCTCCATAGTGTTAAGAATGTGATGGAACTCCTTGGCTGAGTGAAATGAATCTAGAGTTCTTAAGTTTCATAACTGAGCTCAATAATTTCTTATTAAAATGAGGGAAATTAGTTCATGATTGTGTTTATAAAGGATGGGGAGGGTAGAGACTGTTTCTTGTATATTTCCTGGACACTAAGTACATAGGCTCTCAATAAATGCTGAAGATTTATTGTTATAGCAGCACATATTGGAATATTTGTTCCAGAATATCACAGCTATAATGAGGAAATCATGCTGTTCTTTTTTTTTTTTTTTTCTTGAGATAGAATCTCGCTCTGTGGCCAGGCTGGAATGCAGTGGTATGATCTCCGCCCACTGCAACCTCTGCCTCCCGGGTTCAAGTGGTTCTCCTGCCTCAGCTTCTTGAGTAGCTGGGACTACAGGCACATGCCAACATGCCCAGCTAATTTTTTGTATTTTTAGTAGAGACAGGGTTTTACCATGTTAGACGGGATAGTCTTGATCTCCTGACCTCGTGATCCGTCTGCTTCGTCCTCCCAAAGTGGTGGGATTACAGGCGTGAACCACCACGGCCAGCCTCATGCCGTTCTTTTAATAGCAAAATTGATAAAGTCCAGAACTTCACTCTATCTTTTTCTTTATCAGTTTCCTTTACTTAGTTTGCCTACTATGAGTACTTGTGGTTTGTGTAACTACTTATTATTTAGGTCAACATGGGTAGAGTCTTACTACTTAACAGTTTACAAACTTTCTTACCTTGGAAGAATAATTTTTTAGTCAGCTCTCCATATCTTGCTTATTAAATATCTCACTGCTGTCTAGGTCATTTGCTTTTTTGGTCTTGTTTCTTGCATGATTCACTTCATTGGAGTTGGAAGTATGTTTTTCCAGCCGAAGTTAATATCCCAAAACTTAGGTCTGCCATCCAGAGTCCAGTTTGAGCACACCATGTTGGATCCTGGATCATATTTGTCAATGACTTTTTATGCTAAGGTATTAAATGCAGATGTGCAATTGGCACCTTTCAACACTATTTATTGGTTTTTCATTTTTCTTTCTTCAAATATGCTCAAGGCTTCATGCAGTCATACCAGGAAAAACTCCAGTTACTGAAAAATGTTCAAGTTCCCAAAGTTCCTTATCTTATGGTGACTGGCAACCAGATTTGGGAGAAGCTGGCCAAGCAAAGGACAGTTGCGGGGTGGAGGACGGCGGCTGCCTGGTTGGCTGGCAGTCTCCCTGAAGCAGCTGGCATTGCTTCTCAACTCTAAATTGCCATTGAATTTGGTCTGTGTTCCAGGCTTCTGCACAACACTTCCTCTTCTTCCTTTGTTTAACAGAACACCCTGTTAAAAAGGATCTTCCTAATAGCACCCTCTGCATGCTTTGTCACCAAAATGTTCTGTACTCTCTTACTCCTGTACTCCCTCCTTTTTGACATAAAGTACCTGGATTTCCACAAGCTTTACCAGCCTGAGGAAGGGAAAGAGAAGATTCAAAGTAGGGTAAACATTTTAGTCTCAATATTTCTTTGATTTCTAGCTCCTGCTAGCTTCTGTAGATCATTTAGTTCGTTCAAAGTTATTCCACAGTGTTCCTGAGACACGTGTCCATTAACCAACACTGTCGACTTTAAAGTGGTGACTGTCATTTTCCTTATGTCTTACCGTAGCAGCTTTAGCAAATAGTGTTTTCTAATAAGCCATATTACAGAGCTCCCCATGCTAATATTTTGAAGTCTAGGCCAATGGTGCTACACTTGCTAAGAAATTACAGAAGCTATGGGGAGTCTCTAATTTCACCATTTGTAGTGCATACTTGCCCTCAAGAATGCCACTTCCATCACCACTCTCCCTGTTGAAGCTGTCTCCTGTTGATATGTGCCAAAGGTAAACAGGGTTGTTTACTGAAGCTGTTAATTAATTAGCTTGATGTTCACTGGGAACTTACTAAATTCCAGGCACAGAATGTAAATAAGACCCAGCCCCAGCTGGCACTCCCACCCCACCCCTTACCATGGCTTTGTGAATGTATACTCTAAAGAGGGAGCTGCATTTAGAAGGCAATTATAGGACAGTGTGATAAGAGTTTTGATAAGGGGTAAGAACTGATGTGTTGAAAACAAATCAGAAAGGCAGCAGCCATTCTTGATTTGGGGGTTTTCCCAGGGAGGTGGAGTGGGCTGAGGTATCAAAACTAAAGCCCTTACTCAACCATTTAATTGGATTGTAGTTCAAGGCTCAATCTATATCAGTAGATTAAAAATCAGATTCTTTTTTCCCCGAGTGACTTCGCACAATTTCCTTAACTATTTCTCTGGAGTTTGAGTGTTCAATTTATCTGCTTAGAGAAAATTGTTATCAATAATATACTTGGGACCTTGTCCTTCAATGAATGCATGTGGCTGTAGAAGGATGTGTTGGGATTATTCTGGAATTTTTCTTTGCTTCTAAAATTTAGTGTGAATCAATTGAAGAGCCTCTTAAAATGCAAATTGCTGGATCCTACTCCCAGAGATTTGTAAATTCCTAGGGTCAGATAATTTGCATTTTCAACCAGCATGCCTCATTATTCTGGGTACTGCTCTTTGATTAACCACTGGTTGCTAAGAACACTAGTAGGAGTAAAATTAGGATATAAACAATTTCTTAGCTAGTTTGCAGGTAATTTTATTTTTGTCTAAGCTGACACCCAAACCATGTATTATGGCTAGTTTTGTTTCTTGTTTTTGTTTTCAAAAACACATCAAGGAAACACAACCAGATGTTATGATTTGTGATATGAGATTGATTTTTTAATAGTCACATCCATGACAGACACCACACAATTCTGAACATTGTCATGTTCTTAAATTTGTAATTAATGTTGATCAGTTATTTTGTTGTTTAACTCCTGCCTTTTACATTTATCCTTAGCTATAGAAAGGACATGAAGTGTGTGAATGACAGTAGATGCAATTGCCATTATAAAGTTAATTATACTTGAGTCAATGCTGAAATGCAGTGTGACCTTTAAAAAAAAGTTGCGTGTGAGCATGGAAGTATGGTGACCCTTCTTAGGAGAGACAGGTGTGCATTTCATATTGAGCTATTAGTGCAATCAAATCCACAAGTGTCCATCTTTTGAACTTCCCATTTCAAGATTACTTGATAACTTGGATCATACACTGCAGGCCACACATCTGACTTTTCTTTAAAATATGTTTTGAATGTCAGTGATTGTATCTTGACTTTGATTGCCATAATTTTATTTTGATTTAAAGAAACCAAAACTTTGTTTTTCCTGATAGTTCAGGTAAAATTTATAGTTACAATTTCAGAAATTCATAGTGTGGCTTTAAACAATAATGAGGTATGTTCTCAAAACTTGATGCCTCAAAAATTAGTCTGATAGTGAATTCCAAAATCTTATGATTTAGAGACAGAGTCTTTGCTAAAGCCAAGATGATCAGGCTAGAAAACCAGCTCACAGTCCCTTTCTAAGGGTTCAGGGAAGCTGGAATCGATAAAATAGGCAATTAAGGGGTTATTTTGAATTATTAACGTTCTGTAGTTAACTGAGATTTAAGAACACATTTCTTTGGTATTTTTAAAAACAATATCCCTGGGATGGAAGGCTGGTTCAACATACACTAATCAATAAACGTAATCCCTCCCATAAACAGAACCAGTGACAAAAATCACATGATTGTCTCACTGGATGCAGAAAGGCTTTGATAAAATTCAATACCCCTTCATGCTAAAAACTCTCAATAAACTAGGTATTGATGGAATGTATCTCAAAATATTAATAGCTATTTATGACAGACCCACAGCCAATATCATACTGAATGGTCAAAAGCTGGAACATTCCCGTTGAAATCCGACATAGGACAAGGATGCCCTCTCTCACCACTGCTATTCAACATAGTATTGGAAGTTCTGGCCAGGGCAATCCAGCAAGAGAAAGAAATAAAGGATATTCAAATAGGAAGAGAGGAAGTCAAGTTGTCTCTGTTTTCAGATGACGATTGTATATTTAGAAAACCCCATAGTCTCAGCCCAAAATCTCCTTAAGCTAATAAGCCACTTCAGCAAAATCTCAGGATATAAAATCAATGTGCAAAAATCACAAGAATTCCTATATACCAATAATAGAAAGCCAAATCATGAGTGAACTCTCATTCTCAATTGCTACAAAGAGAATAAAATACCAAGGAATACAACTTACAAGGCATGTGAAGGACCTCTTCAAGGAGAACTACAAACCACTGCTCAAGGAAATCAGAGAGGACACAAATGGAAAAACATTCCATGTTCGTGGATAGGAAGAATCAATGTCATGAAAATGACCATACTGTCAAAAGTAGTTTACAGATTCAGTGCTGTCCCCATCAAGCTACCATTGACTTTCTTAACAGAATTAGACAAAACCACTTTAAACTTCATATGGGACCAAAAAAGAGCCTGTACAGCCAAGACAATCCTAAGCAAAAGGAACAAAACTGGAATGATCACACTTCCTGACTTCAAACTACACTACAAGGCCATGATAACCAAAACAGCATGATACTGGTACCATAACAGATATATAGATCAATGGAACAGAATAGAGCCTCAAAAATAATGCCACATATCTACACCCATGTGATCTTTGAGAAACCTGACAAAACCAATGGGGAAAGAATTCCCTATTTAATAAATGGTGTTGGGCAAACTGGCTAGCCATATGCAGAAAACTGAAACTGGACCCTTTCCTTACACTTTATGCAAAAATTAACTCAAGATGGATTAAAGATTTAAACATAAGACGTAAAATCATAAACACTCGAAGAAAACCCAGGCAATATCATTCAGGATATAGACATGGGCAAAGACTTCATGACTAAAATACCAAAAGCAATGACAACACAAGCCAAAATTGACAAATGAGATCTATTAAAGAGCTTCTGCACAGCAAAAGAAACTATCATTAGAGTGAATAGGCAACCTACAGAGTGAAAGAAAATTTTTGCAATCTATCCATCTGACAAAGGGCTAATATCTAGAATCTATAGGGAACTTAAACAAATTTACAAGAAACAACCCCATCAAAAAGTTGGCAAAGGATATAAGCAGACACTTCTCAAAGACATTTATGTGGCCAGGAAATGTGAAAAGAAGCTCATCATCACTGGTCATTAGAGAAATGCAAATCAAAACCACATGCCATTTAGAATGGCGATTGTTAAAAGTCAGGAAACAACAGAATCTGGAGAGGATGTGGAGAAATACGAACACTGTTACACTGTTGGTGGAAGTGTAAATTAGTTAAACCATTGGGGAAGATAGTGTGGCAATTCCCCAAGGATCAAGAAACAGAAATATTATTTGACCCAGCAATCCCATTCCTGGGTATATACTCAGGATTATAAATCATTTTAGTATAAAGACACATGCACAAGCATATTTATTGAAGCACTATACACAACATGGAAGACTTGGAACCAACCCAAATGCCCATCACTAATAGACTGGTTAAAGAAAATGTGGCACATATACTCCATGGAGTACTATGCAGCCATAAAAAATGATGAGTTCGTGTCCTTTGCAGGGACATGGATGAAGCTGGAAACCATCATTCTCAGCAAACTCACTCAGGAACAGAAAACCAAATACCGCATGTTCTCCCTCGTAAGTGGGAGTTGAACAATGCGAACACATAGGCACAGGGAGGGGAATATCACACACTGGGGAATTTTGGGGTTGGGGAGCTAGGGGAGAAATAGCATTAGGAGAAATGCCTAATGTAGATGATGGGTTGATGGGTGCAGCAAACCGCCATGGCACGTGTATAACTATGTAACAAGCCTGCACATCCTGCACATGTATCTAAGAACCTGTAGTATAATAATAAAAAAAAAATTGAAAGGAATCTACTATTTCCATGGAAATTCACTATTGTCACTGTATTAGTAATCATTTAATCACTCTAAAAGTGAAAAATAATTAAATTGTACAGATTTGGTGCTGGGCATGAAGACCATTTAATTTAACCTTATTTCACAATTAGGTAAATGAATATCCAAGAAGGTACATGATCATTTAGCGGTAGAGTCTGATAAATTTGAAGTTCATTCATGTTGTATCTCACTAATGAAATATGGTTAATCTTTTGGTTTAACTTCTAGCTACTACCTTGTTAGTTCTTCCTTTATCTACGTTAAAAACCAAAATGCTTTCTCACACTTAGTTCTAGGGTCCAATCTCATTAACCTCAGTGGAGTAGGAGGGATTGGGAAGGCCTGAGTGTTAAACCCAGCCCTGCCTTCTCAGATGGGCAGATGCTAGAGGAAAGTCGAACTGAGCTGGCGGAACACGGCATTAATCCACCATGCCAACCTCTCTGTGGCAGAGTTTCAGGAAAGCTGTCAGAATCAGCAAAGGCCAGCACAGAATCGCATAGGAATCCTGAAAGGCAGATGGAACACAGTGATGGTGAATACAAGAATTGGCAGTTGGTATTGCTCTACTGATCATTTTCCAAGCACACCAATCGCTTTCACATCTTCATGCCTCTTTCATTCTGTTCTTTTCTGCCTAAAGCACTCACAAGTTTCTGACGAATCAAATTCCTATAATTTGACTGTTAATTTGAATGAGAGAGGAGAGTATATCATTAAACTCTGCAAGTAACAGAAGATGTGATTATGGTCATTTATCCAGGGAGGATTTAGGCAAAAGTACCAGCCTGAAGCTTTGCTTCAGCTGCTCAACAAGATTAGGGGCAGCCTGTCTGCTCTGCTCTTGGCTTTTTCCTCGTGGTTACAGAATGATTGCTCTAGCTCCATGGAGCATATCAGCATTTATAGAGGCAGAAGAGTGATGGGATGGTACATGCCTTCTCCTTTCCCTTTCACCAGGAAAAGAGAGTTTTCTAGAATTCCCCCCAGAAGAATTATATTCATGTCTCATTGACCAGAGCTGTGCCATGTTACCATTCCTAGAGAGATGAAACGCTGAGAAAGTCAGCTTTCTAGTTTCTGTGATGGAAGCAGACACAGAAAAATGGTGTCAAGAATGGTTTTAGGTGAGCTTGTCTACATGAGCTTGTGGCGTTTTAGAAGCCCACAAATGTGGTAGCCATGATGTAGTCAGGTCTTTCCTGAGATGAAGGATCTCTTTATGACAAAAATAACTGACTCTCAAATAACCTCGTTTATTAACTTGCACATTTGAATACCAGTTTTGTTTCAAGTGGGAACTTATGTGGCTTGCTTCCTGCTTGTTGAATTAATACTTTATAAGTGCATAGCTCTTTACCAAGTGCTTCATATCTATTATATTTGAGCCTCACAAGAATCCTGTGATATAAAAGTTATTATTCTGGCCAGACACTGTAATCCCAGCACTTTGAGAGGAGGCTGAGGTGGGTGGATCATAAGTTCAGGACATAGTGACCATCCTGAACAACATGATGAAACCTCGTCTCCACTAAAATAAAATAAAATAAAATAATTAGCCAGATGTGGTGGTGTGCACCTGTAGTCCCAGCTACTTGGGAGGCTGGGGCAGGAGAATCAACTTGAACCCAGGAGACAGGGGTTGCAGTGAGCCGAGATCGTGCCACTGCACTCCAGCCTGGTGACAAAGTGAGACTCCATCTCAAAAAATTATTATTCCAGTGTCATACAAGAAAAACTGAGACAGAGCTTCGGTGACTTGCACCACATCAAATAGCTTATACAAACTGAGACTTGGCTGCCTGTATTTTGACGCTAATATCCATGTTACCATACTTGCTGAGGAGAATATGTTTTAAAAGAAATAAAAGAGAAAGATTAAGTTCAGACAGAATTTAAGATGTGTTCTTTCTTGAAGCTGTAGACACTGAGTAAATAATTTGTTTAGAGAAACATAAAGTGTATTCCGCTTGTATGACAGCAGGAATTTTTTTTTCCCCCCTCAGAGAACTTCAGCCAAGTCTTCAGGTGCTCCTTCCTATAGCAGATGGTCCAGTTCACAGCCACATCAGGTAATAGGCTCGTTTTAAGAAACTTAACATGCTTGTTTTCCTTGAAGTGCGCTTGAGCTTATTTTTTTTTCTTTTTCTGTTTTCTTTTGCTGGGCAAGTACGGAAGTGTTTGGGCTCTTGTCTGTCCTCACCTCAAATGTGTCCTCTCTTGACAAAGGGCTGTACAGTTCGTTCATCACTGGCTACTTTTATCTCCATCAAGTTTGAGGTCAGGGCTGTGTGAAGGTGATGGTGACAGGAAGGTAGGAGCTTGAAAGATGCTGAGGTTCCGTGTTCAAAGCCCTCCACGGTGAATAGCATAGATAAAATTAATCCAGCAACTACTGGAAGTTAATTTTGCCTTGTTTTTATTTAACAAAATATTCTCTTCTGTTCTTTTTATTCTAGAAAATTGTATAGGCACCCATGTGTATTTGCATGAATCTGTGGTACATGGTATCTCTCTCTATGAGTTTATGCACCAATATATTTAGGAAAGGTACTAATTTTACAAAGAATCACTTTTTTGCCTAATTATTCAGGCTGATTAACAACCTCTACACAGGTCAATTAATACTGAATGTTATTTGCCTAAAGGGTAAGTTAAGCCAGCAGAGTGATGTTCTATCTCTGTGTAAAGAAAACCAGATCTTTTCTGTTAGTGAGCATTTTTACAGGAGACACACTGTGACCACATGGGCTTCTGTGTGGTCAAGTCTTCTGCTTTTTGAAGCCACATGGTCAGAGAACACTAACTTGGGACTCTAAAAGCTGAGTCCAGTGTGAATTCGAATCACCTACTAGTCATGAGACCAAGAATTTAAAAACTCATTTTCCTTTGTTTAGAATTACCTCTAACCAAGTGACTTTTCAGGTCACTTCAGCTTTTGCAGTAATTGTAGGAAGGCACTTTATAAATGGTTTATATTCACTCCTCACTCCTCTTACTTGATTAACTGTTTGTTGAAATTTAGCATGGTGCTAACTTACTCCAATAGCAGCGTGATGTGAGAACTCTTTTTGTATGTTCTTTTTAATCATTTTTCTTTTTGCAATTGCAAATTGACATTTGTCAATAAACAGCAGTAAAGAAAATTAATAAGAAATATAAATTCTACCACTATGCAATATTTTATCCTAGTACCTATTTTGACATTAAATTGATGTCAGTAAAAAGAAGACGTTGACGTGATGGCTTTGCTTCTATTGGCTTCAGCTTTGTGTGGATGCTATAGGTTCTGGTAACTTAAAAGGATGTATTGCTTGATGACTGTGAACCAAGAAAGCAGGTGGCGCAAAAGAGGGGCAGTGGCCCCCGTAAACAGAAATTGCTTTAAATATCCATGTTTCATGTACTTCCTACAGATTGAACAGAACCTGAAAATGTACAGTTAGGTATGAATTGGTGGAATTTCTGATTTCTATTGTCAGACTTTCTAGGGATTGAATTGAGCAAGTCACTACTCATATCTCTGCACCTACTTTGAAAAAGTCCTAGGAGACGTTTTAATTTAATCTTTATGATCTAAGAAAAGCAAAACCCAGAGATTATACTGTGCAAGAATATATGAATTTGTTGTTTCTAGAATTCTATGTTCTTTTCCCAGAACTTACTTAATTTTACAAGTCAATAATATTGTTTGGGGAACTTCCCAGTGAGATAATCTCATGTTATTATTTTGTGAATCTGTGCTGGTCTTGGAAAAGTCTTCACATGATGCAATAAATGAGAAAAGTGAAAACACGGTGGTCCTTAATAAAATTACCTTTATTTTTATAAAAGTATTAACATATTGGATGGTATCTGTGTCATTTTAAATACGCTAGCCAAATTAAAGTGTTGACTATTTCATATACATTTCTCAATGTTTTCTCTTTGAATACTTACAGGTGTGTCAAATTCAGGAGTGGAATAGGCACTAAAAGTGGGTTTCCTTTATGCCTTCTCACATATTGGAAGAACTGTGGTTATGTTGGGGGATTTTCAACCTTAGTTGTGCCTTTTTCATTGTGGGACATAACTGGGTGGCGTTTCCAAATGGTACTCTGTCTAAAACTAATATTGGTGTCATCTCTTTGGTATTGGGGGTTCCCTTTTATGCTGAATGAAATGAGCGGTACAGTTCTTTATATTCCTTAAGTTTCTTTGGCAACTGCCTGTTCTGCTGGACTTTGGCTCCTTTACTCGCAGATGCATTCAGTGGCCAATCCTTGACATCTACCTCTCCAGGCTCCCCTGCTAACTGACTGCCGAATAGGTACTCCTAATAGGAGACCTTACTGGGAGTTAGGAAAGAGATAGGAAGGAAAAACACAGGGTATTTATTTCCCTCTCTGTCTGCTTTTGAGTAATATCTGTCTGGGGTCTGTGTAGACTAGCTCTTGTAAGACATCCCTGTTTTCTAGCCTCTAGAGGCAATACCCTTTGTCCTCTCGGTCCTAAGGAAGGTAGCAGCTTCCTTCACCTGTTGACTTTTGAGCACTTACAATACACTTGTAAGTGGTTCCCTGTATTAAATTCCTTCTCTTGGACTGCTTGTATGGTCTCTGTTTCTCTGACAGCTTTTCGGCTGTTTACTGACTGATACACCTACGTGGCATATGCACTTCATTCTTTTGCTCTTGTAACAATGGCGTTTGTTTTAAAAATGTGTGAATATTTACAGGATCACAGCCTTGCAGCTGCCAAAAACTCTGAGATTTATTCTTCTGAGCTGGCCTGGTGGGTTAGTAATCCATTTACACCCCTATTCCACGCAGAATAATTATTCTTCTTTGTTACTCATATTCTAATCCGCCCCTTTTAAATTTGTGTTTATTAGAAGAAACTTTGTCTTTTGTGTTTGCAATAAATAAGCGTATCGGCTTCAGTCTTTGAAAATTACCTACACAAATTCTCAGCCTAAGGTGGAAAGCGTGACTGCCAACTCAATCCCAGATTCCAGCTCCTATGTCCTCCTTTGACTTTTGGCACCTGCAGAACATTTTTTTTTAATTGAGTCATGGATTTTAAAAAAAATTTACAATATTTATTACAGAATTTTTTAGGTGTACAATAAAGTAAGTAAAGTAAAATTGGGTAATGAGCTCTTGTGTATCCACCATCCATCTTGAGCAAACATTAATATATATCTGTTCTTTTTTTTTCTTTTATTAATATATCATAGTGGTACATACATTGGGGGTACATGTGATATTCTGATACATGTATACAACGTATAATAACAAAATAAGGGTAATTAAGATATCCATCACCTCAAATATTTATTTTTTCTTTGTGTTAGGAGCATTACAATTCTCTCTTCTAGCTATTTTGAGATACCCGATAAATTTCAATTGCTTCTGGGGTGTATGTGGTTGTTGGTAATGTGGATGACTTGAAAGAGGGGTGAAGTCTGATAATTTTGCACACTCATCACGTGATTAGTGTACCTCGTACCCAATAGATAGTTTTCAGTCCCTCATACACTCCCGTCCTCTCTCTGAGTCTCCAATTGTCCTTTATACAACTCTATATGCCTTTGCGTACCCATACCTTATCTCAAACTTATATGATTATCTTCCTAATTTTATCCAGAAAGAAAGAGCAATGGAGGAAGGCTAAAGATGTGAGTGGTAAAGAAGCACCAGTCACTAGTGTTACCTGGGTGAGGATAATGTTTGATCGCTTTTGTGATTTGTACAGTGATCTTTTTTTCTATCTGCTTAAACATAATGAGAAAGTAGTCTCGTTTTCATTTTGTTTAGTTACAAGTATGAACTC
The DNA here is from genome assembly GCF_009761245.1 of Sapajus apella. NCBI lineage: Eukaryota > Metazoa > Chordata > Mammalia > Primates > Cebidae > Sapajus > Sapajus apella. Next base: position 48,668,957 of record NW_022436944.1, read on the forward strand.
ACCTCATCAAATCTGATGTTGATGTTCTGTGAACTATTTTTGTTAAGGAGCTGGCTCCAACCCCCCTAGTTTAGACAGCTATTTTATGCACATACACATGATTTATATAATTGTATATAAAAAGGGAAGGCCCACACTGTCCTACCTGATACTTGCATTCATGTATTTGAGAACCTGAGCAGAATAATAAAAATAACAATTTTTTTAAATTTTAATTTTTGTGGCTACCTAGTAGGTTCCTATAGTTATGGGGTACATGAGATATTTTGATACAGGTGTACAAGACCTAATAATCACATAGGGGTAAATGACGTGTCCATTACGTTCAGCATTTATCCTTTCTTTGTGTTATAAACAATCCAGTCATCATCTTTTCAGTATTTTTAAATGTATAATAAATTATTTTTAACTGTGGCCACACTGCTGTGCTCTCAAATACTAAATCTTATTTTTTCTAACTACATTTTTGTATCCATTAACCACCCCCAATTCCCCTCACCCACACTAGCCTTCCCAGCTTCAGATAATCATCATTCTCTATATCCATGAGTTCAGTTGTTTTCATTTTTTGTAGCTCCCACAAATAACTGGCAATATACAAAGTTTTTCTTTCCATGCCTGGCTTGTTTCACTTAACACAATGACCTCCAGTTGCATCCATGTTGTTGCAAGTGCCTCGATCTCGTTCCTATTTATGGCTGAATAGACCTCCATTGTGTGATATGCCACACTTTCTTTATCCATTCATCTGTTGATGGACACTTAGGATGCTTCCAGTTTTTGGCTATTATATATAGTGCTGCAATAAATATGGGAATGCAAATACCTCTTCAGTATACTATTTTCTTTCCTTTGGGTATATACGTAGCAGTGAAATTCCTGGATCATGTGGTAGTTCTGTTTTTAGTTTTTTGAGGAGCCTCCAAACTGTTCTCCATAGTAGTTGTACTAATTTACATTTCCACCAACAGTATATGAGGTTTCCTTTTTTCCACATCCTCACCAGCATGTTTTATTGTCTGTTTTTGGATAAAAGCCTTTTTAACTAGAGTAAGACTAATCTTACTGTCTTTTTGATTTGCATGTCTCTGATGATCAGTGACACCAAGCACCTTTCATATGCCTGTTTGCCATTTGTATGTCTTCTTTTAATTAATGTCTATTCAGATATTTTGGCAATTTTTACTTGGATTATTATTTTTTTCCTGTAGAGATGTTTGAGCTACTTGTAGAGATGTTCCTATAGAGATGTTTGAGCTACGTATATATTCCGGTTATTAATAATTTGTCAGATGGGCAGTTTGGACATATTTTTCCCTATTCTATGGGTTGTTGCTTTACTTCATTGTTGCCTTTGCTGTGCAAAAGCTTTTTTAACTTGATGTGGTCCCATTTGTCCATTTTTTTGATTGTCTACACTTATATCACTCAAGAGACTTTTGCATAGTCCAATGTCCTGGAGAGTTTCTCCAATGTTTTCTTTTAGTAGTGTCATAGTTGAGATTTTAAATTTAAATCTCTAATCCATTTTGATTTGATTTTCATATATGATTAGATACAGAGATCTAATTTCACTTTTCTGCATATTGATATTCAGTTTTTCCAGTACAATTTTTTGAAGAAACTGTACTTTTCCCAATGTATGTACTTGGCAGCTTTGTCAAAGTTCACTGTAGATGTTTGAATTTATATCTGGGTTCTCTATTCTGTTCCACTGTTCTATATTTCTGTTTTTATGCCAGTACCATGCTGTTTTGGTTACTAAAGCTCTGTAGTATAATTTGAAGTCAGATAATGTGATTCCTCCAGTTTCATTATTTTTGCTCAGAATGGCTTTGGCTATTCTGGGTCTTTTGTTGTTTCATATAACCTTTAGGATTGGTTTTCTATTTCTGTGAAGAATGCCATTGGCATTTTGATACAGATTGAATCTGTAGATTGCTTTGGGTAGTATGCACATTTTAACTATATTCTTCCAATCCATAAACATGGAATATCTTTCATTTTTTGCTGTCCTCTTCAATTTCTTACATCAATATTTTATAGTTTTCATAGTATAGACCTTTTGCTCTTTTGGTTAATTCTTATATATTTTGTTTTTAGGCATTATAAACGAGATTATTTTCTTGGTTTCTCTTTCATATTGTTCACTGTTAGCATATAAATGTGCTACTGACTTGTGTGTGTTGATTTTATATCCTGAAAATAAGTAAATTTGTTTACTGCATTTACTTATTAGTTCTAATTGGTTTTTTTGGTGGAATTTCTAGGTTTTTCCACGTACAAGATACAATCACCTGCAAACAAGGTTAATAGGACTTTGTCTCTTTTAATTGGGATGGTCTTTATTTCTCTCTTTTGTCTGTTTGCTTTAGCTAGGACTTCCAGTACTATGTTGAATAACAGTCATGAAAGTGGGCATCCTTGTCTTTTTCTGGAAAGGCTTTTTTTTAATTTTTTTTTTTTTTTTTGTCCTAGAGGAAAGGCTTTCAGTTTTTCCCCATTCCATATGATACTAGATTTGCGGGGCTTTCATTGCATTGAGGTATGGTCCTTCCACAGCCAGTTATTTTCATTTTTTTTTTTTTAATCATGAAGCGTTGTTGAATTTTATCAAATGTTTTTGAACATCAGTTGAAATGATCATATAATTTTCATCCTTTATTCTGTTGATATGATGTATCACATTGATTGATTTGTGTATGTTCAATCATCCCTGCATCCCAGGTATAAATCCCACTTGGTCAGGATGAATGATATTTTTAATGTGTTGTTGAATTCGGTTTGCTAGTGTTTTGTCTAGGATTTTGCATCAATATTCATCAGAAATATTGCTTTGTAGTTCTCTCTTTTTGATATGTCTTTGTCTGGTTTTGGTGTCATGGTAATTCTAGCCTTGCAGAATGAGTTTGAAAGTATTACATCCATCTCTACTCTTAGAAAGAGTTTGAATAGGATTGATATCAGCTTTTCTTTAAATGTTTCATAAAATTCAGCAGTGAAGCCCTTGGGACCTGTTGGTCAGGCTGGTCTTGAACACCTGACCTCAAGGGATTCGTCTGCCTCGGTCTCCCAAAGTGCTGGGATTACAGAAGTGAGCCACTGTGTCTGGCCATGATGTCTCTTTTAAATCTCTGATTTTATTTATTTGGGTCTTCTTTCTTTGTTTCTTAGTCTGGCTAAAGGTTTGTTGCTTTTGTTTATCCTTTCAAAAAAAACCAACTTTCATTTTGTTGATATTTTGTATTTTTCTTTTCATTTCAACTTCATTTGTTTCTACTCTGGTCTTTATTATTTCTTTTCTTCTACTAAACTGGGGTTTGGATTGCTCTTGTTTTTTTAATTCTTTAAGATGTATCATTAGGTTATTTGAATTTTTTCTGCTTTTTGATGTCAGCACTTACTGCAATAAGCTTTCCTCTTACTACTACTTTGATGTATTTTATAGGTTTTGGCATGTAATCTTTTCATTATCATTTGTTTTCAGACTTTTTTGTTTCAATTTCCTTAATTTCTTCATTTATCCACTGGTCATTCAGGAAGTATTGTTTACTTTCCATGTGTTTGTATAATTTTCAAAATTCCTCTTGTTATTGATTACTCATTTTATTCCATTGTGGTCAAAGATACTTGACATACTTTCAATCTTTTGGAATGTTTTAAGACTTGTTTGTGGCCTAACATGTTCTATCCTTGAGGATGATCTATGTGCTGAGAAAAAGAATGTGTATTCTGCAGCCATTGGATGAAATGTTCTGTAAATACATATTATTAAATAGGTTTGTTTGGTCTGTAGTGCAGATTAAGTTCAACGTTTCTTTGTTGACGTTGAACAAAGGACAGTCTAGATGACCTGTCTAATGCTGAAAGTGGGGTGTTAAAGTCCCCAGCTATTGCTGTATTGAGGTCTATTTCTCTTTAGCTATAATAATATTTTCTTTCTGTGGGTCCTCCAGTGTTGGGTGCATATTTACTTATAACTGTTATAACCTCTTGCTGAATTGACTTTATCATGATATTATGACCTTTTTTTGTCTCTTGTTATAGTTTTTGTATTGAAATCTATGATATACATATAGCTACTCCTGATCTTTTTTGGTTTTCATTGACATAGACTATGTTTTTTCTATCCGTATATCTTTGTCTATGTGTGTCTCTACAGTTGACGTATGTCTTTTGTAGGGAACGGATCATTGGGTCTTGTATTTTTATCCTCCCAGCCAGTCTACATCTTTTGATTGGAGAGTTTAGTCCACTCATATTCAATGTTATTATTGATAAGTAAGGACTTACTTCTTTCATTGTGTTGTTTTCTGTTTTTTTTTGTTTGTTTTTTTTTTGAGACGGAGTTTCGCTCTCGTTACCCAGGCTGGAGTGCAATGGCACGATCTCAGCTCACCGCAGGCTCCGCCTCCTGGGTTCAGGCAATTCTCCTGCCTCAGCCTCCTGAGTAGCTGGGATTACAGGCACGTGCCACCATGCCCAGCTGATTTTTTGTATTTTTAGTAGAGACGGGGTTTCACCATGTTGACCAGGATGGTGTCCATCTCTTGACCTCGTGATCCACCCACCTCAGCCTCCCAAAGTGCTGGGATTACAGGCGTGAGCCACCGCGCCCGGCCCGTTTGTTTGTTTTAATGGTCTTGTCTTCCTTCTTTCCTTACTTCCTGCTTTCCTTTTGGTGAAGGTGATTTATTCAGGTGGTATGTTTTAATTTTGTGCTTTTCATTTTTTGTTTATCCTGTTGTGTGTTTTTTGATTTGAGGTTGCCATGAGGCTTGCAAGTATTTTATAACCCGTTAGTATAAAGTGATGACAACTTAACACTGTCTGCATAAACAAACAAGAAATTAAAATTATATACTTTATCCCCTTGCTTTTTTACTTTTTGTTGTTTCTGTTTACAACTTATTTTACTATGTCTTGAAAAATTGTTATACTTTTTGTTTTATAGATTTTTAGTCTTTCTACTCAATATATGAGTGGTTTACCTACCACAATCACATTGTTATAATATTCTGCACTTATTCTTACCAGATGAATTTTGCACTTTCAGATGATTTCTTATTGCTTATTAATGTCATTTTCTTTGAGATTGAAGAACTCTCACTAGCATTTTCTTGTAGGATCAGTCGTGTTGATGAAATCCCTCAGCTTTTGTCTGTCTGGGAAAGCCTTTATTTCTTTTTCTTGTTTGAAGGATATTTTCACTGGATATACTATCCTACGATAAAAGTTTTCTTCTTTAACACTTTACGTCATGTTACTTTCTCCTGGTCTGTAAGATTTCAACTGAGAAGTCTGCTTTCAGACATATTGGAGGTTCTTTATATGTTATTTGTTTATTTTCTCTTGCTGCTTTTTGGATCATTTATTTTAATCTTTGGCCTTTGTGAGTTTATTAAATATCTTCTTTGGGTTAGATCTTAGTGTTCTATAACCTCCTTGTACTTTGATATTGATAACTTTCTCTACATTTGGAAATTCTTTATTATTATCCCTTCGAGTAAACTTTGTCATGATCTTTGTCTCTAGGTTCTCTTTAAGGCCAATAACTCTTAGATTTGCCCTTTTGAGGCTGTGTTCTAAATTATTTAGGCATGCTCCCTTGTTTTTATTTTTTTTTCCTCTCTGACTGTAGATTTTCAAATACCCTGTCTTCAAGTTCATGAATTTTTCTTCTGCTTGATGAATTCTGCTGTTAAGAGACTCTGATGCATTGTGCCATATGTCAGTTGCATTTTGTAGCTACAGAATTTCTGCTTGATTCTTGTTAATTATTTTAATCTTTTTGTTAAATTTATCTGATCAGGTTCTAAATTGCTTCTCTGTGTTACCTTGGATTTTATTGCACTCCTTCAAAGCAACTATTTTGAATTCTGTGTCTGAAAGGTTACATATCTTTTTCTCTTTGGGGTTGGCCCTTGGTGCCTTATTTTGTACGTTTGGTGAGGTCATGTTTTCCTGGATGGCCTTGATGCTTATGGATATTCATGGGCACCTGGGTATTCAAGAGTAATGTATTATTGCAGTCTTCACAGCCTAGGTTTGTTTGTAGCCATTCATTTTGGGAAGGCTTTCCAGACACTCCAAGGGACTTGGGTGTTATGATCTATGTCTTTGTTACTGCAGCAATATCTGCTTTACAGGGAACCTAAAGCTCAGTTAATGCTGTGGCTCTTGCAGACTCATAGAGGTAACATCTTTGTGGCCTTGGGTAAGATCCAGAAGACTTCCCCAGATCACCAGGAAGAGACTATTGTTCTCTTCCCTTACTTTCCCCCAAGTCTGTATGTGTGTGTGTGTGTGTGTGTGTGTGTGTGTGTGTGTGTGCGCGCGTGCGCACTGAAATGCCAGGAGCTGGGGGATGAGTGACACAAGCACTTCTGTCCAACCAGGCTTTTATCCTTTTCTTCAGGGTGTTGAGTTACCTTGGGTTTCGGTTGGGTCTGGGGATGCCATCTAGGAGCCAGGGCCTGGAGTTGGGAACTGTAGGACTCTACTTGGTGCGCTACCCTAGTAGGCTGAACCTGGTACCCATGCTACAAGATAAAGTCCTTCCCACTATTTCTTCTCCTTTTCTCAAGCAGAGAAGTCTCTCCCCATGGACAGCACTGCTCTAGACCTATGTTGAGTACACCTAGTTTACATCCTGGCTTTATAAATATAGAGATAAGTAGAGATATGAAATACCAATTCTTATGCATTTGCAAACTATCACATTCTATCTATAGTTTTTTTTTTTTTTGAGAATTAAGAGAAAAGAAACTATTGCAAAGTAAATTTTCTGTATTATGAAACCTTAAACGTTTCAGCTTGCATTTGAAAATGAGTTATTTCAAATGTAGGAAATTAGGGTCTGAGTTAATGAAATGTCTGATTGACGATACTTGTGTCCCACAATGGCACTCTAATGAACTATGACTCCTAGTACTCATATCTTTGTGTATTTTTCCTCTTTGGAGCTCAGGTAGACCTGCAATTCACTTTTGACAAGTAGAGTACAGCGGAGGTGGCACTAAGACTTCCTAGCCTAGATGCCAAGCAGCCTTGCAATATGGGTCTTGTGCTCTTGAAATGCTCTCTTTAGGAGAAACTGTGTACCACGTGGAAGCCCAGCTATCCTGATAATGCCATGCTGTGTGGAAGCCCAAGCTAGTCTTGTGGAGAGGCCATGTGGAAAGGTAGAGATACTTAGTCAGGCTTCCATCCATTTTAGCCATCCCAGCAGAGATGTTAGATATTTGAGAGATGATATCTTCAGATGATTCCAACCCCAGCTGCCATCTGACTGCAACCCATTAAAAAAAAAAACCCAAACCTACCCACTTTAACCTAGTAGGTAGCTTGTTATGTAGTAATAGATTACTGAAATAATGAATCATCCTCAAGTAAACATTAGTCATAGCTAGAAAAGTGTTGTCAGTTAAAAGTCAGCTATGCTGGTTTGAATGCAGTTAATATTCATTTGCATAAATGATGTCCCTTATATAAAAATGAATACTTTTTAGTGCTTGAAGAAGTTAGACAGAAAACTCGCCCTGTAATCTTCTTTTCATTATTCATTTGCTGAACAAATATTTTCAGCCACATCAATGCCATTTAAAATCTTATTCAGTGTTCACTCAGATTCTAGGATATATGAGTTACACTTTTCTTGCAGTGTTTTCCAGAGAAATGGGTGGGCTATAGTGGAAATGGTAATACTCACTAAACATTCCCTTTGGCCCCCTGATTACTCTCTCTCCTTTCTTTCAGATGAGACTACATGACACATTTTGGGCAATGAAATGGTAGTGACATGTCACTTTTGGTCTGAGGCAATAGAAAGCCTGTGTGTGATTCTCTAGTCTATTGCCTGCACATGGATAAGGAAAACCATGTATTCTAGATGGTACCATTATAAGATGGTGGAGTCTCTATTAGCCCGGATTCCTGGGTGAGTTAGAAGAGCAGAGTACCTTGTTAATCTGACAGGCAAGTAGCATAATCCTGAGACAAACCTTTGCTGTTATTAAGCCACTGAGATTTGGGGTTAATTTGTATCTATAGCATAGTCTAACCTCCGTGGCTTTAATGTCTCCATCACACCTACTCCAAGGCATTCAAAATAAACCTAAAATCTAAATGACGATAGTGTGATATTTATGGAAACAGAACTTCAAAACAGAATTTCTGATTTTTTCTCTAAGTAGATTTTATCCCCAAGTTCTTCAGTAAAGAAATTCTAACAATAGCATTGTTTATTTACTTGGGTAATTTGAGAACACTTGATACTTAAGTCATTCTCAAATCAAGTTGTTTTTCCTTTCATCTTTGACAATAATTTCATAGCAAGTTGTTAATAAAATTATTAGGGAATTAAAAAATATCAAACCAGTGTAATATTAGTGAAATCATCTAAGTATTTTTTTTTAGAGATAACAGTATAATAGTATGATGAACCCAATGTACTCATCAGCCTAGCTGCGAGAGTTACCAAAACATGGGCAGTTTTTCAAATAGTTTTATCTACCTAAAATTTTATTCCGTGTTGATCATCTTTAACAAAGATAAGTCAGTAACTACTATCTTCTCTCCACATCCAAAAATAGATCAGAATTTCCTATGAACACATGTGCTTCATAGTTATAGTGGTAACTTTTTCCATAATTATTTCCAACTTTTCCCTATGGGAATAACTTCGGAATATTTTCTAGAGTGGTTATATATAGGTTGGCTGTTTCTCAGTTAGAGAACAATCCAAATTGTTATAACTGTTGTCTTATGGTAGTTATTAAGAGCACCCCCTTTTATTCTCAAAAGTATCCTAATTTGGATGACAAATTATATAGCCACCATTGTTGTTAAACAGATGTGCCCATTCCGCTTTTGCTTTCTTCTGTCCCTCAGAGCTAGATTCTTGCCTTGCAAGGCCCAGGCAAGACTAGATCAGTCATCATAAACAAATCCTTGTCCTAACATCTGCCTGTGGGTTTCTGCAATGCCTTCAGTGCCTGAATCCATAATGGCCTACCCAGGACCAGCTATATAATCTGGAGGCCCTATGCAAAATTTAAAAAATTTATTGAGAATTTCAAGATGGTAATAGCAAAGCAGTGAACTAAGTGTGGGGTCCTTCTACACAGAGGCCTCTGTGTGACAGCAGAGGTGGCACGCCCATGAAGCTAGCCCCGGGCTTACCACTCTACCTCCCCACTTGCCATACTCAACCTAGTTCCCTATGTTGACCAATTTCAGGGTTGCATTTTTGCACTAAACCATCTGCTGTGGTCTGCTGGGTCACCTTCTTCCTCAAACCCTCTCTGTGGGTGTGAACACTAGCCTATCTCATCGTGGTCATCATTTAATTAGCACTTATTATGACTAATGAGTGGCAGACAGAATTCCAACACAGGTGTCCTTAGTTTCAAAGCAAATGCTCATAATGTTTTTCGCTATTCTGACTCTCAACCCTCATAGATTAGGGACCTCTTGGCAGAGTTCTCTCCCTCGTTTAGGATTTCAAGAAATGGGATTTGGTCATCTTACAGCAGATGTCCACAGGACAAGATACAGTTTTTCTGTTCTCCGTGTTCTCACCATTTACCTGGAATTTATCTTTGACATGTGCACTGGCTCAATTGTGCCTTCTCCCTGACCATATTTTTTCTCCCTAATTAAGAACTATGCTTTGGGAACTGTGGAAAATGAAATAATCTAGGAGATCCTGGAGTTTTTTTTCCCTAGGAATACATTCATCTGTATAAATGCCCTGTTAGAGAATTAAGGTGAATGTCTTATGTACAGCAGCTTCCCCTGCTAACATCAGGCAGAAGGAAAGTTAAAAAGGAAAGGCAAGGATAGCCAGGCAGTTGTTCTTAGCAATTTCTGGGTCAGTGGAGATGGACATGGTGCCCTTTTTCTCTGGCCACTGATTGCTGCTTGGAGAAGCAACAGTGGCTTCATTGGCTTTGTGGCTGTACTGTGATGTGGTCTCTCCTGTATCACTATTGCAGGCTTCTTAGTGGAGCTTCATAGACCCATTTATCTTTTTTATGGCCATGAAATCAATGAGTATGCACCATTTTGGAATTTGGAAATAAGATACAAGATTCAGTCCCATAATAATATCATTAGTCTAAAGAATAGTTCCACAGTAAGATATTTTTATAAGATAAAGATACTTTATTTTGTATAAGGTGTATGTACACAAAATCTTTTACACTAAGGGGAAAAATGATGAGAGTAATGAGCTTGTTATTTTGGATGGAAAAGCCTAGGAATTCTCAACACAATAATGGTTACAAACTTGGACTCCGGAGACATGCAAAGCTAGATTCATACCCCAGCTCTGTTACTGGCTTGGTCTTGGGCATGCTGCCGAATCTTTTTATGCACATTTCCTTATCTGCAAAATGGGAAAAACTATTGTATCTGATTCACAGAGCATTGTGAGTATTAAATAATAAAATACATAAATAACAACAAAACCTCTGACAATTTAGCCTTCTGTGTAAAGCATGCCATGATGATAGCTAAGTATTTCCACAACTCATATGTATGTGTGGGCAATGGGATTGTACTTCTGTGCTTATGGGGTACAGTTTGAATCATTACTGTTGCCCAAAAAATCTAAAGCTTTTATGGAGACAATCAGATTTAGACCAGCATTCATCTACCATGATTTGAAGTTGGGTTGGAATCAAATTATTAATCCAGGTGAAGATGACTTCTTTTGACGTATACCTCAAATTAACATGACCATTAGTACAAAGGTTATATTAGGTCCAGCTACTTTCCCTAGAATGTCTCCAGACTAGTGAATACCTGGAAAAAAATCAGGTATGCTTCTCTTTGTAACTGAGAAAAAATCCAAATTATTGGAAGCGTTAAAGTAACTTTAAAAAAGTAATTGATGCTCAGGGTATTTAAAGGAAACCCTCTACCCCAGTGTTTATCCTTCTTAGAGATGATATTAACAGAATTGTCACTTCTCTCCATGGCTAAGCTGAACATTACAACTATTATAAGCTTTAACTTATATAAAACATATTAAATTGCATCTATCACATAAAACATGTCATTTTTTATAAACATTTGGAAACAATTTTGATTACTTTGTTTTCAGAAATCCTTTGACTGTAAGAGCAAATGCAATTTACAAGGGGCTATCACTTCTCAACAATTATTGTGTATACATGAGCATTCTTGCAAAGTGAGGAAAATTGAATCTATAAACTGTTTTCAAATGCAGTGATATTTTATGAATACTAATTTATCCAATGAGGAAGTAGCTAGTTTTATGTCTTACAGATTTTTGTGGTCTACATTTTGGGAATTAGGTTTTATAGTTTTATTTTCATATTTTGGAGCCAATAGATTTGTTTTTCAGTTCTCATACTTTTCTTTGGAGGTCCTTAGAAAGATCCTAAGTCCTGAATACTATGTTTCTTGTTCTCAATTGATAAAATGATCCTGCTAGTGCCCTGTCTGAGAATAAAGTTGCAGGCTTATGCTTATGCATGAAAAATTTGAGTTGAAGATTAAGCAGTTTGAATGATGATAGTAAGAAATCTAACATTTGGTTATATTTTATGTATTATGGCATTTGTTTTAGTGCAAACCATATTCCCATTGACCAAATATGCTTTAAAATTCAGAAGTTTTTGGATTTTTAGAAATTTAAAATAGCATATATTTTACATATCATGTAATACTCCTAAAGGGGTCTTGAGCAGTATCCTTAACCATACACATTAACATTTCTGCAGGGAAAGTTATGAATATTCAGCAAATGGGACTAAATAAATAAAAAGCTTCAAATCAGTCAGGTCAGGTTTTACCTCCAAATTGGTTCATGTCAAATGAAGTTTTGCTGCCAAAATGATTTATGAAAAAATTGCAAGTCATCACAGCTTTTTGAATTTTATAATACTGTTGGGGAATTATAGACCTATGATGCATAGACTGTTAATCACACTGGATATTTTTACTTGACTTGTGAGATAAGTTGGGAAGTTATTATCCTCATTTTGTGACTGGCAAAATTAGGATACAGAGTAAATTTGTGACTTTTTCTAGGTTATAGAGCAAGTAAATTGTCAAAATTGGTATGGAACCAAAATGCCCTGACCCTCCGCCCCAGGGATGTTCCCATTTGTTTTGTGGTCTCCTTAGTTATTGAATTGCTATGTCACTTGCAGCTTGCTTGGCCTGTGATGGCAGCCAGCACTTCTCAACACAAGACTGCTATGCACAGTTTCCTTAGCTTTTGATGCACTGGGGTACTAGTACACACAATTATGCAATTGTTCTGAAGAAAAGCCCTAATATTAGTCTACCAAAAAGTACATGTGTGATATTTGTTGAGATGAGCAAGAGTCATTTTACTAGTGTTTTCCTTTCCTTCCTTTGCTGAAGCTAGTCTTCGGCTGTACCTCCTCCAAGCTCTTAAAATTTCCTGCTCTGTTTTGTTGGCATCACACATGCCAGTACCCATGGTGCATTTTATTGCTGCAGCTGTTTCACACGCCTATTTTTGTCAGCACAGAGGTTATTCTCAGAAGTGACAGCTTAAAATAATTCACCTGGTGTAGTCTTCTTGGATATCTGAAACCTGAATTATTTTCATAACACCTGAGGACACTGAGAGGCCTGTTTCACTGCTTGTGGTGTCTTTAGCAGAAAGTCAACATCAGGTTTTCTCTTTGCATGCAGGCATTCATTCATTCGTTCCCATATTTGTCTGTTCATCCAGCAAGTATTTATCAAAACTCTGGTAGTGAGCTAGTTGCTGAGAAGGTCACACGAAGATCACTGGACAGCTGTCTCTTTGGAAATACCATGGGGAAATAATGCTTTGACAACACTGGCATGTCAAAGTCATAAATAAGTGTAAGCATTCACAGATTTCTAGTGGAGTGGGCTAAAGCATTTTTTTTTTTACAGCCACTCATAAACCAGGTAGAGTGGTTAAAAATTTGGCAGCGGCATTGCACTTTGGGTGACACATGGCCTGGGTTCAAAATTTGGCAAGAAGTTTACAGGCTGGCTGATTTTGGAAGTTACCTATATATGGAGTACATTTGTGGGTGGAGAGTCTCCTGACTTTTGGTTTTGGAGTCTGTGAAAAGAGGGTGTTTACTCTTATGGAGTTTAATGAGACCATGCATGTGTGCCTAGTTAATTGAAACCAATGAGGAAACTAACAATAAATAGGCTTATTATTCTCACAATGCTGTCATCTGAAAGATTCTCTTATATTTCCCTCTTCTGTTTCTTGATGAGAGGTTAGCTTTTTACTGCTTCTAGCAATAAGGACAATATATATTTTTTTGACATTAAGATGTTTTAGGCTAATTTAAAATTTACATAAACAGCCAAGAGTGGGAAAAGTTAATTGAAATACATGTATATATGGAAAATGACCCATATCCAGAGTATATAAGAAACTTTTAATCAGTGGGAATAGACAACAACCCAATAGAAAAATGATCAAAATAATTAACAGAAACTTCACAAAAGATGGTATGCTGGTGGATAACATATCTATGAAAAGGTGCTTACATTCATTAAAGTCAACAGAAAAATACAAACAAAAATCATTAACATGATGACATCCCATCCATAGTATAGGAAGGAAAAAAAAAAACTACCTCTTTGGGTTCGGTGGCTGGACCTGTAAATTAAACTAAGAAAGATTTAACAGGAGAAAAGGTTTATTTCACATGCACATGGGAACTTCACAGAAAAAAATGAAAACCCAAAGAAGTGGTAAGACTTGAGAGCTTGTATATCATTTTAATGATAGGGAATAAATTGTGTAAAAGTGCATAGACAAAAGGGGGTTTGGGCTTTTAGGGGACATAAATTGTGGGAAAGCAAATACATGAGAGGGTGAAGCTAATAGAAAATGAAGGTTACTCTGTAGGATGTGTTCATGCAGGCTGATTTTTGTGCTGGCATTTTTTCTCCTATGTATATTTTCCTCTTCCTTATACAAGAGTTCAGAGGAGGGACCCTTACGAAAGGAAATTTATGCCTTGATTTTAAGCATAAAGAAAGAGGGCAGAGAGTCCTCCTGTGTCTGCTGTTTCTCAATTGCCTTCAGCTCAAAATAATCCTTATACTAAAGTGGCATACTTTGAGATGGCATGTTCTGATCCCTTTCAACAACTGCCAGAAGAGCAAAAATAAAAAGACAGCATATACCATGTATTGAAGACAATGTGGAGCAAAAGGAACTTTCAATCACTGCTGATGGGAATATAATTTTTTCCCCAACCACATGGAAAATTCTTTGTCAATATCTATTGAAGCTAGACCAAGCATATGACATCACTCAGAAAATCCACTCACAGTCATATACCCAACAAAAATACATGCAAATGTTCACAAAAGGCATGCTTTAGAATGTTTATAAAAGTACTACCCATAGTAACTCCAAACTGGAAACTGTTCAAATTCCCATACATTCAGATGTTATATGGCCATGCAAATCAGTGATTTACAACTCTAGGCAGACACATGAATAAATGTCATAAGCAAAGTGTTGAGCGAAAGAGGATAGTCCCCAAAAGACTTCATATTCAATTATTCCAGTTATTCAAAATACAGAAACAGAGGGAACTAATCTATAATATTAGAAGTAATATTTTGGGGGAGTAACAATTGGAGGAGGGCAAGAAGGAAGCTCTGCCTTATTTTTTAAAATCAAGATAATGATTACATATTACATTCAGTTGGTGAAAAATTTATCAAACTACATTTATAATATGTGCACTTTTCTATATGTTATGCCCTTCCCCCCAAAAAAAGTTTCATAATTTTATTTTACTTATTTTTCACCTTGTTTTTCCACATCATCCCATATCACCTCCATGTTCTTTTTACATTCCCATTATTATTATCACTCCTCTAAGCTTTGGGCTTCTATAATCCAGAAGCCCAGGAGACCTATGCTAGAGAAAACACTTCTGTCCTCCCCTCTTCCAACCATGCCCTGCACATCCAGACATAGCTCCCTCTATATTTCCAGTCCCTGGCCCCTACAATTCACTTCTTGGATTTCTGGACATAACACACACCAGGTATGTGGCTCTGTTTGTGCTCCACAGTCCTTCAGCCTGCCTGACCTGAATGAACTCATGACAAGATTTTGCACATAATTTTTGGGAAAAATTAAAAATGTAACTCACAATCCCATTAGCTATAACCAGAATGTAAACTTTTTTTTTTTTTTTTACATCAGAAGGCCTGAGTTCTTCAACAGATAAATAGTATAGAAGGGATGGTGTGGGATCAGTGGATTAAAAGGGATTTATAAGGAGTGTCAAAGTAATACAAATGGAATAACTAAACTACCATGTCAATGGATACACATTTAAATGATAAAACTATATAAAAAAAGAGAAAACAATTACTGTGCAGTTGGGATAATGGTTACTTATTGGATGTTTGGGGAAGGGAAGTGGTGATTGAAATGAAGCATATGGATGGAGTTTCTGGGGCAGGTGGGGAAATTTCTATTTTCTTAAACCTGGGAATGGATACAATGGTGTCTGCCTTAGGAAAATTCACTAAACCAAGTTTTTATTTTTTGATTTCTATACTTGTGTTTTATTTTGCAAGATATTAAGGAACTTTTTAAAATGATAAAATTATGACTCTCATACTGATATAAAATAAACATGTATCAAAAGTTTTATTGAATCCACTCATTAATTAGACAAGCAGGAAATCTGTTACGACTGGTTCAAAGGAGAAATCAAAGAAGCACAAATTTATATGGGATAAAGGAATATTGAAATAGATTTACAAATGGTTTGAAAAACTGGCTTTCACAGTAGAGGAGGGAAATGAATTAAAATTCTACCAGGCAAAATTTACTTTCCTGTCTACAGACAAGAACAATTTGTGTTACTATCAGTTTTCGGCAAGTTAACCTTAGCTCTAGAGCATTGTCAAATAACCTAGTCATAGACAAAGGTACATATCCCTGTAAGATCAAATAATATTGGAGCCTTCAGCCTTGTATTGACATGATCTCCAGTAATCTCTTTTGCCTATTAAATAGTCTTAATTTTCTTTATAAATAAAAATATTTTTAAAATGAAGTAAAATAAGTGTAACTCACAGAATTTGCTACATTTCCACCTATGCTGTGCCCTTGGGTGGCTTTTCAGCTTCTAAACTGCAAGAATCTGGATAAACTGCTAGCCTGTTAAGAATGTAGAGGGATGAACACAAACAATTCCAAGAGACAGTTTTTAATGAGTTATGTAGTTCTATTGAATTAGTTAACTGATTCTTTTGTTTATAAGCAATCACATTTAACCTTGACTCAGGTATAAACAAACGTAAACAAAGCGACGACTTAAATATTTGAAAGACTACTGGTTCACCTCAAATAACTGAAGAAGTTGGATAACCTGGCTTTTGAAAGAACATGTACCAGGAGAGCTCAGGAAGCCTCCTTGCTTAAAACATACGTACCCATTAGTGGGACTCAACTTCAAAAACTAAAATTCTCCCAGTTTTTCCATTCTAGATTTCAGTGTCTTGGGAGATGCTATCTTATTGGTTTACCTTTTCCCAGAAGGGAGATGTTCTAGGTCATATAGCCCAGAAAAAAAAAACCCTTTGAGGTCTCCTCCCTCTTCATCTATTTACAGAAAAAGGTGAATCATTGTGAATTAAGGAGTTGACCCAAGAGTGTGGCATCCGCTATCTCGACTTTCATCTCATTCTTTAAGCCAGATCTCAGTTGTTGAGAAAATTATATCCCTGGTTTCAGGTTTTCCCATTCCTTAATCTTAAGGAGTTATAATTCTGTTTCTATTTCTTAATCTGTTTTCCATATGAATATTCTCTTTTAAAAGGAAGAACAACAACAATAAATCCCAAACAGAGTTCCAGTTCCTTGACTGCCAGTACCAAGTATTAAATCTCCTCAAATATTTAGGTGTATGTAGAATAGACAAGTTTACCTTATCAGGAAAGCCAGATGATGCTCCCAAATAGCTCTAGACCTTCGGTCCTCACAATTCTTAAAATTCCCTATAAAATTATTTTTAAACTTTTCCCTGTCTTTTTATCTCTCTCCATCTCTTCCTTTCCTCACTTCTTCCTTTTTTCCTTTCCTATTATCAGGGATTTCAGTGCCTACTATGAACTAGACTAATAAAGGATGAAGGAGCCATAAAGAGGAGCTGTCAGTATCACTTTAAGAATGAAAGGCTACAAAGCTGATTAGCTGCATAATTTCTTTCTTTGTCATCATTACCTGAAAGCAAAAGGCCTTCTTTAGTGAGTACCTGCTAAAGATAAAATTACTCTTCTTAGTCCCTTCTGACAAATGGTCATACGCGCACACACACACTCACACACTCTCTCTCTCTCTCACTCTCTGTCTCTCAAGAGCCAATGTTTTTTGTGTGCAAAACATAGGATATAAAAAGTTAAGGTAAACAAAGGTCAAAGATTATCATGCTAGTTGGAATCTCTGGGTTTCCTGGTTCCTTAAAATTTAGCTAAAATTGGGCCATTTTTTGGAAGTCCAAATCTCATCTCAAATACTTTGTTATTTGCGCTTCTTTTAGGTGGGAATGGGACTTTTTGTTCTCTATCTTGGGGTTGACACAAATGTGGAACTTTCCTTGATCCTCCCGCCAAAGGAATTATAGATCAAGAGCTTGTATTAGATTTTTAAGGGGTATAGGGAAGGGTTATGTTTGAGGTCATAGAGTAATGAACAGGGCATGCTAACAAAATTCTGTTTAAGCTGGGCATGGTGGCTCACGCCTGAAATTCCAGCACTTTGGGAGCCTGAGGTCGGTGGAT
Source organism: Sapajus apella (assembly GCF_009761245.1). Taxonomy (NCBI): domain Eukaryota; kingdom Metazoa; phylum Chordata; class Mammalia; order Primates; family Cebidae; genus Sapajus; species Sapajus apella. The sequence goes on from NW_022436944.1 coordinate 48,686,780, forward strand.
CACAAGGTCAGGAATTCAAGACCAGCCTGACCAACATGGAGCAACATTACGTGTACTAAAAATACAAAATTTAGCCAGGCATGGTGGTGCACACCTATAATCCCAGCTACTCGGGAGGCTGAGGCAGGAGAACCTCTTGATCCTGAAAGGCAGAGATTGAAGCAAACTGAGATGGCACCAGTGTACTCCAGCCTGGGTGACAGAGCCAGACTCTGTCTCAAAAAAAAAAAAAAAAAAACAACCGTTTAAAATGTATTTTATTCCTATTTTCCCATTATCATGTAGTTTAGCAAGTCCAGCATCTGGCTGGCTCCTCCACAGGCCAAGCTAAAATCCTGTGCTTTCAATTTTTTTATGTTCTTTGTTTCTGTCAACCTACATGTCCACAGGTTTGCATACTTTCTATCACAGTGCTGGTATTTTCCCAAAGATATTTTCTTTCTTAGGCGGACTCTTGGTGTCCACTTTTGTAGTAAATTGTTGATGTTCATTATACTTAGAACAAGTAGCCAAACTCAGCTTTGGAGACAGTGTTTTTGATCCCAGCTTATCAACATTCTGCAAAAGCATCAACCTCACAAGACATATCATAGGGAAACAGAGAAACTGAATTTGATTAAGACCTGGCCCATGATTATTAAAACCATAGGATTCAGAATGCAGCATCAAAAGCTGGTTGGGAAGTAAGAGGTAGAGTCTCTATGTGGCTTTTTTCTTCATGTCCTCTAAAGAGTGATTTTGCATCTTTGCATTTCTAGTTACTACATCTTGAAATGCCCCCCTAGATGCCCTTCTCTGCCTAGAAACATGTTTATTTATCCTTTGGGTGTTTCTTCTTTATCATGCGGAGTCTTTAAAAAGTAGCTACAGAAAGTTAATCACTATCCACCTTGATTTCTTCTAGCACTTCATCTCTCTAATAAAGCAGTAGTTCAAGGTAGTACAATTTGAGTTTGTGTGACTACTTTTCCTACTAAACTGAATTTGTTGATATTTGAGACTGGGCCAGGTCATATAATTTATTCTGAAGTAAAGTATGTTTTTAATGTGATTAGTAAATAAAGAAAATGATGTCAGAACAATAGGAAGTTGTATTGATTCATATGTGGGTTTTCCCATCTTGGTAATGTTTTGAAATTACCAATATGTAAGCTTTCTTAAAATTAAAGAGGAAAATTTAGCAGTATATAACAATTTTAAGAAAGTGAAAGATCTTCCTGACATGCCTCCCTTTAGTGAAAGAAATGGTGGTTGATTTAGTGACTTTAAGAACTGCAAACTTTTCACTATGTTACATTTTTAGAAGAGGCCACAAGTGCCAATGCAGATGTTGCAAAAACATTTTTTCCTGTGTGTTTTTAAAAAATGAAGAATGTAAAAGTGTACTGGTGTATTGTAGTTTTAATTTTGATAAAACTGGTCTCTACTAGAAGCAAACATCTTTAAGGACCTACATCTCAGAGAAGAAGCACAAGCTCTAATATATAGGGCTTGCAAAAGAAAGTAGGTTCCAATAGGGTAGAGATTAAATACTGCTAGTGTTTATATATATATATATACACACACACACACACACACACACACACACACACACTCTCTCTCTCTCTCTCTCTCTCTCTCTCTCTAAGTTCTGGGATACATACACAGAACATGCAGGTTTGTTACATAGGTGTACATGTTCCATGGTGGTATGCTGCACCCATCAACCCATCGTCTACATTAGGTATTTCTCCTAATGCTATTTCTCTCCTAGCTCCTCACCCCCTGACAGGCCCCGATATGTGATGTTCCGTTCCCTGTGCTCATATATTCTCATTGTTCAAATCCCACTCTTGAGTGAGAACGTGTGGTGGTTGGTTTTCTGATTCGTGTGTCAGTTTGCTGAGAATGATGGTTTCCAGCTTCATCCATGTTCCTGTAAAGGACATGAACTCATACTATTTTATGGCTGCATATTATTCCATGGTGTATCATTGGCAGCCATTTGGGCTGGTTCCAAGTCTTTGCTATTGTGAATAGTGCTTCAAAAAAAGATACGTGTGCATGTGTCTTCATAGTAGAATGATTTACAATCCTTTGGGTATATACCCAGTAATGGGAATGCCGGATCACATGGTATTTCTAGTTCTAGATCCTTGAGGAATTGCCACACTATCTTCCACAGTGGTTGAACTAATTTAAACTCCCACCAACAGTGTAATTGTGTTTCTATTTCTCCACCTCCTCTGCAGCATCTGTTGTTTCCCAATGTTTTAATGATTGCCATTCTAACTGGCATGGGATGGTATCTCATAGTGGTTTTGATTTGCATTTCTCTAATGACCAGTGACAATGAGCTTTTTATCATATGTTTGTTGGCTGCATAAATGGCTTCTTTTGAAAAGTGTTTGTTCATATCCTTTGCCCACTTTTTTATGGGGTTGTTAGTTTCTTGTAAATTTGTTTAAGTTTCTTGTAGATTCTGGATAGTAGCCCTTTGTCAGATGGATAGATTGCAAAAGTTTTCTCCTATTTTGTAGGTTTCCAGTTCACTCTGATGATAGTTTCTTTTGCTGTGCAGAAGCTCTTTAGTTTAATTAGATCCCATTTGTCAATTTTTGCTTTTGTTTTCATTGGTTTTGGTGTTTTAGTCATGAAATTTTTGCCCATGCATATGTCCTTAATGGTATTTCCTAGGTTTTCTTCTAGGGATTTTATGGTTTTAGGTCTTACATTTAAATTTTTAATCCATCTTGAGTTAATTTTTGTATAAGGTTTAAGGAAGGGGTCCAGTTCCAGTTTTCTGCATATGGCCTGCCAGTTTTCCCAACACCATTTGTTAAATAGGAAATCCTTTCCCCATTGCTTGTTTTTGTCAAGTTTGTCAAAGATCAGATCAGATGGTCTTAGATGTCTGGTGGTTTCAGATGTGTGGTGGTTTTAGACGTGGTCTGAAGCCTCTGTTCTGTTCCCTTGGTCTATATTATCTGTTTTGGTACCAGTACCATGCTGTTTTGTTTACTGTAGGCTTGTAGTATAGTTTGAAGTCAGGTAGCATGATGCCTCCAGCTTTGTTCTTTTTGCATAGGATTATCTTGGCTATACGGGCTCCTATTATGTTCCATATGAAATTTAAAGTAGTTTTTTCTAATTATGTGAAGAAAGTCAATGGTAGCTTGATGGGGATAGCATTCAATCTATAAATTACTTTGTACAGTATGGCCGTTTTCATGATACTGATTCTTTCTGTCTGTGAGCATGGAATGATTTTTCATTCCTTTGTGACCTCTCTTATTTCATTGATCAGTCGTTTGTAGTTCTCCTTGAAGAAGTCCTTCACACAACTTCTAAGTTGTATTTTTAGGTATTTTGTTCTCTTTGTAGCAGTTGTGAATGGGAGTTCACTCATGATTTGGCTGTTTGTCTATTATTGGTGTACATAAATGTTTCTGATTTTTGCACATAGATTTTGTATCCTGAGACAATGGAGTTTCTGAATATACAATCATATTATCTGTAAACAGAGATAATTTGACTTCTTCTCTTCCTATTTGAATACCATTTATTTCTTTCTCTTGCCTGATTGCCCTTAGCCAGTGATTTTCAAATTAAAATTATAATTTGTGTATTAAAATTTTAGTTTCAAAGTTTCACAGGTTTTAAATGGCTTATTCCAAAACAGGTTTTTCCCACAAAACCTGTTATTTTTTTCCATATATAATACAACATTTTTCAAAGTATGTTTGATATAGTAGCAGAAATGCAGGTATCTGCAATTTCAAGAAAGAATAAGCTTCTCAAAAATATTTGCTAAATGAGATCAAATTATAACTGTTAGTATTGTATTCCTTGAACTTTCTGTCTAAGCATCTCTCAGTTATAGCTGAACTCCTCACTGGTTTCTAAAATATTATCCACTTTGACAGTCCCAATTTCCTTTTGAAATTAACCATTTATGTTTCTTATTATGTTTTATTTATTTTCCCAGTAAAAACTCTTAATTACCTGTGTTTATGTGTTTCTTATTAGACTGAGTACAGCTGGGTCATGTACCTGGTAAGTACTCTACAAATGCAAGTGGTTGAATGAATGATTCAATGTTGAATGAATGTTTGTATCACTTTCCAACCTAGAATGTTAATTTATCTTGGTAGAGATAGAAAAATGGCAAGATTTATCCATCCACACCTTCTGTGGTCATGCAATAAAGCTTTTTCTAATAATGTCTTGTATTTATTTAGCAATAAACATAAGCTAATGTATTATTATAATCCTTGGAATCACAATATCAAAGAAGTACTTTTTTTTTTTTTTTTTTTTTTTGAGGTGGAGTTTCACTGTGTCACCAGGCTGGAGTGCAGTGGCACCATCTGGGCTCACTGCAACCTCTGCCTCCCGGTCCAAGCGATTCTCCTGACTTAGCCTCTCAAGTAACTGGGACAACAGGCACCACCATGCCCAGCTAATTTTTGTATTTTTAGTAGATCGGGGTTTCACCATGTTGGCCAGGATGGTCTCGATCTCTTGACCTCGTGATCTGCCTGCCTCGTCCTCCCAAAGTGCTGGGATTGCAGGCATGAACCACTGCACCTGGCCAACGAAGTAGTTTTATTATTCCCATTTCATAGACGAGGAAACAAGTACTGAAAGAGATTACATTATTGCCCAATATCAAACAGCTAGATGACAGAACTGGAGTTTAAATGTCTAGGAAGTCTGCCTTCAGTGCCTAGCCGTTAGCCAGCATGTTATAATACTTCCAAATTACAACAGAATTATTTCACTGGCAATGTTATGCAAATATACATGCATGTGTTTTTATACACAAATGTGTGAATGCTATGTTTCATCATAACTGAAAGTATTAAAAAATTCCTGACTCTAGTATGCTGCCCTCATTGACTATAAGTGAAGACTTCCTCTATAGAACTGGAAGATGTACCTTAACTGTGTACACACTTATAGACTTCTTCTCTCTATGATTTATTCAGAGTTGTAGTTTGCAATCCTTAATTAGCCTAACCAATGGAATCACCCCACCTTTTTAGAATTTAAAAAACCCTGACTTCCCAGCCTTTTTTCCTCCTCACCATTCTGTGAATGTCTTTTCTGTTTTGTGTTATCCTTCCTGGCATGGTAATAAACTCAAAGACAACTCCTTCACCTTCTTCTCCGTTTCTTCCTTTTACACCTTAGTTAGTCTTTGGTTTATTCTTTGAAGGTGTGCAGTGCTGTGGGAGAATATTACAGAAGGCAGTTTACCAACATTGGATCCCAAACTCCAGCTTTTGAAACTGTGCACCCTTTCAATCTCAGACAAATAATTAGACAAATCCACTTCATCTTAAAAATACCATAAACTCATATAGATTAATACTTGGGTGTAATTACATGAATTAGTGTCAGGATGAAATAAAAAATGCTTTAAATAATCCAGAGTTCATGTTCTATATAGGAGTGTAAGGTCAGTAAGACTTTACCTACTGGAAGCCCTTTTGGAGCCTGTTCTGAATAATAAAAGAAGACTCAGAATTAGCTTATCAATGGTTTATAAGTTATTTATTCTCCAAAGTGTGGTGGTGCTGAGCATATTTGAAAATAGGTTGTTCTCTTAAGTAAGCAAAGATTATCTCAAAATTATTTCCCAACTTATAACACGTCCAATTACCTGGATTATTACAATTGTTTGCAAAGCCAAATTTTATGCATATGCTTCTATTTATTTTTTCCCAAATAATTACAAATTCAATATTAGAGAGTCTCTGTTCTTAAGGTTTACTTTGCCTGTTATATAGAAAGTGGAGATTGTGTGTTACGAGTTTTTGAGAGAGGGCGAGCATGTAGGGACACATGTGTATGCATGTATAATAGTAGAACACATGTGTATGCATGTATAATAGTAGAGATTTCTGCATTTTATACAAAAGTATTCTTGTATATAAGTGTTGAAATGAAGAAAACTGAGGAAAAAACACATTTATGTAACTCCCTTCTACACCTTTCAAAGAGGTCATTTTTTGTGTATATTTATTTTTGTTGTAGATCTACACTGATTGTGTTGTGATAGTGTTCAAAGTTTTTCAAGCAGCTGGACTGAATAAATGAGGAAAAAAGAATGGGAATAAGAACAAGTGTGTATAGTGATTTTGAAGGAAATCATAAGGAAACGTTAAAGATTTTTCTCTAATTTGGGATATAGAAGGAAATGATACCCTTTACAATTTGCTATTCTTTGAAGCTGATAGTTCAGAGGCTTTATTCCCTTTTAAATTGGATAATTTATAAATGAATGCTCCCAAAGGAAATTTAAAATCAAGAGAGAAAATATGTTTCTTGAAAGTTGTTTTGTCACCAGTAGTTTTTAGCCTAAATAGTTTTTCAACTCTGATAATTACTTGATTTTAAAATTCCATATGCTGAAACTCAAGAGCATGCAAATAATGTCGATGGGAGAAAGTGCATGGTGAGGTCTCTTGAGGGCAATAATTCAGCTGCGTTTCTCACAGATATAGATCATTACTTTTAATTAAGTTATATGCATCAATTTTAGTTTTTGGGTGAGTTGAGAAAAGAGAAGAACAGTGGTTATCCTGGCTCTTCTGATCATCATATGCTATGTCTGGTGATATGGATATTCTCAGTCTGACTTCATTCTTAGGACAACCCTGAGAAGAAGGCAGATTCTCACTTTACACATGGAGATGAAAAGGCAAAGTACGGCTAGGGAACCTATCACATTCACAACAAATTTAAATAGTTTCTATGACTCCTTCAAACTCCTTCCACAATAGCAGCAGTTCTCACGTTGGAATAAACATGAGAATAATCAGTTGAAACATTTATGCGATACAGATTGCTAGACCCCATCCTCAGACTTTCTGATTCAATGGATCTGTGGTGAGGCTGATCATTGGCATTTCTAATACATGCCCAGGTGATGTCAATATAGCTATTCAACATCAACATCAGTACATACCATACGCTAGGATCTTAAAACTCCATCAATAATGCCCTGCTAATAAAAAATGAGTGCCTGAGTGAAATAATTCAAAAACCACGTCCTGTTGTACTTTTTGTTGCTCACATTCAGATACATGTACCCTCTGGGAATGAGGTGGTTTGACTAGGGTTCTCAAAGCTACAGGGTAAACATGGTGCATTCTCAGAATGTGCCAGTTTGTCTTGATGGTAAATAGTTCAGTATGCTATTTTTATATTAAAACAAATACACAGCTATGTTATGGAATAGAATACAAACTCACATGGATTTCTAAAATAAAGCTTAGATTTCAAAGATATTTTGCCCTTCAGGTAGACTGCTTTAGGCTATGCTTCAAGTCTCAGAGGGTACCTGTTTGCTTTCCTCTGGCAGTAAGTAGATTTAGCTAAGGAAAAAAAGCTATTTTACATCGATATTAAATACCTTCTTGATGTGACAGTTTCTGTCTCTGGATTCAGATTCTAGTCTCCTCCCAGACCTTATGGTGAATGTTCCTCAGGGTTTAGCTTTCGAGACCAGGAACATCAACCTTTCTCTGAGGATATATAGAAACTCTAGCTTTAGAGATAACACTTCTATTTAAATCTGAATATTGGAAACTTACCTTTTAAAAAAAAATAGAGAATTAAATACATTTTTAAGCCTCTGTCTTCACAAAAGAAAAGAATCTAAAGTCAGTTTTTGGGGATTTTTTTCTTTACTAAAAGTACTAGAAAAATGTGGGATTGTTTGGGTATGTGCACATATCAGCATACACACTCTCATGTATTTGTGCACATGCACATCACCCCCCACCGCCTACCCCAGCAAATACAGTCCTAAGTTTTGGTACGCCTTAGTTCCTAACTCAGGTGCCCATTATCCTAGGCTATGCTGTCTATTTGAAGTGAGACCTATTCTTTTTATTCCAAGCATGAGCATGGGACCCTTTCTTTAGGTCCCTAATGTATTCCCTCACTTACTTCCCCCTACAAGTTATCTCGTTACTCTGGAGGAGAGGATGGCACACTGTGGCCCATGGGCCAAATCAGGCCTACACCTGTTTTTGTATGGTTTGGAAGCTTAGAATGGTTTTATAATTTTAAAAGGTTGGAAAAAATCAAAACAGGAATTATGTTTCACAACGCACAAAAATTATTAGAGGTTCAAATTTCTATTATAAGAAATTCTGTTTACATAAATAAAGTTTTCTTGAAACATATCCTCCTTTATTCAGTTTTTTACCGTCTAAGGTGTCTTTCATGCTATCAAGTTAGGGGTGAATAGTGACAGAATCCTTGTAGCCTACAAAGGCAAAAATATTTGCTTTCAGCTATTTACAAAATAGTTTACAAATCCCTGTTCTACAGGAGGCGGATATGTGTTGGCCTTGGAGAACCTGTGCTGTCTTAGATCCAGACTCAAACCAGTTCCACTCACAGAATAGGTTCTCCCATTGTCTGTCCTTCCTCCAAGGAAAGCGTGCGTAACTAGTAGTTGCTTGAATGACTCTTAACTCTTACCCAAAAATCTCAACCTTAAAGTGTCCTGAAAATAGGTTGTCCAGATCCAGAACTCAAGGCTTTTTGAGATGAGGGAGAAAAAAGTAGCTTTTATTTATTCCTATGCCAGTATTTTTAAAAATCCTAAATTAATATGTCAGTAAATTTTCTTGCACTGATTCTTAAAGCTTTTGCAAGAAAAGGCTCTGAAAAAATAGGAATATATATGGGGTGTGCCCTTTTTCCTATTGATATAGGAAAGTAAGTAAATAAAGAACCATGTGAATCTTCCTCGGTGGTGATGGTAGCAGTGGTTTCATCTTTAGACCTTTTCTTTATCCAAGGGGAAATATACTTGTTCACTCACAAGTGCGTATCTCCATCCTGCATTCTTCCCAGAAAGTAGAGCCTGGGTGCATGCAGGCAGGACTTGCATGCAGCTAGTTTACTATGAGAGGTGATCCAGGGAATAAGTATAGGGGCTCAGAGGAGAAATACAGAAATGAAGGAAAAAGCCATGGAAAGGGTACATTTGTTTTTAGTTTCTTCCTTTTCTTCCTTAAAAAAAAACCAAAAAACTAGCTTTATGGAGATATAATTTATATGCTATAAAATACCTCCATTTAACGTATAGAATTCAATGGGTTCATAGATACATGTATGTATGTGTATATATATATATAACATATCTATGTATGTGTGTATATAGATAACATACATATGTATTGAGTCGTACAACAAATCACCACAATCAAGTCTTAGACTATTCATAACCTTTAAAAGAAACCCCATTGCCATGAACAGTTACTTTCTATTTCTCCCTCAATCCTTTCCTAGACACTCTAACCATAAATATATTTTCTATCTCTATGAATTTGCCTATTCCAGGTATTTATGTAAATTAAGTCCCATGAGACTGGCTTCCTTCACTTAGCATATTGTCAAGGTTCATCCATGTTGTAGCAAGTATCAATATTTCCTATCTTTTATAACATTCATTTGTATAAACCAAGTACATTTTATGTATCCTCAAGTTTGTGGACGTGGGGGTCGTTTCTAATTTTTGGCTATTTTGAATAATGCCGCAAGGAACATTATTATACAAGTTTTTTGTAGACATATGGTTTTAATTCTCTTGGGTGTATACCTAAAATGGAATTGCTAGCATGGCAATGCTAGCAGGAATGGAAACTCTATTTTTAACCTTTTGAGGAATGGTCAAACTGTTTTCCAAAGTGGTTATACCATTATACATTCCAACTAGCAATGTATGAGGTTTCAATTTCTTTACATCTTCAGGAACACTTGTTATTACCTAACTTTAAAGTTTTAGCCATTGTGTTCATCCATTTTGCCTTGTTATAAAGGAATACCTGAGACTAGGTAATTTCCAAAGAAAAGAGGTTTATGTGGCTCACAGTTCGGCAGGCCGTACAAGCATGGCACCAGCATCTGCTTGGCTTCTAGTAATGCCTTGGGAAGCTTTCACTCCCTTTGTGGAAGGCAAAGGGAGATCAGGCATGTCACATAGCAAGAGAAAGAGAAAGACAGAGAGGAGGAGGTGCCAGCCTCTTTAAAACAATCAAACAAACAAACAAACAAACAGCTCTCATATGAAATAGTAGAGTGAGAACTCATTCATTAATGCTGGGAGGGCACCAAGACAGTTATGAGGGATCTGTCCCAAACATGACCCAAACATCTCCCATCAAGCCTCACCTTTAACACTGGGAGTCACATTTCAATAAGAGATTTGGAGGGGACAGACGTCCAAGCTATCTCAGGTATCCTCATTGGTGTGAAGTAGATGGTTTTGCCATTCCATGTTGGCTAATGACATTGAGTATCATTTCACATGTTTATTGACCATTTGTAAATATTTGGAGAAATATATATTCAGATACTTTTCCCTTTGGTAATTTGGATTGTTTTTTTTTATTATTGAATTGTAGAATGTTTTATATATTTTAGATATAAGTACCTTATTAAATATGAGTTGTAAATATTTTCTCCTACTCTGTGCATTGCCTGTTCACTTTTTTGATGGCATCCTTAAAGCACAAAGTTTTAAATTTTTATGAAGGCCAGTTTATCTATTTTTGTTCTACCACTTTTGCTTTTGGTGTTAAATCTAAGAAAGCTTTGCCTAACCCAAGGTCATGAAGCTGTACTACTAAACTTTCTTTTAAGAGTTTTACAGTTTTGGCCGAGTGTGGTGGCTCACGCCTGTAATCCCAGCACTGTAGGAGACCAAGGCAGGCGGATCACAAGATCAGGAGTTTGAGACCAGCCTGACCAACACAGTGAAACCCCATCTCTACTAAAAGTAAAAAAAAAAAAAAAAATAGCCTGGTGTGGTGGCATGAACCTGTAATCCCAGCTACTCAGAAGGCTGAGGCAGGAGAATCACTTGAATCCGGGAGGCGGAGGTTGCAGTGAGCCAAGATTATGCCACTGTACTCCAGCTTAGACAACAGAGCGAGACTCCATCTCTAAGAAAAAAAAGAAAAGAAAAGAAAGTGTTATTGTTTCAGGTTTTACATTTAGGTAGGTCTGTGATTAATGTTTGTGCATGGTGTGTAAGGAAGGGATTCAACTCTTTATTCTTTTACATCTGTATCTCTTGTCCCAGAAAGATTTGTTAACGTACTCTTCTTTTATTGAATTGTCTTGGCACGCTTGTCATGAATTAATTGATCTGAAATATGAGGACATATTTCTGCACTCTCAATTTTATTCCACTGATTTATATTTTCACGCTTATGCCAGTGTCACACTATCTTCATTATTATAGTTCAGTAGAAAGTTCTGAAATTGAGAAGTGTGAGTCCTTCATCTTTTTTCAACTTTTTCAAGATTGTTTTGGTTATTCTGTGACCCTGGAATTTCCATATGAACTTTAGGATCAGACTGTTAATTTCTTTGTAAAGAAGCTAGCTGGCATTTGGATAGGGATTGTGTTGATACTACAGATCACTTTGGTAAGCATTTCCATTTTAATAATATTAAATCTTCTGAACCATAAACATGCATGTTTTCCCAGGTATTTAGCCTTTCTTTTATTTTTTGAACTGTATTTTATCATTTTCAAAGTATAAGTTTTGCATTGTTTTTATTAAAATATTTTATTCTTTTTGATACTATTGCCAATAGAATTGTTTTCTTAATTTTATTTTCAGATTATACATTGCTAAGTGTAGAAATACGATTGTGGTTTGCAGAATATCAATATTGTACTATGCAACCTTACTGAACTTGTTTCAAATTATTTTATTTTCTTGCCTAATTGCCCTGCCTTGGACCTCCAGTATAATGTGGAATGGAAATGGGGAGAGTAGAATCCTTGTCTCATTCCTAAAAGAAAAGCTCCCATTTTCCACCATTAAGTTGGATGGTAGCTGTGGATTTTTTATATTAATTGATGTACTTTATCAGGTTGAGAAAGTTTCCTTCCATTCCTAATTTTTTGAAGCTTTTAATCCAGAAAGAGTCTTGGATTTTGTCACATGACTTTTCTGCATCTATTCGGGTAATCATGTGGTTTTCACCCTTTTTTTCATATTGATATACTGTATCACATTGACTGATTTTTAGATGTTAAACCAAACTTGGATTTTTGGGATCAATCCTAGTTGGTCGTGATCTGTAATCATTTTTATATGTTGCTAGATTTGATTTGACAGTATTTTGTTGAGAATGTTGGCATCTATATTTATCAGAGCTATTGGCATGATATTTTCTCTTTTTGTGATGTCTTTATCTGGTTTTGGTATCAGTGTAATAACTGGCCCCATAGATTGCCTTGAGAAGTAGTCTCTTTCTCTTCTGATTTTTGGAAGAAATTCTGAAGAATTGATATTATTGCTTCTTTAAATATTTGGCAGTTATATAAGTGAAGTAATCTGGAAGGGCACATTCTTGAGTTGAACAGCAATGTAAGCCACTGTGGCTGGGTTTGGTCATATCCCTCTGAAAGATCAAATGTACCATATTTCAGAATTGCCCACCAAAGGGCCAGAAAATGGGAGCCTTTATCTACTCACCAGCTCACATCCCCTATTGTTCAATATTTTCCTTATGTTATTGCACTATTGTATTTTCAGAATTTCCATGTGTGAGTACCAACTGAATTCTTACAGAGTCCAGTAAAGCTGCAGTGCAGCTTAAGTGAGGTGCTGTTATTTATAACAGCATGAAGCTTGTGGTGGCACCAATGGCTGGAATAAATGGTTGGAGCAAAAATGTGAATTAGGGTATAAGAGTGGCTGCCTGAATCCACAGATAGCAACAAGCTGCATGTATTTTGTGCTTTTGACATGATAACTGAGATACTTACTAAGTGACTAACAGGTGGACAGTATATACAGTGTGGATACGTTAGACAAAGGAATGATTGATTCATGTGTTCAGTAGAATGAAGTGGGACAGCATGAAATTTCATTATGCTACTCAGAATGGTGTACAATATAAGACTTATTGTTTACTTCCGGAATTTTTCATTTAATTTTTTTCAGACTGAAGATAAGGGAGAACTACCGTAGTGCATTCACTGAAGCACTTCAGTCTGCTTGTGCCCTTCATTATGTTTGATCAGTCATGAAGACGTCAACATTTGTGATTACTTCCCAAATCCACAAAAGACTAAAACAAGAGATGAGTGAGACAAGCTTCGGATCTCAGATCTCAGCTCTTTCTGAGATCATAGCTACTATTCATCTTGATTCTTTACCTCTAATTCTATATTTCCCTCACCTTCATTCAGTACTTCAGTGCAGCTAGAATGCTGGCCTTGTAGGGTAACTCAAAACTTCATCACAATGGAATATGAGTACTTGATTGTTTTGCCTTTGCTGAACTATGGTTTCTGCATTTCTCCATTTGTAGTTATTACTCAGCATAGAAGCACTAAGCGATACCTCCCAGAATCCCCTGGGTACCATATGTACTCCTTCCTCCCTGGCCTTGTATAGAGGCAGCCCTATCTCCTTATGCTTACAGGATCAATAATGGCTGCCAATATAACTCATTTCCTTTCTTGATATCCTAGTGTCATGAGGAATCCGAAATGACAAGGCAATAATTGCAGATTCAAGTTCAGTAGATTCTAATCCAGCAAAGCCTAAAGTTTTAGGGATATAAAGAACAACTCTAAAAACTAGAAACTGGAAACAATAATGAGCATTGTCTGTCTACTTGTACCGCTTGTTTTTTTTAGTCGGTTGATCCTGGCTTTTAGGGAAAAAACACCATGTGTATCAGCTGTTACTTCCATGTAACATTTCAGAGCTCATTTTCCCAGACTCATTGGACGTTGTCCTGAGATGGACCTTATCTAACCTTATCTATTATGCCATTAGATTGACTGTTTTGAGTGATGTAATACGTGTAGGATTAGTGAATCAAGTGACAGAATGCTCATCAATGTACCTCTGTCACCATAAAATAAGTCCCTTAGTTGGTAATGATTAGTGAGATATGATGCTGTGAGGAGTTCTAGAAGTCTTTAAACAGTAATGCTGACAGGAACTGCAGGCCAGGAAGACAATCCCATATGTGGAGTGTATGTCAATTCCAGCCAGTAAAATTCCAAGTAGAAGTTGTCCGATAGTAGGTTGCTCAATCTGCCAGTAAGTGGCTGGCTGGTTTCCCCAGTGCCATTGTTAGAGTTCGGCATCAGAACCCTGGCAGGTTGAACCCGCAGCAGTGGCCTTGGCAAGAGGATTCCCACTGTCTTTTACCCATATATAAACTTTATTCCTGCTACTTTGTTCAAGGCCCCTTTTGTAAGCATGGGGTATAGTGGTTACTTTACAGTGAGCTATAATATAAAACACTATTCGTAGCCTGTTTTGTATTCTCTCCCATACATTGCCCCATCCCTAAATTTCTTTGTCTCTGATCTCTTCATCTTATTCTTTGTAGGCAGCTGACCAATAAGATAACACATTCAGCAATGCCTAGAATTCAATGTTACCCTATGCTTTAGGTCATTTCTTCTTCCACACAAGGTGAATGACTTCATGTTCTCTTCTTATCTTTGCTCACTGGAAGGGTTTTCCTTCACCATTTTCCCTCAAGGTCAGCTATGCCTGGAACTGTGTGCTACGGCATTTTCAGCTAACTCTAACATGTAGAGCTGCTCCATCAGAAAACTAGGCCTAGGTATTTTTCTCCCCTAACAGTTGATCATAGAATCTCTGCCCCTGACCCTCAACCAAGCCCATACGTATGAATTGAATTCAGGTAGAGGTAGGATCTCCAGGAGCCTGGGCCACTTCTTTATGTTAGTTATGCCTTCAAGACCTGCTTGGGCCTTATCCTGAACACCCTGTTTCCATTATATGATGTGTTGCTGCTGTTGCCATCCAATATTGTGATTCGGAGGATGTGGTAATACTAGCTCCAAATGGGTAATTCTAGACACATAATTATTTGGCGTCTTTTGATCAGGTTCTTAAACTCCACTAGGGCTCATTGCACTATAAGAACCATTTTTCAAATGATGACTAGTTTTCTCCTGCAGAAGGCATGGCTTTAGAACACAAGGGATACACACTTGACTCTTCTACTGACTCTTGTCAGGGATAATGCCCTGCATTCGTGTTCAATATGGATGCCTCTAGCACCATTAAATCTATTGAGTGATTTAAATCACATCATTAAATCTATTGAGTCCTTTGTAGGGACACGGATGGACCTGGAAACCATCATTCTCAGCAAATTGACGCAAGAACAGAAAACTAAACACTGCAAGTTCTCACTCATAGGTGGTTGTTGAACAATGAGAACACATGGACACAGGGAGGGAAGCATCACACACTGGGGGTCTGTCGGGGGGGAAATAGGGGAGGGACAGCGGGGGATGGGGAGAGATATCATGGGGAGAAATGCCAGATATAGATGAAGGGCAGGAAAGCAGCATCTCACACTGCCACGTGTGTACCTATGCAACAATCCTGCATGTTCTTCACATGTACCCCAAAACCTAAAATGCAATTAAAAATAATAAGAAGAAAATAAACAGGTAAATAAATAAATGCAAAAAATAAAAATTAAAAAAAATCATCTGGGAAAAAAAAATCTATTGAGTGATATGGTCTTAGTGGGAGGAAACCTTTCACTGTACCTGGAACTGCCGCAGAATCTTCCCTTGCTCTGAGCACCACTGAAAACTGACATCTTTCTGAATCACCCAATAAGTGGCTCACAGCAGTATCCCCAAGTGTGGTAAATGCTTTACAATTCAAACAGGTCCACCAAATACTATACATTGTTTTTAATGTTGTGGCATACAAGGTATAACAGCTTGTTCTTTACTTAGGTGAGGATATCCTTACATACCACAGACTAGTAGGCATCCATCCTGCTCCAGTAATAGTCTGGTCTGTTCACTGTAGTCACAGATCTTTGCAGGTCAAGACACCCAGGCTGCTACTTTGACTTTGCGTTCCCTCACAATAATTTCATCCGTCTTGCCTCTGTCTGTTAAGTAATGCCATATGACCTCTGTTATTGTGGATTCCCATTGTCTTTATTGAAACTATAAATCCAAGATCTGTGTCAGCATTTCCAACTGTTAACTCTGTCTTGCAAAGCATAACATTTAGGAGCTTTATATAGAAGCTGCTGTTCTCCACAGTGGTGTAGCTTCTGAGCCACCAGCTGACGCTATCACCTGAATTTTTATGTCTATCTAGGGGTGGTAAGACACACATTAAGATGCACATTCAGGCTGCTATAACAAAATATCCTAGAATGGTTATAAACAACAGATATTTATTTCACACAGTTCTGAAGGCAGGGAAGTCCAAGATCAAGGCCCCTGCAGATTTATTGTCTGATAAGGATTCTGAATCAGAGATGGTGCCTCTATCTGTGTCCTCATGTGGCAGAAGGGAAAAACAAGCTCCCTCAAGCCTCTTATAATGACACTAATCCCATTCATGAGGATAGAGCCCTCATCACCTAATCACCTCCAAAAGGCACTCCTCTTAATAGTATTGCATTGGAGATTCGTTTTCAACATATGAATTTGGGGGGACATAAACATTTAGACCATAGCAGGTATCATAGGCTTTTTGAATCTTCTACTAGAATCTCCTACTGAAATACCTGCAAGCCACTGGGAACCAGTTGGGGATGGTAGCAGCATCACACCTCTCCAGTATGCCATAGTATGGCTTCCCTGTGCTCTGAAAATGTACAGTACTTTGGGAAATCTCCTGCTTTCAGAAATCTCCAGAATAGAAACCAGTCAAGCTCTCTACTCTTCTTGTCTCTTGGGATTAAATCCAAGAGGAATGAAGGTGACACTAGTTATTTACTGGGTCTCATTCTTGCTTTCTAAAATTTTTCTCTCTTCTTCCCCAGTTCAGAGCTAATTTAGCTCACATTTGGGGCATACGTGTGGAGGTATGGTAGCCATTACTAGTGCTCATTAGTACTTAGTTCTGTTCTCCTTCTGGACACATGAGAAATGGAACTTTCCAGCACCTATGAAGTTAGGCAGAGCTGTTTGACTGGTTCTGGCCCATGGCCTGTGGTCAGATACAATGCATGCCACATTTGGGCTAAGCTAGTTGTATTAATCTGCATGGGCTGCCATAACAAAATACCACAGACTGGGTGGCTTAAACGACAGACATTTTATTTTCTCATAGGTGTGGTGAAAAGTGTCAGCAAATTTGCTTTCTGGTAAAGACGTTTTTTCTTGGCTTGCAAACAGCCACCTTCTTGCTGTGTCCTCACATGGCCTTTCCTCTGAGAACATGGAAAGAGAACAAGAGATCTGATGTCTCTTTCTCTTCTTATAAGTGTACCATTCCCATAAGATGAGTGTTACATCATTATGACTTTAACTGTAATTGTCACTGGCAAACTGAGTTTTTTCCCCACTTCATACTGGTCACAAAGAAAGACCATGCAACTAGAAAAAACAATACAGTTTTATTTCCTGGCCAGAGAATGAAGAAAGGGAGCACTCAGTCTAGATGCATCTTCTCCCAAACAACAGAAGGCACATGGGGTTTTTAAGGATGAGGCTGAGGCAGGAGAAGAATGTTAGCGTGCACAGGGGGGGCTCCAGATGCGTAGGTACAATTCATACACATGTCTTTATACATCGCATGTACATGAATGGAGATTTTCTTTTAGGGGACAACATGTTAACATTATAATGATATGTTAATGATCTGAAGAGAGCCGGGGGTTGTGGTTCCAGTTTGCACCAGTTTCTCAGTGTCCTATCTTCCTTTGTCATCTGGTCATGGCTCAAAAAGCTCTGTCACTGTCCTGGGCCATCTGATTTCTTTAAGCAGCTGTGTCTCTAGATAAAGGGACTAAAGAATAACAGTAAGTAAAAGGAAATTTTCCCAGTTATTTCATCAAGGCTTCCCTGGTCACATAATTACCTCCCTGACAGTGGGTCCTATCTCCAAATATAGTTTTTACAGGTCAATACTTGGAAGGACCTTGAGAGCCAGTGGGGCTACAGAAAATTTGGCTGAGTAAGAAACAATATATATATTAAGTTGTGGACATTTGGGGCTTATTTATTAGTGTAGCACAGCATATCCTATCCTGACTAATACAGAGGAAAAATACCTCCTGGTATGTATTTGCTTTATAATTCTTTTCATCTCATGATTATGGAAGGGTCCTTTAAATCTAGGAGTTTTTTTCATTTTTCTGTATATGGGTAATCACAGGAAACAAGACGTTATCTTCTGAAGTTTCAGTTAATTGTGTTGTCATAAATTAATACTGCATATGTCACCCTAAATTTCCCATGTTTCCTCTTCCCATGCAGGGGTTGGTTAAGTGTTTCTAGTTATTTTAAAATAATAGATAATATTTTTCCATATTACTTTCCCCAATCATCATATAGTTTTCATAAATATCACTATATTGGCTCCACAGATATTTCAGTCTCAGAGACAGAAGTAAAATGCAAGGGCCCCTAGCTGACTGAAAGGACCATCTCTTGACCAAAGGGACTCCTGAGTAACCTTGAGTTCTCAGCCACAGGGATGTGTGGTCACATATGCCTTGTTCTACCCCCGCCCCAGCTAACCACCACTAGCCTTTCTTCTCCAAGAAACTGGCCCCTTCAGGACTCCACACTGATATAAACCAACCACCTGACATAGTCTCTCCCTTTTCATCCAATAAGAGGCCATCAGCCACAGAGTTGTTCTGGCCAGTCTACAGAGAATGCGCAGAAAGGGTTTCAATGTCCTCTGCTTCATGTTTTGAGGTCAGAGCCTGAAAACTCCACCCTCAGATCATGCTAATGCCGCCATTTTTTGTACATGGGAATGTATAAATGGACATGAAGCTCAATTGCTCATGCACCTGTTTCTCCTTTCAAAAATATTTATGATTCCTCCTATAGCTTATTCAGTACCTCCATTTGGCCACACTGCTAAGGATAAATTCCTGTTCTCTTTGCCCCTCCCTTTGCCCCTATGGTGTCTGCTTCTGGCTTCTAGCTGGAGGCTATGCTTCCCAGCCTGTCAGAATGACCACCCTGTAGGCTGCAACTTTTTATGAAGAAATCAAGTGCTCCTTTCCAAAGTTATGAATCTCATTCACCTTCAATTGACAAGTTCAAAGGCTGAGATACTCTAATTTTAGAGACATTCAAGTAATTTTATATATAATTTTGTTTGCTAATGAAACGTCTTTCTATCATTTATATTGAAGAAAGCAATGTCTCTTCAGGAGGGAATTATCAGGATAAAGAATTTACTTTTAAAAAATGAATGTGAAATTATAATGTTCAGATTTACTAAGCAATTATATCTTTAATATCGGAAATTATGGCATTTTCTACACTTTCTCTAGCATTGGCTTTAAGGTAGCTTTATTTATGTGCTATTTTCATGTACACAGAGCTTTCTGATAGAATGACTTGTGTTGAACAAGTAACTAAAAATTCCTCCCGTAAGGACCTGAAGACTGCAGGCAAGTCACCTAATACAAGAGGAAGAATAAAAAAGCAAGCATTGTGGGTGGGTTGGGGTTACCATATCTGGAATGATCAGCAGCAGAAAAGCTATGCTTTCATCCCAGTGACACACAATTGATGCAGCAGTACAATGATTTACCACGTAAAGTGAGACATTTAGCAACAAAACAGGCCATTAGGAAGCCACCTGTGAGTCATTACAGTAGGTATTTCTGTCTTAAGGATGGCCTCAACCTTGTAGCAAGGAGTGACAAAGAAATGTTTTACCCTTCAGGAGATCTTAGGCATTCAGGCATGACTTAGGCTAAGCTATTTTTTTTTAATGCTTTTATGTGGTACCCGAAGGGAACACAGGAGGACAGAGAAACAAATGCAGTCAGCTTTCCATCACCACTGATGACAATACCATCTCCAATTATAGCCCTCCAAGAGATCGCTAAAATTGTATTTCTGAAATGGTCATTTATTAAAAGCTTAAGACTCTTCTGATAAATAAACTGGGATGTTCTGTCATACTCCTTATAGGGCCGAAGGAGGCCGTGTTTGTGCTCAGTGTAAGAGCTGGGAAGGTGTGGGAAGATGAGGGGATGAGGCCCAGGAGTACAGGGCTGTAATTCAGCTCCGTGAGTAATGAAGTGGCAGGCTGGAAGGCAACTTCATTATCTGCGGCGCTGTGGATCCATCCATCTGCAGGAAGTGAAAGCAAAGAGAGAAAGCAGGAGGTATATAATGGGAAAGGGAGTGACATGGGATGGCTGAGTGGGTGGTCTTGGGAGTTAGAAAAATTTAAGTTTAAATTCTGGACTTAATGCTGGCCATTACTAACAGAGTTTGGGGGCAGTTTACTTAATAGCTCTAAATCTCCATTTTCTTATCAGTAAAATGGGAATAAGAGTAATGTATTCCATAAGGTTTTTGTATGTATTCTACAAAATAACTTGGATAAAGTTCTGAGCATAATGCCTGACAATAATCACAATAATAATAGCCATTCACTTCCGGGACCATCTGCTAAGTGCTTTATATATTATCATATAAAATCTTCCATTTCCAGCTGATATGGTTTGGCTCTGTGGACCCATCTAAATCCCATGTTGAATTATAATCCCCACATGTTGAAGGAGGGGCCTGGTGGGAGGTGATTGAATCACGGGGGTGGACGTCCTCCTTGCTGTTCTTGTGATAGCGTTCTCACAAGATCTGTTGTTTAAGTGTGAAGCACCTCCCATTTTCTCTCTGCATGCGGAGATTGTTCTTGCTTCCCCTTGCCTTCCGGCATGATTGTGAGTTTTCTGAGGCTTTCCCACACATGCCTTCTGTACAGCCTGTAGGACTGTGACTCATTTAAACCTCTTTTCTTCATAAATTACCTAGTCTCGGGTAGTTATTTATAGCAGTGTGAGAATGGACTACTACACCAGCCTAAGAATTCCCTGCAAGAGAGCACACCCTTTGTAAGAGAGAAAACTGAAGCAATATGAAGTTCGGTAACTCGTTCCAGGACACACAGGTAGTAAGTGGGGTACCCTAGATCCAAACCCACTTTATTTAGTTACAAAACTAGCATTTCTTGTACTGTATCACACTGCAAATAGGCTGAATAAATATTCAAGACAGGCAAGAGAGGCATTCATTCAAATGAGATATTGACATAAAGTATCTTTCTTACAACCCCTGTGGTTGGAGGAATGCAGAAAGATGCTTATTTTGTGTGCTGGCCACTTGAATGGATTACGGTCTGGCAGATGATTTAGAGGAAGTACTAAATAATTAATAGTGGGTGTTTCGGCCGGGTGCGGTGACTCACGCCTGTAATCCCAACACTGGGAGGCTGAGGCGGGCAGATCACCTAGATCAGGAGTTCAAGACCAGCCCAGCCAACATGTTGAAACTCCGTGTCTACGAAAAGTACAAAAATTAGCCAGGCGTGTTGGTGGGTGTCTGTAATTGCAGCTACTCGGGAGGCTGAGGCAGAAAAATCCCTTGAACCCAGAAGGTGAAGGTTGTTGTCAGCGGATATCATGCCAGTGCACTCTAGCCTAGGTGAACAAGTGAGAGTCTGTCTCAAAAAAAAAAAAAGGGTGTTTCAATGTATAAAGTCAGATGACAAAAGTGTTTACCATCTTTCTCAAGTATGCTGAGATGAGTTGAGACAATGCGTACATAAATGACAAAATGCCAGGCATCATGATATGGCTAATGATAACTATTGTGATAGAGATTATATAATTTCAACCAATTTTTCTAAAATCAGATGCACTGAGCCATTTTAGTCCTTCAGGGCCTAAGTGGTAACATCAGATAACTGGATAAATTATTTTAAATGAGGGTTATTTGCTTCTAAATGCCAACCGTCCAAGGTGGTGATATAATCATCCCTTAGAAACTAAGGGACTGTCATGCTAGTTATGATGCCGCTCGGAGGCTGACAGATATACGAGCAAGAGTTAGTGAACATGATTTCTAGGCATGGCTCTGCTATTCATTAGTTGTATTCACAGTCATCAATAAGTTATTTATTGGATACTGGATCTAAACTTAACAAAGACCCAGTCCTTGCACCAAATCTAGTAGGAAAAGAAGAAAAAAACTCATAAGCAAATAACAAAAGCTCTAGATATGAAAGAGTGTGGTCCATTTCAACTTACAAGGATAAGCTGCATTACCTATCTGGGAAACGATGAAAGGATTTTAATGGCACCATTCAATTTCACACACATTTTGAAGTGTGTGTGTGCGTATTTGTGTGTCAGGAACTACATTATATTCGTAGGCAATGGGTAGGAAAAAAACAAGAGCTATGCCTGCCCTCAGACTTCACAGAGGAGAATCATGTATTTAAAAAAATAAATTGTCATAGAGTGGTTTTGATGAAATAATAGAACCTTGAAGATTAGATTGAGGAGGAGAATTATTGGTCAGAATATTATATTAGTTGAGTTAGTTGTGAACCAAAGAAATTAACTATGGATAACATAAGCAGAAAAGGAAGTTACTGAGTTTACATTATGTAACTCACTGAAGTGCCTAAAAGGCAGAAAAACCAGGTTGGCAAAATATGCAGAAGTAAATGAAATGTACATACCCAAAATCAAATTTTGCCAATGAATCCATCTGTAGAGGATGCCTTTGCTGTTATCATTGAATATCAGTCCACCGTCTTCAACCCTCCCTACCACTGGCACTGAATGCTGCTCATAATCCACTCTGGACTCAATGCCTTTGACAGGTATATCTTTTTAATAAAAGGTAGGCCATATATTTTCTCCATAGTTACGAAGAAGGCTGGGAAAATATGTCCTTAGCAGTTTCTATAATTGGAGCATGTTCTGTTTCCTACTAATATTTATTGTCAATCATTCTACAAAGGTAGAAAGGATCTTCTGAAATTAGCCAGCCAAAAATACATGTTGCATATAATAAAAGGTCATGTTTTCATCTTTGCTGGTTTTCCTGCATCTAACTAGTAAATAGATGTTTTATCATTCCATGATATGGGAAAACATACGTAAAGCTGCCGTTACAGTCTATACTAATTGATCAAATGGAAGTCTTCTTTGTCTGTGCTTCCATAGCTGTGCATTTGTTTCCTATTTATTCCTAAGCCAAGCATAAGACATTTACTTACACAAGCTCCTGACTCAAAACATGGCTCTGTACCAAAGAACTAATAAGCAAGTGCAGGGTTCTTTTGTTTCTTTCTTTTGGAATAATTACTTTCCCTATTTTTTTCTTACCAATTCAGCTAACACACTTTATCTCAAGGAAATTACATTTACTCACATCGGTGTGTGAATAAGCCGAATGACAGGAGTTTGTTTCAGCCAGAATTAGATGGATATTGCAATTACTTGGGGAGAGAACATTTCCCTAAATTCAGTGATGAATCCTTCTCAGATCAAAACAAGGACTGCTTGAAAGATGGCTCTTGTGCCTTAATATATATTGTGTTTTGGGAGCATATAACTACTACTTACTATGTGGTAAAATATTTTTTTGGTTTTGAGAAAAACAAATATATCTTCACAATGATAGTGAGAACAGAAAGGCTGACTTTACTGGTCAAATAAAGGGGATTAGGAGCTTTTCTAGTGATGTGACACAGACTGAAAAGGGAATGTTGTGGGTATTTTTGCAGTGTGAAAGAATATTCAACCAAGAGCCTTCATTTAGGATTATAACTACAGCCTCCTTCACTGACCACATCTGCCAGGCTCTCTGCTGCTGTTTCTTTGGATTTCTCTTGACATCCCATACTTCACTTTGCTCTACAAGCTATCTCGGTTTTTAGTTTGCTTGTTTATCTAATGATTAATAAACTTCTTGAGGTCAAAGACCGTGTACTTTCTGTCTAGAACTCTTAGTTCTTATTGTAGCTCTAGCATCTAGTTAAGTCAGAAACCAGAATATCGAAGGGATGAATGGCTTGAACATAGCCCAATATCGTGGAATTAAAGTCAGTATTTCTTTTCCATTTATATTTTAGAATTTATACAGTAGTCCTCTCTTATCTATGGCTTTGCTTTCCAAAATTTCAGTTTCCCATAGTTAAGTCCAAAAAATGTTAAATGGAAAATTCCAGAAATAAACCATTCATAAGTTTTAAATGACTCACTGTTCTGAATAATGTGCTGAAATCTCGTGTTGTCCCACTCCATCCCGCCTGGGATGTAACTCATCCCTTTGGCCAGCATGTCTATACTCTTGTATATGTTATCTCCCTGCTAGTCACTTAGTAATCATCTCTGTTATCTGATCCACCGTCGCAGTGTTATAGTCATATGTCAAGTAATTCTCATTTTACATAATAATGGCCCTGTAGTTCAAGAGTAATAATGCTGGCATATTGTTATAAAGTACTATTTTATTATTCGTTATTGTTAATCTCTTACTGTGTCTAATTTATAAATTATACATTATCATAGGTTACATACAGGACAAAACACAGTATGTATAGGGTTCAATAGCATCTGAGCTTTCAAGAATCCAGGGACTCCTGGAGTGTATCTTCCTCAGATAAATGGGGACTTTGGGATGGATGTCAGCCAGATAATAGGTTTTGAGGTTTTCTTTATTTTATACTTTCTTTCTTTCTTATATAATTTTCTTAAAGAATTTCTACAGAGTGTGTGTGTGTGTGTGTATGTATACATATATATGAATTTTATAATTAGAAATAATGCAAAAGTAAAAAATATAAATATTTTTTAAAAACATATGCAATACTTTTTAAAAAAGAAACATTGAGATTTTTAAAAGCAAGAATTTAAAATTCCTTAAGGATTTCCGTTTTGGAATAAGACTGTCCCCACAGCCTCCTCCACTGTCAAATCATATCATAATATAGTTGTATTTGCATGAAAAGAAGGCAGAATGAGCAAGCTGGAAATATGATGTAATACTAACAAATGACATGAGAAAGACAGAAATCTTTCTTTTTTATTTTTCATTTGACATTTTTTGACCAACTGGAAAGTAGAATAAAGGTTAATAAGTATATATGGAAGGCCAGGAAAGGAAAAACCACATTAAGAAGATATCTACATATGTCCAGTGATTTCCAATATCAAGCCCAGATAAACTGCCCTCTGGAGAAGAGACAAACTTCAAGAGCAGAGGTGACAAAGTAAGCATAAGCTCTAGAAAAGCTTATACTCATCAGTTTACAAAAAGAGAGGGACAGAGAAATGGATGTGAATATGACAGATTTGTAAATTTAACAACAATTTCTGGGCAAAATAAGTCAGGAAACCTATGGTTTTGAATTCATAGAAAAAGGGCAACCACTAAGTTTCAGAATGTGTTCTGAAAAGACGGGGATACAAGTTACTCTTGATTCCTTTTTTTTGGGTAGGATTCTAGACTTCTGGATGAGGTGATTTAAAAAGCAAAGTCAAAGTCTTTTCAAATTTGAGCAAGTCATTGAACGGTTTTTACTGATTTCTTGCTGATGAATTGGAGAGCTGTGAATAAAGAATGTGGGTCATGAGGTTTTATCCTGAAAGTGGCATAAGAATGCCCAGCCTCACAGCCCTGTATTTGTGCCTGTCCCTTAAAAACGCTTGGATGTGGACTGCAAAGCTATACAAATGCTTTGAAATTGAGAATCACATAATAAATATGGAATTCAAGACATATTTAGACTCGTTGGAACAAAGAGCTAAAATCAAGATAACTGTAACTTGGACAAATTCAAATTCAATTATTTAGGTTAAAAAAACAGAGATAGGGAGACTTTTATCAAGATATAAACATGAGCAAATTTTTATGCAAAGCAAATCTCTTGTGAGTCAACAGAGTGATGTAGCTATTAAAACATTCTGATATCCTTTTGGATTACATTAATAGTGTGTTAATGTTGAGTCCACAGGAACCAATATTCCTACCCTATACTGTCTTTCTCAGTTCGTAACAGAGTGTGGTATTGAGTAAGATGTTCACTGATCCAACAAAAGGGTGATTGGAGTATTTACATACAACTAACCCAAAATCGCTGATGGTAGAGCAGATATTTGACTTACGGGAGAAGGATTTTAGGGACACCTTGATAATAATCTTGATTTAAAAGGCTTTTATGTAGAAAAGAGAGTACATTAATTTTGCATTGTTGTAACAGGTAATAGAAATTGTTACAAGGATGGAGAATTCAATTCAGCATGAAGAGCTTTTTAACTATTAGAACTATGTGAAATTAGAGTAGAAAGCCTTCTGAGGCAATGCGCTCCTGTGATTTTGAATGTTCATATGTGTAACTGACAATGCTTTATGTAGGACTTTTTACATGGAAGTAATACTGAGTTGAATTAGGCAGTGTAATGACTTCTAAGCCTAAGGTGCTATGAGCTTATAGGTTCTGTTTGTGTTTACTTTTTTTTTTTTTGAGACGGAGTTTCACTCTTGTTACCCAGGCTGGAGTGCAATGGCGCGATCTCGGCTCACCGCAACCTCCGCCTCCTGGGTTCAGGCAATTCTCCTGCCTCAATCTCCTGAGATTACAGGCATGTGCCACCATGCCCAGCTAATGTTTTGTATTTTTAGTAGAGACGGGGTTTCACCATGTTGACCAGGATGGTCTCGATCTCTTGACCTCGTGATCCACCCGCCTCGGCCTCCCAAAGTGCTGGGATTACAGGCTTGAGCCACCGCGCCCGGCCTGTGTTTACTTTTTAACTCCAAAGGCAAACTTTTAATATCTTAAAATCACCCTTCTTATATTATAAGATGTCTCGGTGAAGATAGTAAACAAACTATTTGAGGAAGTGTAAATGCATTTGGCTTGCTATTCTTTGGCAGATCTTAGCTGAAATTGACATTAACCATGACATATATATGTTATCATGCCCTATCTCTATTTATGAGTGTTGCTTTGTACTTCATTTAATGCAGTCATTTTTCAGAAGTTTCTTTCTTTTAACTTTCCTTAGAATTAGCTTTAATGATGAATAAAACTTCAAATTTGTACAGTTTAATATGCTTTTAAATAAATGGAGTGAGAGTTTTAGATTCTCATTTTAGGTATTATGCAGATAGTTCATTCAAATCTTTACAGCCTAGGTGTATAGGCAATATTCTTTGGCAAGTTTATACTCTGCATTAATACTATAATTTCAGCTATATTTATTGAACACCTACCCTTTGTGGGACATACTTATGGTCACTTTGTGTGCTTTATCTCATTTAATCTTTACAAAAATACTGTCGTATAGATAACACTCTCATGTTAGCATAGCTTTAGAGAATTTAAGTTATTTATCCATAGTGCTTCAGAGCAAAAACTTTATTGCACTTTACTTCATATTATCAGAGAGTAGGAAGATTCATTTTGAATATACAGGAATCTGCCATTCCATTCCACTTTTTCCCTTTTCCAACCTAGGATCAAATACTTTGAAAATTCCCTTTTATACTTTTCTTTTTTCCCCTATCAGCTACATATAAAAAATAAAAACAAAATAAAATTCTCTAATCATTTCTTCTACCCATCCTATTAATAAGTTTTAGTCCTAAACATTTAGGACAGCTTCCAAAAGTTAAGTTTTTTTTTTTTTTTTTTCAAATGTTGTACTTAGTTGAGTCTAAACTATGCCATGTCCCAAACCCTCATCCTTCTAGTATTCTTAAAATGTCTCCAAGTCTCACTTAAGACAATCAATCAACTGGGACCATTCATTGGAGTCCACAGTGGGTAGATCCCTGACCTAGTTCCCATGGAGAGTAACCAAAGAAAAACAAGATTGCCAGCGCACTGAAACACAAAACGACATAAGAACACATTCAGAGGGATACATGGAGCAGGGGTGAATTAATTGAATTTTAAGAGGTCAACCAGCTAACCTGTTGTATTTCTACAGGACATTGACTACCATAGCTCAGTGTATCATTAAAAGTTTTTCAGTGCAAATATTGTAAAAGGCATTCTGCAGTCCAAGCAGATTCCCTGCCTTTGTATTCGTTCTGGCCATGCAGGATTAGTCGTTGATTTCAGCAGCAAGGAGCACATACAGTTTCTTTACCTGCTGTTGATTGCCTCTCTCTCGTTCACTGCTCAGGCTATAGGAGACTGAGAGGTTACCTAGTGTAGTGGGATATGTGAATCCAACGAAGTATCTAAATACACAGCCAAGCTTTTTGAGACAGGGCTGTGACATTCCTTCAACAATTTTTTATCTGTTCCTGTTTATATAAGTGAATTTGCCTTCCTCATGTATAAATCCTTTGAGAGCAACTCTCATTGGATGCAATATTGGAAAGGGGCCAGATATAGTATCTAAATGTTTAGTTCTTTACTAGTTTGGGGAACATAAAAATACTTTAGACAATGAAAACTTCTCCCTTTCTTGCTCTCCATCTCCCTCCCTGCTTTTCTCTTTAAAGCATATACACACTCATATTATTGCTCACTTAAAATGGAATTTGGTGTGAATAAATAACTTCTGAAATCATAGAATGGGAAAACTCTCTATCCTAGAATTCTAGGGAGAATAATCATAAAAAAATTTTTAGTGCGTGATTACTCTGAATTTCAACTCAAATGTCTTTAGCAAGAAGCCCCATGCTTGTTCAGAGAGATGATTATCTGATTGGATACAGGGCTTGGCAGAAATCACTTTTCAGTTCAGACATGGGATGGCGACAGAGCCTCATTACGCTAATTTTATTTACAGGGCAGCCTGGTTTCCTGTGCTGTGAGCCGGGTGCTTATTCAGCTGCCTTGGCTTCGGTGGGTTTGCCGCACAGCGTATTTTTGTTTCCGAACTATTTTGGCCCTGGAAAGATGTCTGGCCTCGTTTCACTTTCAGAACTCTGATGAAAGCCACAGAAATTTCCAGGGAGCCAAAGCATTCTACTTGTGGGGCCATTCCTCCTACAGTGTAAATGGCTACTGGAGGGTGGCTTACAATCCGGGAAGACTGGAGACTTTTACCTTAGCAGAGGAAAGCAATGTTCTCACTACATGTGATGTTGACCTCCCTGTTCTGCATCTTCAAGGCAGGACTTCCATCCCAGAGGGCCTTAGATCTGCTACTTTTCTTCTTTGAATGGGTAGATGTGGGTTCTTATGATACCCTCATCTCCCAACCCGGGATACTCCATGTTAGTACTTATTGCAAAGGGTGTGAGAAAAAACAGAACAAGAATCTGAATTTGACTTTGAGGCTGCTATTATTGTTTTTGTGCCACGCGTTCATTCAAGTGCTAATGTACTCACACATTAACAGGGTACCTGCATGCACATTCTCTTATGTATGCAACGCAACACATGGCTAAAGGAGGTGGGGATGGTGGTGATATATGCCTATTTTAGAGAAGGCTCAGAGGGGCCAAGTGATTTATGCAGGTCACACAGCTCAGAGTGCTGGAGCTGGAATTTAAACAGAATTCAAACAGAATCTTGACAAGTGATCGTGGATTACCTTTTTTGTGACTTAGAGAAATGGTCTTAGTCAAAATTAATATGTTTAATTGCTATATGAATCTTCAGAAATTGTTAATCACAATAAACGTTATTTCACACTTTGAAAACAATTATAGATTAGCTTTTACTCAGATCACAAGATGATACTGATGATTGCTGAGAAATCAAATCATAACTAAATTTGTTTACATGTTAACAAGGAAAATACAACGTTTCAAACTATTTGTAGCAGGTAAGGTTACATTTTATGTTAGGTATAGCTGTATCGAATATGCTGTAAATGAGAGGGATTGAGTTCTGCTAACATAGGAGTGTGACAAGTGTTGGCTGGTTCTGAAAGCTGATGTATTTTCACTTTAGGACTCTGCAAATGTACTTATTTAGGCGTATATAGGCCATGAAGTGTAACCAGAGCTAGTCCCAAACTAACTTAGACCATCAGCTCCCTTTACCAAGCCCATGCTATCTGAGTACTGTATTAAGTGCTTTGTTTATATTATGTTGTAATTAGTAATCACTAACAAATAGTAATTAGGTACCATTTGCCTGATGAAGACATGCAGAACCAGAGAGAAAGATATTCTTTTAGAAACAAATAAGTTGGAATGTAGGCCTAACTCAAAAGCCCATGCTTGTCACCTGCGTCTCCCACAGCTAGAGCCTCAGGCATTTAGCAAGATCTCTTGCTCCTAAAAGTTGCCTCCATGCACCTTATAAGCCTAGAGCCTCTTAAGTATTGCAGTTACCAGGAAGTAAGGGAGATCAGAACCTTCTACTCTCATTCCACATTCCCAAAGTTTACAAACTCAGATTGCAAATTGGAATATATTTGAAATGTCAGATGTTTAAATTTGTTTTAAATTTAAACATAGTGCAAGTTTGATGAAATACAAACTTTAAACAAGTATATATATATATATATATATACACACTATATATTATATATAGATCTAGATGTCTATATATATAGATCTATGTATCGATCTATATATAGCTAGATACAGATATCTAGATATATATAGATAGATGTGTCTATATATGTATATATATCTATATACATATATAGATATATCTTGTATCTATACATATATAGATATATGTATCTATATCTATATATAGATATAAAGGTATATATTGTATCTATATAGATGGATAGATATCTTTTAGGACAGAAAAAAAGAAGAGAAAGTATTTGCTTCAGTGGCTTGCTAAAGGGTTCTCTTATCTTGAAAGACCTGGGCAATTGCCTCAATTTTCCACTTCTCTTTTCATGTCCAGATATGGCCTCATTTTTCTAAGAGTATTTTCTACCAACATGGTTCCACAATATTTGAAGTTTTCAATTGTTTCAAGTAGAATGCAGTAAGGTCTTTTTCTTAGGTACCTCTTATAAAAATATTTTAAAAGATTATCAGAATATGCATACTTGAGTTGGCAGTGTTAGCAAATATTCATATCCCTTCAATGGCAGTCACATTGTGGGATGATAGAAATTGTACAGTAAGTTAGCACTATCATAAGCCACTAACATTAAATACCAGGTATAAATGCCATTCTTCTGTTTCATCTCTGCCTCTCAAAAAAAAAAAAAAAATTACACTCCATTTTGAACTAAACACTTCCTAACTGTAAGTTTAAAATTTTTAACGATCTCAAATTTTCTTGGATACTGAAAATTAAGTTTTTATTTTTCTAGATTTTTAAGGTTGACAAATCAAAACAGAATATTTTCAAATCAATTTCTTTAGCAGCTGAAATTGTTTTATGTAACATTTTCAAAAACAATTTCCATAGTAGAATCATCAACCAGAAAATCAGGACTGATATGGAGAATGCTATAGCCAGATGGGGACCACAGTTGGGTAGCAAAATATTCAGAATATAAAGAAGAAATAGTCTATAAATTTCATAATGGGAAAAATTGGATGAGCAGTTAAAATTTACTATCTCAACCTTGTGACTGATCCAAAGGCAACTCTTGGCACTTGAGTCCTAGCTCATCCTCCTTGTACAACTAGATTTCCTGACTTTAGGGAACCCAGCTGGTAGATAGCAAAAGTTATAGTTATAGTCAGGTTCAAATGTGCTACTAAGTTTACCTAATTTCTTTTTTTTTAATTGCATTTTAGGTTTTAGGGTACATATGAAGAACATGCAGGATTGTTGCCTAGGTACATACATGGCGATGTGGTTTGCTGCCTTCCTCCCCATCACCTATATCTGGCATTTCTCCCCATGGTATCCCTCCTCAACTCCCCACCGCCTGCCGTCTCTCCCCTAGTTCCCCCCTGACAGACCTCAGTGTGTGATGCTCCTCTCCCTGTGTCCATGTGTTCTTATTGTTCAACACCTGCCTAAGTTTGCCCTACTGCTAATTACTGTCTTAATTTGCCTCAGCAGGTTCAGTACTTAGAAATGTGCTTTTAAGTAGATATTATTTTAACATCTAAAAAATAATGAAAGGCTATATTATATCCTTATATGTATAACATATTCAAACATTCATTTATATTTGATGCCCAGAGATTTTAGTTTATAATATACTAACAGAGCCAAGAAAATAAGTCTTTTTCTTAGAGTCCAGAGGCAGTGAGTGAACCTTTATAAAATTGGTGAAAAGTATTCCTGTATCTTTTCCTCCTTATTATTCAAAAAGTCATAAGCAAGATTTGGAAATGTAATATGGGGGTGAGGATGAGCAGAACAGTTTGTGTCCTGCCTTCAAAGGTAGTAACTTGTTTTTGCTGAGTCCTGAGGCTCAGTGAGAAAATGTTGATTAAATAACTATTCCTCATCTTCTAAATGCAAAACTGAGGTCTTATCCAGGAAAGAAGGTGAAGAAATGGTGGATCTGTTTTGCTCTCTCATTTCTTTGGCATTAGTTGTCTATCCATCAGTCCAGTCGTTCAATCATTTGACAATTGAGTGCTTATTTTATGCCAGGCATAGTGCTAATTGCTGGGGGCAAAAAGTGAATGAGATTGAACAAGTTCTGTTCCTCATGGAACAAAATGGGCAGTTGCTATAAAGTTATGCCAAGCCCATGGCAAAATTATGTAAAGTGATGAGGGTGGATGTAGCAAGGGCACCTAATTCAGACTGGGATAGGTGTAGGGGGTAATGAGGCTTTCCTGAGCAAGTGATGTTTGTCTTGAAACACGCAGAGTTGGCCAGGAAAAGAGAGATGTGCCCCTTAAGATGGGATTTTGTCTTCCTTCAAATACTTTTCTAAAACAGGAGATGTAGAGAATAGAAGAATGTTCCAGAAGAACCATCCTCTGAGAGGGTTAGCTTATCTCCACGAGGAGATAAATTGCCACCCAAGGGCATTTATTTTTATGTAGATATGAGCACTGGGACTTACCAGTTGAATCCACACAGACTTACTGCTAAGTTTAGAGCTTTAAATGTGGTTATTTCTACTGGGGTATATTCAACAAATCCATCTTTATCAGGATTGACTCATTGAGAATTGAACTCAGAGTGGTGTCAGCAAAGGATAATGTCACCTGAATTATTAGTTTTGTGTTCAGGACAGTAAGAATTTATTCATTCTGATCTGCATGGTCCTGAAGTCACTGAAAATTTAGGGTCTCTAAAAGTTTAACGGAATCCTTGAAATAGAATGTTAAAATTTCTTTGTACCTGTTATCGGTTGACACTTTTAAAATATGTTCTAAAGTGTTTAGGCTCAGTTGGATTGGGAAGTTTGGATGGACTCATAAATTCTGCAAATATCTACTATTTTTTTTTATCTTGGCATGAAAAAGAACTCAATAAAAAGTATTACATAGTAGTAAAGACATCAGCATGAAAAGCAAATTATATTTTTGAATTTGTAATTCTCTGTCACCTAAGAAATTGTGTGAATTCCTATTTTATATTTGCGTTCTCTTATTCAGGTTTTCCATTACGTTAGGCGAGAGACTACATTCAGTAAGTTCCAATCTTCTGCTCAAACAAGCTGAACAACTCACAGAACTTTTTGTATTGAATATCTCATCTGCTTTTCAGCCACACAAAAGGAAAGGAAACAAGTGCTTACTGAAATCATTCTTCATGAAAAAATAATTGCTTAAAAGTCCCATAGCCAAATCCTAGAAATATTGTTGAGTATCTTGTGAATAATAGTAGATGTTAAAACTAGGGCCAAAGTTGAACCTGCTTTTTCAGTAATAGTTTATATGACATGTTACTAAGTGGTTTTATGAAAAATACATTTGCTTTGGTCTAACTTAAAAATATGTATATTAAGCTCCCACTCTGCTCAAAGCACTGCAACCCTCACTGTAATTATTTCACCTTTCTGGGTCATTGAGGACTTCACATCTGCAGGTGTGGTCATCTCTTCACTTGATGTGGTACTGGCATTTCTCTATCAGAATTTTATTTTTTTCTTGTAACATTTTCCCCAGTTTTTTCACTTTCTATCAAAAAAATATAAAGTTATCACAGAAAATCAGGAAGATACATTATCTATATTCCATAATATAGTTATAACAATTGTGACATTTTGCTCTTCTCTTTTCACTCATATTTTTTCTATCTCTAAATTAGAATTCAAATATATATGTTAGTTAATAATCTGATTTGTAAATAATCTGTATATCTGAAGCATTTTTGGATTAATTACATATTTGGGGGGTATATAATTTTCAGTTTTTTAGTTTAATAATGTTCACCATATGAATGAAGTTACTTAGGCTATCCTGTGTTGTTAAGCATTATTTTAATTAATATAGAGACTAAGCAGCTGTAATAAAGAGAACTGAGCATTAGTTACCCAGATATGACAGAAGTTTGTTTTTCTCCCTTGATATAGCACAAATATAAGCAGGAGGCCTGGCTCTGATGGGTAGCTGTGCTCTGAAAAGTCACCTACAAATCCAGATTTCTTCTGTATTTTTTCCCTTCCATCTCCAACGGGGTTGCCCTTTTCTGTGCGGTTGGAATCATTTCATAGGCACCATGTCCTTGTCTTTTATGTGATAGGCAAGCTGCTGCCTTATAAAAATGTCATCTGATTGACACCTGAGAGGTTAGTGGGGGTGGTATTCCAAGATGAAGAAGGAGAAATCAGAAAGTGCTGAGCAATTAATATCAGCCATGGCATCTAGTTTTTTTCCCGATTTTTCATTATGAATATCATGTAGGATTACTTTTCTATCATTATCAGTGTACATGTTTGATAAATGACTTGAGATAAATATGCACTATTAGGTAAAAATGTAATATACTTTTACAGCTTTTTATCTATGTTCTCTAATTGCTTTTCAGAAAGATTCCATGCCAATTATTATGGTTTGTTTTCATGTCTGGTAATTCTTTTGTTTAGTTTAAAACGGCATTTTATCATGGTATCCATTTGCATTTCTTTTATTACTAGCACGTGTGAGTATTTTTCATGATTATTGAATATTTATATGTATTTTGTGATTTGCCTGTTGACATTCTTGACCATTTTTTTTTCTAAGATTTTTTTTGCTAATTTGTCAAATTCTGTTTATGCTTTGTCATACATATAGCATATATTAGTT
This sequence comes from Sapajus apella, assembly GCF_009761245.1. NCBI lineage: Eukaryota > Metazoa > Chordata > Mammalia > Primates > Cebidae > Sapajus > Sapajus apella. The sequence goes on from NW_022436944.1 coordinate 48,721,662, forward strand.
TGTCATTTTTCTTATAATTTGTGTGTTTTAAAACACACTTTATACATAATTACATTGTTTCTGTTTTCCTTGATGTCATGTTTTGCTTTATTTTTTGCTCAGTAAGACTTATACAAACTTGAATTGAGATAAATCATTGCCATTTTCTTTTAACTGTTATTTTGCTTTTTTTCCTTTTAACTTTCCATGTGATTGAGAACCAAAAAAATACTTCTCTCTTTTTTTCTTCACTGAATTTCGTCAGTAATTTTTTATATGGGTTGTTGAGCACATGCCAGGCATTCTTCTAAGTAGATATCATAGATCTAAAGCCTATACTTATACACCCAGCATAGTTATTGATGAATTCTGCTTTTTTCTAAATGTGTGAAGTATCATTTTCAAATGTATAGATCCTTACATAATTGTCTTCTAGTATCTGCAGAAGATTGGTCCCAGGGCCACCTCCAAGTATACCAAGTATACTCAAGTTCCTCAGCTGACCTTGTGGAACCCACATAAGTACATACAAAAAGTCAACCCTCCATATATGCAAGTTTTGCATTTCAAGAGTACTGTATTTTCTATCTGTTTGGTTGAAAAACATCCATGTACAAGTAGACCTGTCCAGTTCAAGCTCATGTTATTTAAGGAGCAACTGAATATTTTAGACCTGATTTTGACTTTCTCTTCTCTCATATTCTGTAATTTTCTCACTCCAGTATCAGTTTTAATTAGGGTTTGGGCCAATATGTTGTAGATAATGCAAAAGCAAACAAAACTTGACTCAATGAAAAGAATCTTACCTCAATTCCTGATATGCCAGTGATAAAGTTAATACTATTTTGTTACATACTTCGGAGGAAGCTGTTAGAAAACAAAGCAAAATAAGAAAGTATGTATTACTATCTTGTTTTAAGTACATTCCAATACTCAATTATTATAGCCTTTTAAAAATTGAAATAGATTTTGCAATATTCTTTGATTCATTTTTATAATATGACAGGACCCCAGCTAATGAGGTGTAACAAAAAATTTAATGTGATTTGTTAAGTGAAATATTTAAGTTAAGGTTGGTATAGTTAGGTGTGGCACAGTGAAAGGCACTCAGCCTGGAGTGTCAAAAAATTAAGTGTATTACACACAGATCCCAGAGAAAAGAGGGCAACCTGCGTCACAGGGCCAACCAGAAAGAGGCAGGTGTCCAGTATATGTGCACTAAACTATTAGGTAGAGAGCAAGAGGGAGGGACCTATGGGCTGAAGCCTTTATTGGGGTCCAGGGGATTACCTGGGTGGGTTTCTGGCAACAGGCTTGAATTGGTTAACCTAAAGTCTTAATTTGAGGTGAAACATAGAACTAGGGTGTTATATTACCAAGTTTACCAGACTTAAGGCTGAAAGCAAAAAGTAAGGTGATCAAGAGGTCCAGGGTATGGAGCCTTGTCTATCTACAACAGAAAAATGGGAACTGGGTAGAGCACTGTCTCTAAATATGTAGGTCTAAGAAAACAAGCCAGGGGGCATAGGACAATGAGATAGAAGCTGAATTAGTATTAATATGAATCGGAATTATGACATAAGAATAGTTAATGGGCTGTAATTTCAGTTATTGAGACAACTGTTATTGTGCACAAGTATTCTTTCCTACTTTCATTGTCAAATATTTTTATACTGTTGTTACATGACTAAGTTCTGAGGCATTATACATATACGTGATTAATTGTTTATTCCCATTAGTTGGTAACTATGGTTTTATTTTTGTGCTTTATGTAGTTACTGAAAACAATATAACTACATCAGATAGTTATTGAAAACAATAACTAGACAAAGTGTTAGACTTTCCTAGACAATATACATATATCACATAGACTGCCTGTTTATTATTTTTAGTACGTACTTGCCTGTTAAAAATTAAGGCTTGGTACATAATTTTAATGTCATAATTATACTTGTTGCCAAGGTATTTGAGTGCATCTCTGTTATTTGTCCAAGTATTTCAATTTGTTGTCAGTTTTTTCTACTATCGTCCGTGACGATATTCTGTGTTATTATACTACATTGCAGTCATCATTTTTTCAACCAAATACTGCAAAGTCTAAAGGTCTCATAGAAATGAACTACTAGCAATTAGTTTGTGCTACATAATCTCACGTAGATAGACACCGTGTGACTCTTCTTGCTGCTAGATTTGTATTTACACTTCAGTTAGGATAGATTTTTCTGATGGTTAATTATCTAGCTTTCAAAATATTAGTAATTTAAAGGCAATAATTTTTATAACCTAAGCCATATCAGTTAGATCTTAACTATAGACTTATCAATGAAATCCATTTCTCTGTTTGGTGGTATGTGAGTAATGCAACTGAATCGGATTTATGTCTCACTTTATACCATCATTGTGTCACATATTTGCCACTTGGGGTGATATGCCAGGAACTGTTTTCTATTCACTCATTACACTTAAAGTACTTTTTAAAAAATTGTGATTTGCCATTAGCAATTACAGGTGACTATGGCAAAACCAGATCCCAAATCGCACAATCTAACACAAAGTTTCAGTATAGTATCAGGCCATCACACTAATCCTGTGAAAAAGTGGAAATGCATCCCTATGTTTTGTAATTTGAAGACACAGAGAGGGTCAGAGATGCTGAGTCACAGCCATTTGGCACTGCTGTCCATGTCGAACACATTCTTGAATTCTGGTCTCTGATTTTAAGTTTAGGATCATTTTTAGAGTGTACCCAATAACACTTTGTAATAGGTTATGGACTTACTTCATCTTATGAAGTGTTGTTTATCAAATATACTCATTTGAATTGAGTATATTTCATAATTACAGGTTTTAATTTGTAAATGAAATGTTACAATAAAATATGAAAATATGTTCATTTTGTATTGAACATTGGCATGCTTTAAAGTAAAACAAAGGCTTTGCTTTACTCTGCTTTTGAGTTTATAATTCTAATCTATTACAAGTAAAACACATTTGTCTAATCATTTTTGTTGACTATGTTAATTCTTTTATTTAAAATTACTACCTTGGTGATTACTAGTTTAAGATTGGCTGTTAAATTAGCTAAGTAATTTAAGATATAGAAAATTTGGAAATATATTAAAGAAAATAAATAATAGGTAATCCCAGCATCTGGAGATGACAAATATTGAAGGGTGTGTGTGTGTCTGTGTGTGTGTGTGTGTGTGTGTGTGTGTGTGTACATGCATTCTCATGCTTACAGGAAAAGGCATATAAATTGTTTTTTAAAAATAAAATTGAGAGTGTACTCTTTATATAGAGTATACTTTTATATAGTATGTTAACATTATTGTAAGAATTTCCCATATTCTTTGATAGCATGATTTTTAAAATTTGTGTTATATCAGTTTAAACAAACCATATCCATTTCTTCACCTGTATTTTCATTGATTTGTTCTTATTACCTTCTTCCTATTTCTGTAGTAGTGTGGGAATTATACACTTTATTTTTATTACTGTGTAGGGATTTCCTTGATACTATATTTGTGATTATTTTTCCTAAGCATATAACAAATACCTTCTTTTAAAAATTATTATCTACAATTACTACTATGACAGGAAAGATAACGTAACCTTTAATGAAGGAAAATTTTGGTTAATGTTATACACTTTGTCTCACTAGACAAAATAAAGTGGTGATAATAATAATAGGCCTTTTAGCCCACATAAGTCAGTGAGAAATACAACGGTGAGTAACTTTAAAAGACAGATTGCCAAAGAATGGGCCTTGCTGCTGAATAACACTTGGTTACCCTATGTAAGATTTAAACGTGGGGCATGCAATAGACCATCTGTGATGCTTCAAGGATGTTTTGAGAACAGACCTCATTTTGTGGTTTTCCAGAAATAAGGATTTTGGGATAGTCAAAAATCATGGTCTCAGAACGTTGCTAATACTACATCCACCATCCACCAAATCTCAGAGTTTAGGTCCATGAGAATTTCTGGACAGGTGACCGGAGATGAGAGAATAGCTGATGCTGCTCCTCCTGTCTATTCTGGCCACACACAATACATAAGACTTTTCCCTTCTTCAAGTATTTGGCCTTGATTGTTCAGTTTAATTGTTTTTCATGAGTAAGTTAAGGAAGATCGTGAGAACATTTTTCTTTTGGTTCATAACTCCCTAATGACTTCCAATAAATAAATATTTGAATTTAAATCAAGAATAAAGAAAAAGAAATATGTTGGTGTCTCTATTATAGGATAGTAAATGGAGAAAGTGTTTCTATCTTTTCTTCCTGGAGGAGAATATGGGATAGGACAAACTCCAGATACTGTTTAAAATAATCTGCAGCTTTCAAAGTAGGTTCTTACTATTTACTTATTTCAATCTAGATTATTACTATTTAGTACTAAGTTGCATAAATTATTTTTGTATTTGTATACAGTTTTTTTTCATTATTGTGAACAATTATTTTCACCTGGGGTAGAAGTCTCTTTTATTAATTTCCCAAATGTGATTTTATTTTCCAATTTCTTCCCTCTATCTGATCTCACTTTTGCTAGATCTTTCTATAATTGCTCAAAACTCCTGGCCTGTAGATAGCATTCTTCCTTGGTTTCCATAGGCAGCATAACGTGTACTCCATTTTTAGTTTCTGATAATAATTTCAATAGGAATTGGGCATGGAGAAGCTCCAAAACATGGATTCAATTTACTGTAGATCCTGAAAACATGACTTTATTGACTAGCCTTTTCTGATATGAGAATATAACCTAATCTATTTATATTTAATATTATTTCTATTTTTTACATTCAACTTGTTTCTAAAGTTTGCTTTAATCAATAATGAAAACAAATTAATTTGTATCTATAGCTTTGTGTGTTTCTAAAGTTTTCTCTGTTTTGTATTTATTTCCTCTAGGAAACTCAATAATATACCATTTTGAGACAGCTTATAAAGTGACACAAGAAACAGAAGATAAAGGGAGAATAAAGGCGGCTAGTTTTAGATCAGAAAACTAATCTGTTGAAAGTGTACTTGTCTCTGGCTCTCCTGCCTCTGCCTAATTCAAACTGAGAGCTGTGGGGAAGGACTTACTAAAAGGTGTAAATTTCAAGAAGACATTTGTTCTTCTGAATGCCTGTAGTCTGTATCATTTCAGAAACTTACAAGAGTCAGATCTTTAGCTTATAAAGAAGACATGATGTGAGTTAAATTCAACTAATATTTATTAAATATTATGTGCCAAACAGTTCACCTAATAGTAGTAAGACAGGAAATAAAAGAGATAAGACAAGATTCTTGCTCTCAGGTCCTTGGTGGTTTCATGGAAAAGCGAAAACATGCAGTTTTGAAACTTCAAAAGTATCAAAATGTGTTATCCAAAATCTATCTGTATAATTAAAAAAAAATAACAAATGAGTAAGAAGTATTGGTGGCTGATTAAAATGGACATTGATCAATTGTTTGAAGGATGGGTTGTGGTAATTACTACACCAAATTAATGGATTCTGGGATGGCTTTGCACAGCTTCTTTAATTCTTCATGCATTTACCTTCAATTACTCAAGTAACAACTGCATATATTTTCACAAAATTCAAAAAACAAAGAAACATTTAGAGTAAAATGGATAAGTTTTTGTTTTTTCATTTCCCTCCTTGGAAGTAACGACTTTGTATATATTTCAAAAATATTTAAATATATAGAAATACATGATTATATTTTGTATTTTTTAGTAATTCTGGAAATTGAACCACAATGTATGTTTTGTTCTGAAAGCACCTTTTTATTTTAACTTAAAGATAAATCTGGAGGGTTTCATGTCAGTAATTATAGATCTGTGCTAGTATTTTAACTGCAAATTACAATTTTATGAGCTAAATAAATGAATGTTGTTGGGAAAGTTGGTTACTCAGCAGTATAGAAAGAGACCATCTGATGATAATTGGGATGTTGCAAGATTCTTAGCCTCAATTTGTCATCTTCTGATTTGATGTCTTATACACATTTGTGTGTGTGTGTGTGTGTGTGTGTGTGTGTGTGTGTGTATAATGTGTATATATATGTATACACACATACACATGTACATATATATACACACACAAGCATATCATATATATGCTTTTCTCTTGCTTAATAGCACCTTTTTAATAAGTAGGTGTTAAGTAGACTGGCAGGGATTAGTGTTGGAAGGAAGAATAAATCGTTCCTATCTGATGTGATTCATTTTCCTAGGTACAGTGCAAACAGCCTGATAAAGGTGAGATTAGGGCCCCTAAAACTGTGATCTGGGTCATATTTCATGGCATAATATTATCCCTGCCATAAATCATATATTTATAAGAGTCTGTTTTGTCCTAAGTGAGGTAGAGACAGGAGTTTGTGCAGTACACAACAGCTGTGTTAGTCACAGAGTGTTAGAAGGTTTTATACTTGCTAACAGCAATCTTGATCTTTTTTCCTCTATTTATAAAATGTGTTTTTCTTGTTGTTGTTATTTTTTTACTTCATCCTTCTTCTCTCAAACTTTCCCACTTAAACCCCCAAACAGCTTGATTCACAGTTGTTCCTGTCTACCTAATCCTACCCCAAATGGAACAGATGAGCCTGGCTGACAAGTGAGTTTTACTTGTGACTCCAGCATCAGCTCATAACCCTTAGGGTATTTTGCAATCAAATCTTAGTCATATTTATGTGTTGGAACCTAGCTACCCTGAAAAGAGATCCATAAAGAACCAGACATGCTTTGTTATCTGGCAAGTATTCCAGGAAATACTAGTGGTGGAAGGTAACACACTCAATCAGAAAAGGATGGTTTTCCCCAAACTTCTGGTATCCAGTGGTTCCTTTTAAAGTTGAAGATGTGTTCCACTGAGAGGTAATAAACTCATCTCTCAAGGACTGATGCTTTTCTATTTCTAAACTCCTTTCCTCAGAGTATAATAATCAAAAGCAGAGGCCTGCCTTCCTGGACTTCACATGTTTCCTTTTATGGAAAACATTCTGCATGTTCTTGATGGGTTCATGAGCAAACAGTCCTTGAGCCATGACTTGAAGAATTTAGCTGGATGAATTTTTAAAATTAATGAATATTCAACTGTTTTATTCAAGAAAAGTGAAAGAAAAATAAATTTTGAGAGAGTGTTCGTATCACTATGGACCCCTCACGGTACTGAGTGAGAGGTGGGAGAAAGGGTGACAGCCAGAAGTCCAGTGAAAGAATGTGGGGGACTGCATCTTCCCCATAACCATAGTAAAGGTTGTGGATCCATCTGCTGTGATGCTTAATCTCCTCCCACCACTCAATTTCTCTTCTCTCTGGGCTACTCTCACCTCCATCTTAATTCCAGGTTACATGTTCCTCAAGAGTTTTATTTTGGTGCTTAGAGATGTGCAGCATGTCTAAGCACTGAGGGTTAAGTGCATGTTACTCTTGCCATTTGAAATTGGCCCTGGTATGGGCAGCATTGAGATTGGAGGGCTAATTTCCACCCCTAGTGTCTTCCACTGAGACCCATCTGGCTGCTGGTGTTTAACGTTACCATCCAACAGTCTCCACCACCTCCACAGTTGCAAGATCACTCAGCTTCTTGGAATAGTTTGCTAGTTAAGAGCCATACCCCTCTGTGGGCATCTAGTGGTCAAAGTGGAAGACGGTCACTCTCAATTCACCATCCTAGGAACCAATGACTGTGCCAAGCCTTAGAAGCGCACTCACAAGAGTTTAAAATATTCAGAAATCTGCTAACAAGAAGTTGATCCTTCTTTACACCTGCATAGGGGATGGCTAAGAAGTTGTGAGAAAGGCGTAGAAGGTGAAAATGACAGAAAAAGAAAGGTTTTAGAGAAGAGTAATTTCTTCTTTTATCCACCACTTAGAGAAAAATCATAAAAACAGCAATTTCCTTTTGAGGACAGAAACTGCTAATTGTACCAGAATCTCTGCATTCATGATTTTAAATATGTCTGAAATTCTGTTATCCTTCTTTATTTTTAAGAGAAGGAAGAGACAGATACGTTAATATCTTAATTCTGAAGAAAAATCAAACCGTTCTGAAAACACATCTGGATTCTTGCAATTGAAGAATTAAGTGAAATGAAATCCCTTCATCATCCCTCTCATTGGTCCCTATACCTTCCTGGAATTTGCTGGTATTTCCAACTATAGGCTTAGTTCCCATGTTTAGTTTCAGAGCCAGTCCTCTTTGAAGGATGAAGCTCTTTTTTTGCCCTCCACTGTGGTGGGAGAAGAGCATTAAGCCCCCTTTCCAAGCATACTGCCCTGAGAATGAGAGCCCTGAGGCTCACCGAAGAGAAACCCAAGACTCATTAAAGCAGAATCTGAGCATTTCTCCCTGTCTTGCAATGACTCAGTTCTGATTACAGGATTCTATAGCATATAGGTGCTTTGTTGGCTAGCTTCTGTAGAACTTTCCTTCTTTCCCATACCTGTCCTGAGTTCCACGGTAAAGATTGTGGTCTTCAGAGTCTCCTTATTGCTTTAGCCTGGCATTGCTCTTAACAGACCCCTTTTTGGCAAATGATCTAGACACTTCCTATAATTCAGCCACCTGTCTGGTCTTCTTAAGTTTAGTCATTTCCTCTGTTTTCAGACACTGAGCCTAGTCCAACTCCTGGGACCCCTTGCAACATTATCTTAGACTAAAGTTTGCAAACTCACATAAAGACCTCTGAATGTAGAGGGTTGGGTAAAAATTGAGGTGGACTGGAAAGAGCATGCTTTATTTAAAGGAAGTAGCCACAGGTCATATCTAGCTGATAGTTGCAATTTCAAGAAAGAAAAATTATCTGAATTTTGGTGTGAAATTTCCTGATTTGAAAATGTTCATGGCTGGGCATAGCAGCTCACTCCTATAATCCCAGCACTTTGGGAGAGCAGGGCAGGCAGATTATTTGAGCCCAGGAGTTCAAGATCAGCTGCTGCAACATAGTGAAAACCCATATGTACAAAAAAATATAAAATTAGGAGGGTGTGGTGGGGCATGCCTGTAGTCCCAGCTGCTTAGGAGGCTGAGATAGTAGAATTGCTTGAGCTTGGAAAGAGGAGGTTGCAGTGAGCCATTATTATAAAACTACACTCCAGCCTGGGCAATGGAATGAGGCCCAGTCTCCCAAAAAAAAAAATAAATAAATAAATAAAAAATAAAAAAGCTGGGCACGGAGGCTCACACCTGTAATCCCAGCACTTTGGGAGGCCAAGGTGGGCAGATCACGAGGTCAAGAGATCGAGACCGTGGTAAAATCCCGTCTCTACTTAAAAAAAATACAAAAATTAGCTGGGCATGGTGGCGCGCACCTATGGTCCCAGCTACTTTGGAGGCTGAGGCAGGAGAATTGCTTGAACCCCGGAGGCGAAAGTTGCAGTGAGCTGAGATCGGGCCACTGCACTCCAGCCTGGCGCCTGGCAACAGAGCAAGACTGTCTCAAAAAAAAAAAAAAAAAAAAAAAAATGAAAGAAAATATTCACAACTAATTTTTTTTTTTTTTTTAAATAATACCTGTGCCAAATTAACTCCTTCTGCAGCCTGACCTAGGAGACAGCTATATACGTGTGATTTCTATTTCAGACCATGTTCTTAAACTCTGGAATAACCCATGTGTCTGTGCTTTTGTCTAGGTGGATAAACCTGTGCTGTCAGGCCATGAGCCCAGGACATTGCCTCACTATCTATTTTAACCAAATAGATGGTTGGTAACACTGCCTCCTCTCTGCCATTGTAGCCTGGTGGTGGGTGTGGTTGCTTGATGCTACTGATTGCTGTGTTATCTCACTGTCCTCTCTGTTATCATCATCTCTATCATCTGTGTAACCATTAAGACTCCCTGTGTCCTAAATAACCAAGTGATTTCTTTCCTGGTCAAACTTTCACTGAGACATCAGAAGAGGAAAAGAAGAGGATAATCAGCATTCCTATATTAGCTACCTATTGTTATGTAACAAATTTCTCCTAATATTAGAAGGTTAAAAAAACAAACATTTTATAGTTTCTGTGACTCAAAACTCTGTGTAGCTTGGCCAGGCTCATTGGCTCATGCCTATAATCCCAGCACTTTGGGAAGCCTCAGCATCACCTCAGGTCAGGAGTTTGAGACTAGCCTGGTCAACAGGGGAAAACTCCATCTCCACTAAAAATACAAAAATGAGCCAGGTGTGGTAGCAAATGCCTGTAATCCCAGCAACTCAAGAGGTTGAGGCAGGAGAATCTCTTGAACCTAGGAGGTAGAGTCTGAGTGACAGAGGGAGACTTCATCTTAAAAAAAAAAAAATCTTGGTAACTAGGTAGTTCTGCCACAGGATCTTTAATAACATAGCAGTCAAAATGTTAGCAAAGGTTGCAGTCTCATTTGAAGACTCAACTGGAGGAGGATTTGCTTCCAAGTTCGCACATGTGGTTGTTTTCAGGCTTAAGTTCCTCACTGGCTGTTGGCTAGAACTCCTTGCCATTTGGACTTCTCAACTGATTGCGTGAGTGTTGTGTGGTACGGCACTGGATCACCCCAGATCAAGTAATCAAAAAGGGAAAGAAGGAGCAGGAAGAGGGAGGCAGAGATTAAAAAAGAAACTGATAGTGAGAAAACGTTTAAAGTGGAGGATGTCTTCCTGTGTAATCTAAATTTAGAAGTAGCATGCCATCATTTTGACTGTATTTTATTGACTGTAGAGATCAATTCTGGTACAGCATAGAAGACTACACAGAATAGGGATGCCAAGATGCAGGAGTCATTAGGGGCCATCCTGGAAACTCTCTGCCAGAGTCCTTTAGAGAGGTGAGTAGGTTTGATGTATAGGGAGATTGTTTAGCCTCTCCATGACTTAAATTGGAAGGGAAGAAAGAACACAGGTAAAAGAATGTCCTGGTATAGAGGAATTTTGTGGCAAAACACTAACATTTCTGTCATACTATGCCACTTTAGAACGGTATGCAGCATTCAGAAGACTATTTGATTACTATTTCCATTTAAATCTAGGACATGATAAAAAGTATAAAGATGTTACAGAATAGTACTTACTCTGGAAAATAATTTGAAATCATTAGCCCACTTTAAAATCAAGATTTGGGGCAAATATCTTAATATTTAGAAGGAAAATTAAGAAAAAAACCTGGCTGGAGCCAAGTTTATCATAAACTTTTGGGTAGCCTGGTTCAGCTTTTACATTCTTGCTTGATGGTTTAGTAGTAGATGCTCAGTAAGCTTCAGGTTGCTCTTGGCTACATAAAAGATTTCTGCAAGGAAAGACTTAGAAAGCACAAGTATTTATCTGTTAGCTGACAGATGATGAAGTCAGGTGCCTGTGTGGAAGAGTTAGGATGAATAGAGTGCACCTTCATTTCAACTCTAGCCTGTGGTAAGGAGAAGTGGTGGGTTATTGCATGCCAGCTTGTTCTTTTCTGATGAATATAAACCTAAAGAAGGAAGTGACACTGATACCCGTGTCCTGAGTTGTAGCACATGCAGTTCTTGTCACTTCCTGAATGAAAGACATCCCATCTTCTCCACAGTTGGTTATGTTTATGGTTATCTGAACACAGTCTGCCTGGAAAATGGCCCGGTTCAAGAAAATTGCCATTTTGAAGAAAAAATTACTATACACTATTCACAATAAAGAAGGGAATTTCTAAGAAGCATTTTTGTCTTCTTGAAAGAAGAAAGTGACAGAGAATGAGAATGAGAAAGGGAATTGAGGCTGAAGTAAGGCCAGGATGTAACTTTTTAAAAACCTAATGAACTTTAGGGAATAACATTTTTTTTTTTAAAAAAGAGAAAAATTAAAATCAAATGCATTTTTATGTTTGAATGTTTCAAGCTGTAAAAATAAACCCTGGAAGTAGATTTCCTGGAGTAAGATTTAATTAAACACTGTACATTAAATTAGCATAATTTAGTGAGGATCAGCTTTAGTTCCTATAAACTGCGACAGGTAGAAATTTTCATTTTGTAACATATTTTAAAATTCCACTATCTCATATTCAAACTGTAGTTTTAGAAAATAAAAATGAAACAAGGTATTACCAAGAAGAAAGCAATTTATTAAGGGGATCATGTATTGCTGTTGGGATTTGAGGAGGGTCTTACTTCAAATACTAAAAGTCAGAAAGAAGAATTTTTTGTGTAGAACAAAATATATTGAAAGATGAGTTGAATTTTTGAGCCTGAAGCAGGGGGGTTATCTAGTATTATTATATTAATACTTCCCTAGGCTGTGGCTTAACTAGAATTTCAAGCAGAGCCCTTTTTTCCTTCCTCTTTTACTCCCTCCCTTTAACCCTTTATCTCTTCTTCATTTCTTTTTTTCTTGATCTCTTTCTAAACAGAAGGACTATTGTACATCATAGTGGGGAGGAAAAGTTAAAGAAAGACAACCAATCATAATACAAAAAAACTTCCTGGAACATAACTACATTATTGTTGTTTTGCCCCTGCCAATAATTCACCAAGCACATGTCCTCAGTGTTACTCAATATGCATCATATGTTTTGTACCTAAGAAGCCACCTGCACTCAAGAGTCACAGTAGACTAGAACACACTCACTGAAATAAAAAAAGCTCCCAGACAACTAGGATCCAAAGAAACCTCTCTGATTCACTGATGAGAATTTATAAAAGTGAAATGAGAGACCTCAAATCACTTTACAGAGGGAGCAATGTGATAGAATTGCTAGACTGTGACTTGGGACATTACAGGTGGGTCTTTATTGTGGGTGCATTCTTAGCACCAAGAAGGATGCCTAAAACCTAGTTGATTCTCACTAAATGTGTGTTGAATATAATTATGGATGGTGCTTTGCTCCGTGTGTGTGGTTCACAAGAGTATAAGTTAATACATCCTTATATGTCCTTCCTTAGTTGTAATAAATTTTAGAAGTGGAGACTTGTCTTTCTGACTTCAAAGTTTAAGTTCCTGGAAATCCTGTAATGACAAAAGTAATGGCTGAGAAATGTCAAACTGAAAAGAAATCAAGTATCTGAGAGATCTGTACACAAAACCCATAATGATGAAATAAATTTAAGACAGAAATAAATGGGGAAATATTCCATGTTCATGGATGGGAAAAATTAATATTATTAAAATGTCCATGCTACCCAAAGCAATATACAGATTTAACACAATCTCTATAAAAATTCCAATGACATTCCTTAAAGAAATAGAAAAAAAGTCCTAAAGTGTGTATGGAACAACAACAACAACAAAAATCCAAAATTTCCAGAGCAATGCTGAAAAAATAAAAATAAAAAAGCAAAGTTGGAGACATCATGCTTCTAGATGTAAAAGAGAGGACACAAACAGATGGAAAAACATTCTGCGCTCATGGTTACGAAGAATCAATATCATGAAAATGGCCATACTGCCCAAAGTAATTTATAGTTTCAATGCTATCCCCATAAAGCTACCTATGACCCCTGTCACAAAACTGGAAAAAACCACCTTAAACTTCATATGGAACCAAAAGAGAGCCTGCATAGCCAAGACCATCCTAAGCAAAAAGAACAAAGCTGGAGGCATCACACTACCTGACTTTAAATTATACTACAAGGCTACAGTAATCAAAACAGCATGGTACTGGTACCAAGAGAGAGATACAGACCAATGGAACATAACAGAGGCCTTGGAGGCAACACCACACACCTACAACCATGTGATCTTTGACAAATCTGACAACAACAAGCAATGGGGAAAGGATTCCCTGTTTAATAAATGGTGTTGGGAAAATTGGCTAGCCATGTGCAGAAAGCAGAAACTGGACCCTTTCCTGACACCTTACACTAAAATTAACTCCAGATGAATTAAAAACTTAAACATAAGAATTAACAGCATAAAAACCCTATAAGAAAACCTAGGCAAAACCATTCAGGACATAGGCATAGGCAAGGACTTCATGACTAAAACAGCAAAAGCATTGGTAACAAAAGCCAAAACAGACAAATGGGATCTAATTAAACTCCAGAGCTTCTGCACAGCAAAAGAAGCAATCATTAGAGTGAACTGGCAACCAACAGAATGGGAAAAAAAATTTGCAATCTACCCATCTGACAAAGGGCTAATATCCAGAATCTACAAAGAACTAAAACAGATTTACAAGAAAAAAAACCCACTCAAAAGTAAGCAAACAACATAAACAGACACTTTTCAAAAGAAGACATACATGAGGCCAAAAAACATATGAAAAAATGCTCATCATCACTGCTCATTAGAGAAATGCAAATCAAAACCACATTGAGATACCATCTCATACCAGTTAGAGTGGTGATCATTAAAAAATCTGGAGACAACAGATGCTGGAGAGAATGTGGAGAAATGGGAACACTTTTACACTGTTGGTGGGAGTGCAAACTAGTTCAACCATTGTGGAAGACAATGTGACCCTTCCTCAAGGACCTAGAAGAAGAAATTCCATTTGACCCAGCAATCCCATTACTGAGTATATATCCAAAGGATTATAAATCATTTTATATATAGACACATGCACACCTATGTTCATAGTGGCACTGTTTACAATAGCAAAGACCTGGAACCAACCCAAATGCCCATGGACGATAGATTGGACAAGGAAAATATGGCACATATACACCATGGAATACTATGTGGCCATAAAACATGATGAGTTCCTGCTCTTTGTAGGGACATGGATGAGTCTGGAAACCATCATTCTTGGCAGACTGACACAAGAACAGAAAATCAAACACTGCATGTTGTCACTCATAGGTGGGTGTTGAACAATGAGAATACTTGGACACAGGGAGGGGAGCATCACACACTGGGGTCTGTTGAGGGGGAGTAGGGGAGGGACAGCAAGGTGTAAGGAGGTTGGGGAGGGATAACCTGGGGAGAAATGCCAGATATAGGTGATGGGGGAATGGAGGCAGCAAACCACATTGCCATGTATGTAACTGTGCAACAATCCTGCATGTTCTGCACATGTACCCCAGAACCTAAAGTGCAATTATATATATATATATGTGTGTGTGTGTGTGTGTGTATATATATATATATGTGTGTGTGTGTATATATATATATATATGTGTGTGTGTGTATATATGTGTGTGTGTGTATATGTATATATATATATATATATGTAATTATATTACAAAACTGTAGTAATCAAAACAGAATAATACTGGCATAGAAACGAACACAAAGCAATGGAACAGAATGAAAGCCCAGAATAAGTCCAAACTTATGTGGTCAAGTAATTTTTTACAAGGACAGCAAAAGGACACTAAGAAAAACAATAAATAGTGATGAGAAAACAATTTCCACATGCAAAAGAATGAAATTGGACTTTTATCTCATACCACACACAAAAATTAACTCAAAATGGGTAAAATACCTAAATTTAAGATCTGAGACTATAAAACTCCTAGAAGGAAGCAGAGAAGAAACTTACTAATGTTGACCTGGGATTGATTTTTTGGATATCATACCAAAAGGTCAGGCTACAAAAACAAAAATAAATAAGTAGGACTACATCAGACTAAAAGCTTCTGCGTAGCAAAGGAAACAATGAAATGAAAAAGCAGTCTACAGACTTGAAAAACGTAACTGCAATCCACATATCTGATAAGGGGTTAATCTCCAAGGTGGATAAGGAACCCTTACCACTCAATAGCAAAAAAATAACCCTATTAAAAATGGGTAAAAGACTCAAGCAGATTAAGTAAAATCAGATTGACCAGAAGTCAAAGAAAATAGCATTTATTTGGGAAACAAAAAATCAGAACTCAGGTACACTGAGTAAGGACAACCCTGAATTATGTCCTGTAAAGCAAGCATGGGTGAGGTATTTATTTTATGGGTGATTTTCATGAAAAAGTTGTTTTCAGAGGCAGTTTATTGGCTTGGCAGAAATCTTAAATTGCAAACTATCCTGATTGATTAGTAGATATACTCTCAGCTGAGAGACGCTGAAGGCCAGAGGATACTGACTTTAGTTGTTATTCATTTATTACAAGCTTGTCCTGCAGCCTTGGGACCACATGTGGCCCAGGAAGCTTTGAATGCGGACCAACACAAATTTGTAAACTTTCTTGAAACATGAAGATATTTTATGCATTTTCTTTTTAAGCTCATTCGCTATCGTTAGTGTATTTTATGTGTGGCCCAGGACAGTTCTTCTTCTTCCAATGTGGGCCAGGGAAGCTGAAAGATTGGACACCCTAGTCTATCGAGACATCCTATATTTTGACTTTTAGCAGGTACGAGTTCAATCCTCCCACAATCTCCTGACGCCACTTTAAAGCATTAGCGTTCATTTCTTTCACATTCAAAAGAAGAGGTAAAAATGGCTAACAGATATATGAAAAGGTGCTCACATGACTAATTAAGAAAATACAAGTTAAAGGCACCATGATATATCATCATTTACACCGTAAAGTTGACTATTAAAACGACAAGAGATAACTAATGTTGACAAGGGTGTTGAGAAAAAGGCATGCTTGTGCACTGTTGCTGGGAATGTATATTTCTGCAGCCATCGTAGACAACAGTATGGAGGCACCTTTAAAAAGTAAAAATAAAACTGCCTTATGATGCAGCAATCCCTGTTCTGGGTATATACCCAAAGGAGGTGAAATGACTACCTCAGAAAGATATCCGCACACCGTGTTTACTGCAGAATTATTCCCAATAGACAAGATAAGGAAACAACCTAAATGCTTTTGGTTGGATGAATTTATAAAGAAAACGTGGCATTTGCATGAAACAGAATATTATTCAGCCTTTAAAAAGGGAGATCCTGCCATTTGCCACAACATGGATGGACCTGGAGGACATTATTCTAAGTAAAATAAGCCAGGCACAGAAAGAAAACTTTGTGTGATCTCACTTATATGTAGAATTTGTAAAAGAGCTCAAATACACATATATAATGAAACAGTGGTGACCAAGGGCACAGGAATGGGAGTAGGGAGAGACAATAGGGAAATACAGGTCAAAGGGCACAAAATAGAAGATATGTAGCAGGAACAAATCTAGACATTTAATGTACAGCATGAAAACTAAAGTTAGTGAAATTACATAGTATTAGGGAGATTTGTTAAATAGATTTTAGCTGTTCTTATCACAAAAACAATGTGTGAGAAGATAGGTATGTTAATGTGCTTCACTGTTGTAACTATTTTAGTGCCTATATGTATATCCTAACATGTAAATTCTAAATAGTCACAATAAAACTTAAAAAAAATTTTTTTTGAGGCAAAACCTTGCTGTGTTGACAGGTTGGAGTGCAGTGGTATGGTCTTGGCTCACTACACACTCCGCCTCCCAGGTTCAAGTGATTCTCCAGCCTCAGCCTCCCAAGTAGCCGGGATTGCAGAAGCCCGCTACCACACTCAGCTAAATTTTTTTGTATTTTAAGTAAAGACAGGGTTTCACCATGTTGGCCAGGCTGATCTTGAACTCCTGACCTCATGATCCACCCGCCTCGACCTCCCGAAGTGCTGGGATTACCGTGCCTGGCCAAGATTTCCTTAAAAATGTATTTTATCTATTGTAAATGTGTTATAATAGCAACTATACTCCTCATCTTCATTCTGCAGCTCCTAACTACCAAGACAATTCTGTTCTCTCTCTACCATCTGGTCTCAGTGCCATGTTTATACACAGGTGTTTCATCAGTGAGGAGCACTCACCATTTAGAATGGACAGTGGCCTGAGCTGGTCCAGGGGTTAATCTCTTAGTTGCTGGGTCCTGGCAAAATGATGGGGAGTAGAGGGAGCTGAGCCATCAGCTATTTTACAGTCACTACAGGCATGCTTCAATGTTTTATTAGTAAGTATGACACAACTTACACATGCCAGGTAAATATCTGTTCTGGCTCTGCCTACAGAAGTGGTTTACTTGATTGCCAAACATGGGCACCCTTCAATGTGCGTTCTCCCCCTTGTGTCTAGAATATCTCCTAAATATTGAATGCCTTTCTGATTTCTTTGGAAGTGTATAGGTCGAAAGCTTTTTGCTAACTCTTTCTGTGTCCCTCCTGTAGCCTCTCCTTGGCCTTTAAAATGCGAAATAATGTAGATGTTGAGATTTGCCTGATATAAATTTATACCAAGTATACACATCAGCAACGATTGCACATAACACTGCATCCCCCCTGCCACTCCCAACAGGCATAAGGCCTTAGATCTCAGTCCTAGGTTTCACTTCACCCCCTGTTTCTTTGTGCAATAGTTAGCAAGCATCTTCAGGGACTGGCTAAGCAAAGGTTCCAAAGATAAGAGAAACTGAGCTGCAATGAACTTCTCCAGAATTTTGAAATTTAAAAAACCGTCAGAACAAAAACCAAGAAGAAACTAGTTTAATTTTGGCAAACATTATACCTAATGTATAAAGTTCTTGTTTTGAATTACATGTGTCATGAGCAGCTTACACAATGTTTTTTAGCAATTATCAGTCCCTAAAAGTCTTAATATGACCCAGATTTAACCTCATATTTCCTCTTTTCTCTTTCCAAATTTTATTACCCAAATGTCTACACTGACTCTGACTTTTGAGTTACCTCCTTCTTCCTCTCTAAACCCTGCTTTTTTAATTTTTTTCTATCCCAAACTGGAGTAATTGGCAAATCACTTGCACTGGAACCCAAATTCTTGTGGGTTTACCGAGAAAAGGTTATACAGAAGTAAAACCACATTTACTTGAATTTTGCATAAGGGGAGCTCTAGGCCAGGGAAAGATTGCGGTTTTGTAGGAAGATCACTCTCACCCTCAAAAAACCAAGGGCATCTTTTCTTTAAAGGAGTTCCCACTTTGTTTATGTGGGAAATAGTCCAGGGCACAGCAAGTCTCTGGCAGGACTTTGCTGGCCTTTTGCTTTCTAACTGGCTGTTGTAAGCAAAAACAGTTCTCCAGAGTCTCTGTGTTTAGGTGACATGTGCAGCTGCAGTTTGCAGGGAGAGGAAAAGGGCAGGAAAGAAAAGGGAGGATATCCTAATTCTTTTCCCACCTAATGTTCTAAAATGTATGAGACTGGGTCCTTATAGCCAGGGGTCATGAACCTAAATAAAGCACAGGGTAGCCAGCAGCGTTAGGATATCCACCCCATTTTCCTTAATTCAGTCTATAAAACAAGTATTCTGAAGTCTGTCCATGGATTTCGATTTCCTGCAGTCTGAGCTCTACTGAGAGAGACGTGGTGGAGGTCATTCCTCTCTATGGTGTATTCAGCACCCTATAAATCAGCAGCTGGCCCACAATGTGTGCCTTTATCCCCCATGGCCAAATCTCGACTGGCTGCTTAAGGATACATTTTTGGGTCTTTGAGATGAGAAACCTCACAGCAGATGAGTTAGTTTGAAGGATCCTGTGGGTGTAAAATATATTAGGATTTGAATTTCCATGTAACAGAGGTTCAGAACCTGGACTGTAGTCTGACTGCCTGGTTTCACATTTCAGTACTTACTAGCTGTGTGACCATGGCTAAGTTTTTGTTTGCTTGTTTGTTTTTGTTTTTTGAGGCAGAGTCTCTGTCACCCAGGCTGGAGCACAGTGGTGCAGTCAAGGCTCACAGCAGCATCAAACTCCCAGGCTCAAGCGATCATCCCCGCCTCAGCCACCTGAGTAGCTGGGACTACAGGCGTGCACCAGCATGTTAGGCTCATGTTTGTATTTTTTGTAGAGATGGGGTTTTACCATGTTGCCTAGGCTGGTCTCAAACTCCTGGGCTTAAGCAATTGGCCTACCTCAGCCTCACAAAGTGTTGGGATTACAGGTGTGAACCATCATGGCCAGTTTTTAAAAAAATCTTCCCAAACCTCTAGTTCCTCGTCTACAAAATGGTAATAGTGATAGTACCTATTCATGGATTTTGTGAGCTTTAAAACATGATTGCTCCAAAGCCCTGAGAACAGTGCTTGACAGTAATAAACAGTAAATTTAAGTGCTCTTGTGCTTGTGGTGGTGCATAACATTGCTGTGGTTATTATTATTCTATTGAAGGTAACAGATTAGGTTGTCTACGAATAGAACCTAAGAGAGGAATTCTGGCACAGGTATTTACTGGGAATTACTTTCCAGTGTAACCCTGTAAGGAGTGAGGGAATTAACATAGGACAAGGAACAAGCTAGGCAAAGATGTAGTTTTAGCAGAGGCCTAACTTCAGCCTGCTCTCATGGACTAAGAATTACGGCAAAAGTTGTCCCACTGTGAGACAAGGTGACCAAATTTGTGGCCCTGAAATAATTACGCATTGGTTTCAGGTTGCCCCATGTACAGAGAGCATAATCCCCAGCAACTCTCGAGGGGTGAGGGTGCCCAGGAAAGAGGATCTGAGTAAATTAGTTAGAAATGGTAATTAATTAGGAACCAGCAGAAAAAGTCTATGGGTGTATCTCATTCCTATAAATATTCCTGTTGAAATAATCATGTGCTTGCGTGTGAGAAACCAGAGCGCCAAAAGCACATAGGGAAAGGTGAAGGGAGGATCTTTTACAGACTTGCTTTGGGCTGTTTGGATGGAGATGAAATATACTCAGTTTGGATTTTATTAGTATTTAGAATTTACAACTTAAGGCTCGTGAACAGCCTCACTGAATCAGAATTGGTGATGCCTTCTGGGCTGGGAGCTCTGGTTGAATGATGTATTTGCCTATGTTCCCTTGCTTCTTGTTGCTCAGAAATCGTGCACAGTGGGTTGTTTTAAGGTAGACATCATCGTTCCCAAAGTTTGAAACCTGCTATTTTGAGGCATGAGGCTTTCTTCACTTTGTTTGCTCTCTTTAGGAATGAAAAAAATTGGACAGTGAGGAGATCAGAACCTGCCACAATTCTTAAAGTGATTGGAATATAAAATACAATTTTCAAGTGTCCTCCCTACCTGCAGCTGTGGAACCTCCTTCCTCCTTCAGGTTTTCAAGTCATTCATTGAAAGAGACCCTTTCATTTTACACATGCTGGGTTTAGTTCTTCCAGTATATTCCTTCCCTGTGTTGCTTAGAATTGAGGTAGAAAAAAATGTTTCCTTTGCCCTCTGAATGTTTGACTAAGTTGAGGAAAGCCCTTTAATTAGTACTTAAATTTTGTAATTAATGTGCTGTACTTAAAAGACCAGTTTAACCTTGAATTCCTGACTCTGGAATGAATGGAAACTTTTGAGCATATAGCCCAGATCTTCCTTATCCATGTGCAGCTTGTCCACTTTGCAGACCTTTCTCTTTATTTTGATTCCAGACTACCCCGCGCACTGCGTCTTGACAACTGCTTTCCACTGACACTTAGTGACTATTCACAGTGTGCCAAGTAATTTTATCAAAAGCCCAAGCCATGAGAAAAGAAGTCAGATAAGATAGGAAAGAAAAATGTTTTCCTAAGCGAATATAAAAGGTATTTTTAAGTACATCATGTTTTAGAATATCTATGCCATTGCGTCTCCCCTATTGGTACATGTTTTCAAGAGTTGGTTGTAGCAAAAATAGGCAAATAGGATTGTATCAAATTAAAAAACTTTTACACAGCAATGAAAACAATTAACAGGAGACAACTTATGAAATAGAAAGTGTTTGCAAAGCATACGTCTAAGATTAATATCCAATTAATTAGAATTATTTGGAATAGTTTAAATACTGAAATCAACCTCAGTATCCATTGAGAGATGAATGGATAAAGAAGATGTACACACACACACACACACACACACACACACACACACACACAAACACACACACACTATTCCTATTCAGTCTTAAAAACAAAGGAAATACAATCCTGTCATTTGGGACAACACGGAAGTAACTGGGAGACATTATCACCACAAAATTGAATATAGCAATGAGGCAAGGAAATGAGTCATAAATGGACAAATATTGAGGAAAGAAACAACTTATAATAAAAAGCAAACAAAAAAACAGAAGTAGTTTCAAAGACCCCGGCTTGCCTGACTCCAAGCCAGCCGTGTTCTTTGTCAAGTCACCAAAGTCCCCTAGGCCTTGTGTTTCTCGCCTCCACAACTGGGTGCAGTTCCTCTGGATTGTCATGAGGATGAAATCAGAAAAGGAATATGAGAGTATGAATGGTATAATATATTTTAAAGTAGTATTATTAAATGAATTAAAGGTAAATTCCAAACTTGTGACAAAGAATGATCAGGTCAATAATATGGCTTTCATGAAACTGGCTTATTTATGGTAGTTCTGTAACATTTGAATGAAAGGCTGGCCTGTAAACATATTACTATTTATAGTTCCAAGGGAAACCAAGGGACTACTTGGGGGTTTTGGTCTTCTTAGATGCTTTGTTGGCCTCTCTAACAAATGAGACCTAAGATTTAAGAGTTTAAATGTTACGTAAAGCCATTTGGACCCTTTGGTTAAATCGACTTCTACTCTTATGTACCTAGAAGTAACAATTTTCTTGCATTCTTTGGCAAACTAACCTGTGTTTACCATGTCTCTGGCATATTAATTCTTCTTCAATAATTCAAAAACATAATATGATTCAGAGACAGAGACTGGACATGCATTTTGGATATATCACTGGATTGGAAGGATATGCGAGCTTGAAGAATCTACTGTATCAGTGTAGCCAAGCTGAGCAACCCTGGCAGTACAGCCAGTGAAGAAGAGAAGTGGACAGGGTCTCTCCTTAAGGCTACACATGTGCATTGCACATTTTCAGGGGCATGATTCCTTTATATTAATATGAATGGAATCCCCAGAACGGGCCAACATCCGTGGCATTTCTGGAGATGGAGTCTGTTTTCTTGGTAAAAGGGAGAAGATACATTTAAAAGTGCACACACACACGCATCTTTGACTACTATGCTTCCTGTGGTTTGACTATGGCTAATTCTGTAGTATAGTTATACTGTTTCATTGAACATTTTGTGTGTCTGTGAAAAAAAGTCATCTTAGCAAGGGTCACGTGAACATTTTTGAAAGATGATACTTTTGCAAAATGGGCTACTGCCAACTCCCAAGGGTACTTCTAATGGATAATCTAAGCCTGAGTTTCCTCTTCATAAAATGAACTAAAGAGGGTGAAATAAATAATGTATAGTAAAGTATTTGGTGAAGAGCAACACGATTGACATCAATGACCTACGCTGACCCCACTTCCCATTCATTGTTTTTCTTACACTTCACAAACATCCAAATTCATCTCACCTACATGTCTCTTGGTTATTTTCATGTGTTTGACCTCTCCCCATGCAGTGTTTTATTGTAAATACCTGTTGTACTTTGATAAGTACATTAAAATGAAAGCAATGTTTGTAGCAATTTATTTATACAGCTTTTTACTTTCTTTCATCTCAGCTGAATCCATAAATAAAAATGTCTTCTCCTTCAAGCAGTTGCCTATAAAGATATGCATATTTAAGAAAACCTGCAAAAGAATATGCTATCTTTATGATTTATTAAAAGAAGATAATTGAGGAGTTAAAAAATACCTTTCAGCCTACAGTCATGAACTAAAGAGGGAAAATATGTCAACTGGTATATATGCCAAGAAATGCTAGCGAATTATAGTTTTATTACCCAAGCTCCTTTTCAGGCAAATGGTTGGAGACAAATATTCCCTGTACTTTAACTGTGATTTATTTTACAAGTAAAGCTCTATCTATGAAGCATAACTTAAAGTTAGGATTTGAATTAGATTGCCAGTTGTACCTAAGCCAAGCAATTCAAACTGTGAAGTGAAACTTGAGTTGAATTCTCCAGCTTGTATTAAGATGGAAGGCCTCTATACAGAGACCTTTCTATTAAAAATACAGGAAGCACTTTTCTTCAGCTATTTTGCATCCCAGGTTTTCGGAAATAGACCATCTCCATTTCAATACCCCTTCCCATTTTTCCCATGTATACATTCTTTCTGATCAGAATATATATTCCAATTTCTTGTTCAGCAAATGTAACTACCATATATGTTTTAAAATATAACTTTTCCACATCTTAGTTCACTTTTACGGACCATCCTTTTAGCAAGATTTGTCATTTCAGTAGTTTGGAAACAATAGCTTATTCAGGTAGCCACCTTTGATGGGAAATAGCATGGAATAGTGCAGGGTTTCCTCGACTGTGTGTCCCTGAGACACAGTTTCACATAATGTTAACGAAAGTCTCATAGAACATGGATTATTTGACTAGATACATGTAAGAATATTGAATTGAACAAAATTAAGCAGTTTCTTTTCTAGCAGGAATTCCTAGAACTTTTGATAAGCACTTATGCATTGTGAATCTTCAAGATAAATTTACGATTTCAGTCATTTCAAAATTGTTATGTATGTGGAACTTCCTTTTTTATTACACAAAATTCTATTCTTCCATTTAACATCCCCTGATTTAAAACAACATATTACTCTCTCTCATAGTTCAGTCTTCACTGGGTTCATTTGGGCGGTTCTAGCATGGATTCTCTTGTGCGGTTACAATCAGATAGTCTGAGGACAAGTTATCTAAAGATGTAACTTGCCTGGACATTTATATAAATGGCAGTGGATGATGGCTGTTGCCTGAGACCTCAGATGAGGCTGTCAGTAAGCACACTTATGTATGTCTGTTTTCATGCTTGTGGCTTCTCTCACATTCTGTGAAGGAGCATTCTTGGAGTCCCAGGAGAAAGCTCCATGGCTTCCAATAATCCAGTCTTGGAAGTCCCAGAACATCATTTTTGATACAGTTCCTTGGTCAAGCAAGGCCCAAAACCACCCTAGATTCAAGGGGAGGGGGAATTAGAATCTGCCTCTTAATGAAGACACATTCAGGAAGGAAAGGAATTCATGGTGTGGCCACCTCTGCAATTATCCACCAGACTTTAACACCTCATGAGGCACTGAAATTCCATAGAAAAGTTAGGGTAGTGGTGAATCGAAGTGTGTTGGGAAGATTGGTATAGAAGAATTCCCCAAGTAGGACAAATATTCTGTCATGGCCATTGTTTAAAACTGTAGGTGTATGGTATTGACGAAAACATGTCAGCTTTTAGATAATTTTATTTATATTTTAAAATTCTCTACAGAAAAGGTTGCCAGGTGAAGAACAAGATGCCCAGTTAAATTTGAATTTCAGATAAACAGCAAATAATTTTTTAGGTGTGGTATGTCTCACATATTGGACATACTTATAAAAAAAATGGTTGTTTATCTGAAACTCAAACTGACCTGGGACTTTTGTATTTTTATTTGCTAAATCTGGCAACACTATCTACAAATAAGTATTATTCTATTGTCAGTGTTGTTATTAGAAGACTCCTCCTGCCCTCCTTAATATTGCTACACCATTGAGTTTGTGGAGAAAAAAAAAACGATGTAACAAAAAGACCTTAGGTTTTAGAAACAGAGATATCTGATTTCAGATCCGAACTCTGCCAAGTACGAGCCTTATAATTGTGAGTTATTTAAGCTCAGCAAGCCTAAGTTTCATCATCTGTTGAGACCAGTCATAACTACCTGGCAGAATTGCCGGGTGCTTAGATGAGATGACTTGTGTAAACACCTAAACCTGTGATTGTGGTATAACAGGCCTGGAGCCCAAGTTAGCCTTGATTCTGGTTTCCCCTGCTAAAACTGAGGCAAGAGGAAATCCTCCTTAACTTCCCGGATGGTGTTTATTTGATGAAGGATTTCAACAGGTAGAGATCTAGATAGGTCTTTTAATTCTTGCAGGTGAATGGAATAAGAAAGATGTCATCTTGGGAGTTGAAAATTCGATGGGAAGAAAAATCTGTTTAAAACAATAATGACAACTATGCTGTCAACACTGTTATCATCCCATAAGGTCTGTTATGTCATCCTCTGAATTACCTACTCAACAATATTTTTATTTTTATTTTACTTGCTTGCATATCCATACTTTTATGTAGATTATTACCCAAAAGCTTTTATAGTATAATTCATTATGGGATAAATTCCATGTCTGTTATTCTGATTAATCCCAGCAAGAAAAATTTGAGACAAATGAAATCTGAATTAATACAGTAAAAGCAGTTTTTCTTAGATAGACCTTGAATATGCAGGGTAATATTTAATGAACACATACTGTGATAAACACTGTGGAATTCTCTCTGAAATAGGTTGTGATCAGCTCCGTATTTACAGCTAGGGAAATTGAGGCTCAAATTGGCCTGAAAACAGTTACAAGGCAAATAAAGGCAAATGCACTTCTCCCCTCCAACCCATCTATAATCCCCTTATTTAGGTCACCAATAGCATTCATTGTCACTGAGTGCAATGAGCACTTCTTAGTTCTGATATTAATTTACCTTTCAGCTGCATTTCACAGTGTTTGCCATGACTCCTCTGAAAGATCCTGTTCTGTTCTTAATAATACTTCACTCTCATGAGTCCCTCCATCTTCTCAGCATTTCCTTTCATATTTCTTAAAGGCATGTCTTTTCATTAGGCATGTTTTGAAATTCCTCAAGACTAGGCCCGAGGCATCTTCTCTTCCATTTTTTCTCTTTTACCTTTAGGGGGAAAGAAAAGTGGTAGGTAATTTTTGTTTTTACCTATCACTAGGTTCATGGCTGTGGTTCTTATAACAAAACAATAACAAGACAATTATACAAACTTATTTAATGTAAGTTTTATATGACATGAGAACCTTCAGCAATAAGGAGCCAAGGAGACAGGGAAAGCTGTGCATTTTTGTGCTAGATTTGACAAAGAAGTGAATAATAATAGAGAAGTGTGCTTGGACAAAGGGAATACCATTTAATGGTACTATACCAACTTAGCAAGGCAGTTTGTGCAGATTCTTCTCTGTGTCCCTGATTCTTCAGAGACAAGGATGTTCCTTTCCTCCAGGGATGGGGGAGGGATCTTTTAAATGAGGGTCTTATGAACTGCTTCAGGGGAGAAGGAAGGGAGAGGATCAGAGAGTGACCTCCTAGGTTTTATGACTTACCTCCAGGGAGAAGGGTGATGGGAAGGTAAGAGAGACTTTCCTGCTTCTGCTGTTTTCTCAAATACCGAGGTACCATGTTTTGGGATCGTATATACCATACCCTGTCTTATCTCAATCACATGTACAGCTTCATTTAGCACTTATCATAATTCTCCGGGTATCACACATCTCTCTACTGCTCACACCAGGGTTACAGCCTTATTTTCACTGGTGTGCTTATTTCTTAATATCTTCATGTCTGCTTTTACTTTCTGTCAGATCCTTAGTGCCTTGGATTTAGTGATCATTTAACATAGACTTGAGGATTGAAAGAATATATGAATGAATGAACCCAGATTACCTTGACCTGAAACCTCTTTTTTTCACTCCCTACTCTGCCTCCCAAAAGACTTTAGGGATCAGAAAATCCCAGAACTTCATTTTGTACATGAGGGGATTGGGGGCCTGAAATTGAGAGAAATTTTAAAAGTTTGACAAAGTAACACAGCACTCAGAAGCTGGGTCTAGGACTCTGCTCTCTCAAAGATTGGGGCTGTTTGCCTTTCTATAGATTTGATCACATCTCACCTGCATGACTGAACATGCTCACAAGAATGATGGTTTTCCTTTTCTGGTAATGGAAAAGTGGTCTTTAGCAATTGGATTAGCATATGTTCATTCTATAATTCATCTCTGCCCTTTAGATGCAGCCAGAATCTGAGATATGTACCTATATCACTTTCCAGCACTTTCCTTTATTGGCTTGTCTTTTATAATGACTCAGCATTTTTCATCATGTCTTGTTTTCCTCTCTTTACTGTGTCTAAGAAAAATAGCCCTTTAATAATAAAATATGATAGTTCATGCAAACTTAATGGAATTCTTAGAAATTCCATATGTCTAAGGTTTGAAGTTCTTTCTTGAAATGCCAAAAATATTAGTGAAATCCTATCTAGCTAATAGCTTTTTCTAAAACCCCACAAAAGGTTTTCTCTGTTTCCATGCTGGATTCTGCACACATATGCTGTGATTGGTGGTGTGGTGAGTGGTATTTTTTTTAATTGACTGACAGAATAAATAGAGTATAAAGCCAAAATAATCCACAGCAGATGACTAAATGCATGTTAAACTTAGCTAAGAGTAAAGGTACTTGTCATTTTTAAACTTTTTACTTCCTCTTTTTTTCTAGTGGTGGTGGAGGGTGTGGTAGGGTAACGTGGATCGCCAAAGCAAGCAAGAGGGAAAGGAAAAAGAGCATACGTGAGAAATGTCAGGAAAAGAATCAAACAATATTTCCATTCTGTTGCAGAGTTGCAGAATTATTGACTGATGGAACTGAAAAAAAAAAAAAAACCCCTTAGTAACTATCCTTCTTATGTCTTCATTTTACAGGTTAAAATTGCAAAGGCCAGAGAGGTTTTATGATTTATCTAGGACCACACAGTTACTTAATGAAAGAGTTGAGTTGAGGTCATTTGATGTCGGTTTGTCCTGTAAGGTTCAGCTTACTTATTATATTATCTGTGATGCCTTTTATCAGTTCCCCAGTTATGGCCATTGTGCCCCACTGCATCAGTGCTGCCATACAGCCTGTATTCCCTGTGTACCACGTGGTGTTATATGTGCCTCTTATCTGCCCCAGATTTTGAGCTCCATGAGTTCTGCAATTGCACTGCTCACATGTCAAAGAGGAAGAAGGCAAGAGGGTTATTGACATGTCCTCTTTTGTGGTGAGGATTGCTTTGCTTTTTCCAAATGTAGGCCTCTTTACCCATCCCCACCTAAAGATTTCACAGATAGCTCTTTGGTTGTCCTGTGGTACTTTCATCTTACCTGATGTCTATGACCCAGCCTGTGTTACTGGCAATGCTTTGTTACCAGACCTGTTATCCTTTCCTGTATCTGTTACTCATGAGTTGACCCAGGGCAGGCTAGTCTTGTTGAGGACTAGTTTTCTTTAGTCTGTGAAATGGGTATACAGTAGCTGTATTTTAAGATACTCATTCAGATTATGCAAAAGAAGTGGAAGAAAGTCTTTCTGTTTGTATACTCATTTCACAGACAAAGAAAACTGGTCCTCAGCAAGACTAAATAGCTTATCATTTGTCATTTTTCTCTTGGGTCTCATAGAGACTGGTCTGAACTGTTGAAGGATTAAATAAAATGGACCACTTGCTTCCTTACAAACTTGCTGAGTAGTTTTAGCTACTGTTGTTGTCATGATTATTGCTGTTTTACTTTTGATTCTCAAGATTTTTAATCTTTTGCTCATCTAGAATTTGTTATCTAGGATTTCCTAATGATAAAATGGATTATATTGATTGATTTTTGAATGTTGAATTCTATTTGCATACATGGAATAAATTCCACTTGGTTGTGGTATATATTTCCTTTTATATCAATACTTGTTAAAATTCATTTGCTAATTTTTGGAGGAATTTTACAGCTATTTCATGAGAGATATTTGCCTCTAATATCAGGCACCAACATTAAAATTAGACCAGTTAATAATCCTACAATGCCACTAAGTGTTCAAATAAAAGAAAGAGTTGCACATTTCTCATTTTAAATCCATTGCTAGAAGTGATTATTCTTAGTGAGGAGTGTGTGTCAAAAGCCAAAATAATATGAAAGCTAGGCCTCTTTTGCCAGACAGTTAGCCAAGTTGTGAAAACAAAGGAAATGTTTTCGAAGGAAATTGAAAATGCTACTTCAGTGAACATGTGAATGATAAGAAAGTGAAAGTTTTGTTGCTGATATGAAGAAAATTTTAGTGGTCTGAATAGAAGAGCAGAGCAGCCACAATATTCCCTCATGCCAAAACCTAATCCAGAGCAAGGCCCTAACTCCCTTCAATTCTGTGAATGCTCAAAGAAAAATGAGGAAGCTGTGGAAGAAAAGTTTAAAGCAAGCAGAGGTTGGTTCATGCAGTTTTAAAAACGAAACCATCTCTATAACATAAATTTCAAGGTGAAGTAGGAAGTGCTGATGGAAAGAATGCAAGAGATTATCCAGAAGGTCTAGCAAAGATCATCAATTTTCCATGTAGACAAAACAGCCTTATATTAGAAGATGTCATCTAAGACTTTCATAGCTAGAGAGGAGAAATTAATATCTGGCTTCAAAGCTTCAAAAGGCAGGCTGACTCTCTTCTTGGAGCTGTATCAGCTGGTGACTCTAAGTTGAAGCCAGTGCTCATTACTATTTTGAAAATCCTAGGTCCCTTAAGAATTATGCTAAATCTACTCTGTCTACGCTCTTTAAATAAAACAACAAAGCCTGGATGACAGCACATTTGTTTACAGAATGGTTGACTGCATATTTTAATTCCACCGTTGAGACCTCCTGCTGAGAAAAAAAATTTCTTTCAAAATAGTACTGCTCATTGACAATGTACCTTGTCATCCAAGGGCTCTGATGGAGATGTACAAGATTAATGCTGTTTTCATATCTGTTAATGCAACATCCATTCTGCCGCACACAAGGATCAAGGAGAAACTTCAAATTTTGAGTCTTATTATTTAATAAATACATTTTATAAGGCAGTTGTTCCATAGACAGTGATTCCTTCCATAGATCTGGATAAAGTGAATTGAAAATCTCCTGGAAAAAAAGAATTACCCTCTCTAGATATCATTAAGAACATTTATGATTCATGGGAGGAGTTCAAAATATCTACATTAACAGGACTTTGGAAAGAGTTGATTCCAACCCTCGTGGATGATTTTGAGGAGTCCAAAACTTCAGTGAAGAGAGTAACTATAGATGTGGTAGAAATCACAAGAGAACTAGAATTAGAACTGAAACCTGAGATGTGACTAAATCACTGCAATCTTATGATCAAACTTGAATGGATGATGAATTGCTTTCTCTGAATGAGCAAAGAAAGTGATTTCTTCAGATAAAATCTACTCCCCTTGAAAATGCTGTGAACTTGTAACAACAAAGGATTTAGATTAATACATAAATTTCGTTGATAAAACAGCAGCAGAGTTTGAGAGGATTGACTTAATTCTAAAATAACTTCTACTGTGGGCAAAATGCTATCGAACAGCGTCACGTACTACAGAGAAGTCCTTTGTTAAAGGAAAGATAGATGGATGGATGAGCAAATTTATTTTAAGAAATTGCCTCAGCCACCCCAACCTTCAGCAACCATTATTATCCTGATCAATCAGTAGCCATTCATGCTGAGGCAAGATTCTTCACCAGCAAGAAAATCATGACTTGCTGAAGGCTCAGATGATTATTAGCATATTTAGCAATAAAGAACTTATGTACTTTTTGACACAATGCTATTGAACACTTAATAGATTATGGTATAGTGTATACCTAACTCTATGTACAGTAGAAAATCCCGAAATTCTCTATGACTCACTTCATTGTGATGTTCTCTTCATTTAGGTAGTCTGGAAATGGACCTGCCATCTCTCTAAGGGACATCTTAATCTAGTTTGTATTTACCTATTGATGTGGCCAGGTTTGAGTTGTGTTTCCATGTGGGCTTTTTGGTGCCGTCTTAACCAGAGGTTTTGTTAGGCAGTTTATATATATTGTTCATTCAGTCTTCGCAGTAGCTTTTATGGGTCAGGTATTCCTACTAACAAATGAGGAGACAGTGTCAAATATTGTTTTGTAATAAAGAGGAACAGTATTATCCATTGCATAGATATTCTCCTGTGCTTTAAAATGGTTCTTGATTGCTTTCCTACGTAATCTCCTCATACAGATAGAGACCTGTTCTGTGTTAGCTGTATACTTTTAAAGAAAGAGATCATTTGGTAGAAACAAAATGAAGTGTCTTCGTGTTGGCAGGGTATTAAGTTTCGATGCCACTGAAATTCAAAAGGTAGTGATACCCCTAGTTTTATTACTCTTAAGTCATTTTTAATTAAGTGTTGATTCCATGCACAGCTGGTTGCATCACAGAGACATGCTTCATGCCCTCCTTTGGTTCTGCTTCCCAGGGATAGCAAGCAGGGATTTTCTTGTTCAGCAGCATGACTGCAGTAAGGTAAAGACATCTTGGTTCTTGGTTTTATTTCCACAGCTAAATTGCATGTACAGTATCCTGATGAGAGGATATTGTGCTGTCACTTGCTAAAGAAAGAAGCACAAGTAATTATGTGAAGCTTGTTTGACATTTATAAGCAATCTGGTCAATTCTGAGAAATGAACAAGATAGTAGACGCTTCCATGAAAGGTGGCTGATTGATAGTCTAGCCAAAATATGATACCTGGTAATTTATGGCAATTTTCTCTAACAGGAGTAGATATTGAATTTATTTCAAAAGTGCCTTGAGTCTTTAACCTATCAAGGCATTACTGCTTTTTGCAAAGCACACACTAAAGGAAAAAAATGCTTCAGACCATAAAATAAGGATATTGTGTATCCCTGTGTATGCATGCACACACATGTATATATGTGTGCATGTTGAATGGGGAAAGACTTAATTTAGTGTGCTATTGAATTCATGTAGACAGATTGGTAAGGTTGCATTATATTGCTTTGTGGAGGTTGCAAAATTATTCCCACTGCAGAATTTGTTAATGAAAAGAAAAGGTGAGAGTGATTTAAAGAAATGTATTTGATTTTGATAAGCAACTCATGGGTAATTTCCTCTACAATATTTTAAACAAATATGCCATTAAAAGCCTGCATCTCAATCTCTTTGCACAACTTCTTTTATCCTCTTTCCAGTTTAAATTATAGAATAGCAATCACCTATTTTAAAATTCTCTCAGTCATTTTAAATGCAAAGTCAGGAAAATGCTGCTTGTTACTTCACTGGGCTGCTAGCATGACGTGAGAGAAGAAGATATGTTATTTTCAATACCTATATAGAGAATCAGGAAATGTTTTAATTCTGTTTCTGCCATAAATTAATTGTATAACCTTTTGCAAATCATGTGCCCTCTCAATGTCTAAGTTCTTATGTTTTTAAGTAGGAATTGAAATACCTATCAAACTTACAATAAAGGGTTGAAATGGTGATAAAGTGAGATAGTATATTTGAAATCGTAGAGTCTTTTGGATTTTGCAAAACTCTCTTACCCGCTTTGCATTGAGTGGCATAGTTTACAAATACGAATTTTGTTTCTATAATTTCTAGAAATTCTATCTGAATAGATGTGGACAAATGACTGACAGAACATTTTGTTCTATAAATATTATGCCTTGCCTTCACCTGCTAAGTTTTCTACATTTTAACACATAGAACTGAGAAGTAATAATATGCTAACATATATGCATATATGTATTGGCAGAGGCACGGTGACCCATTCATGATTAGTCAAAAATTATTCAAAAAAAATTTTTTTAATTGTCAAAATGACTGGATTAGAGTGATGGGCAGTGTCATCAGTGATGATAACACAGCGGTCTGGCTTGTTAAGTTAAAAACACTTTAATTGTATAGACATACAATTTAGTAAAATGGATATTTTTGATTTTTGAACAATATTATGTTTTCTGAGCATATTTTTCCCTTCTAGACTGGTAAGAACAGGGTGACTTAGTATTTTGTTTGGTTGAAATATAATTGACATGTTATAAAATTCATCCTTTTAAAGTGCCCATTGAATGCCTTTTATTATACATTGTACAAACTATATATATTGTACAAAATTGTACAAACATCAACTTCATCTAATTTATTTTTATAATCCCTAGAGAAACTCCATATCTGTTAGTAGCCACTCCTTGTTCCTCCCCACTCTGTACCTAGCAACCACTAATTTATATTTTGTCTTTCTGGATTTGCCTGTTTTGGAAATTTCATATAAATAGAACCATACAACATGTGCCCTTCAGTGTCTGGCTTCTTTCACTTAGCAATGTTTTCAAGGTTCATCTATGTTGTATTATGTATTATTAGGTTATTCCTTCTTATGGCTGAATAATTTCAACAGTATAGATACATTTTGTTTATCCATTCCTCAGTTGATGGACATTTGAATTGTTTTCATGTTTTAGCTATTATGAATAATGCTTCTGTAAATAGTTGTGTACAGGATTATATGTGCATATCTTAAAATTTGTAGACTTCATTTTTTTCAGATTAATTTTACGTTTACAGAAAACATGAGCTGGCAGTACAAAGAATTCTACATACATCTCTCTCTACTTGCCTGCCACGGCCCACTGTTTCCCCTATTATTACCTTCTTGTATTGGTCTGTTGCATTGTTTGTAATTCATGAAGCAATATTGAAAAAATATTATTAACCATAGTCCATAGTTTACATTAGGTTTCACTTTGTATAGCTCTATGGATTTTGGCAAATTCATAATATCAGGCAACTAACCATTATAGTATCATACAGAATAGTAATTGTAAGACACCAAAAATCTACATCTATTAATCCTTCTCTCTATTCCACCAAACTCCTGGCAATCACTGATCTTTTTACTGTCTCCTTAGTTTTACCTTTTCCACAATGTTACATAGTTGGAATCATAATTCATAGCATTTTTGGATGGGCTTCTTTCACTTAGTAGTATGTGTTTCCATTTCCTCTATGTCTTTTTCTGGCTTGATAGCTCATTTCTTTTTGTTGCTGAATCATATTTCATTGTAATATTGTTTTGTTTTTTTACCTGTTTAAAGATACCTTGATTATTTTGATTTTTGCCAATTATTAATAAAACTGCTACAAACATTCTTGTTCAGGTTTTTGTGTGAACATAAGTTTTCACATCATTTGGGTTACTTAAGAGTGCAATTGTTGAATCATATGGTAAGATTATGTTTAGCTTTTAAAAAAAAAACCTGCCAAGTATTCTTCCTTAGTGCCTCTATCATTTTGCATTCTCCAGCAAACAATGAGTGTTTCTGTTGCTCCATATCTTGCCAGCATTTGCTGGTGTACATGTTTTAGATTTTAGCCATTCTAATAGGTGTGAGGTCGAATCTCATTATTAAGTTTGCAATTTTCTGACTGCAGCAGGGAGGCGTGGCTGGGGCTGTATACTCCATGGAGCTGGTGGAAGCCTTGCCCCTTCTGAGTTGGGGTGGGAGTTCCTGGGGTGCCGCTGCAGCTGCCCAAACTGCAGCTACAGACCCAGGCTTCCTGCTCTACCCATAGGCAGGAGCCGGGCCCTCCTGGGAGGGGCTACAGGCACCCAAACTGCAGTTGTGGATGCCAGCCTCCGTGTGATCTTGGAGGGGGCCAGGAGCAGGCCAGACCTGTCCTCCTGGGTGCAGCGGCAGCCACTGGATCCTAGGTTGCAGACTCCACGGAGCAGGCAGAAGCTGGGGACAAGCAGGAGCCCAGCCCCCTGGGCTGGCCAGTTGGCCAGTGGGGAGCTCCCAGGGGGCAGCTGTAGCTTCAGCGTCCTCCCAGGCACAGGACCTAGGCATCTATGCAGCCTGCATCCTTGGGGCCCAGGAAGGATCCCGCCCAGTCCCTGCAGGCTCCAGGGTGTCTGCTCCAACTGCCTGCCTTTTCTCCTCTCTCAGAGCCCTTTCCAAGCAGGGTTGGAGCCAAACAGCTGGGGCCTTGAATGGCAGCAGGAGGCAGAGTCTGGGGCGGAAGTGGGCGGGTCCCCAGTAAGGCCCCACCTTTAGGCCAGTGAGGGCCTGAAGGCTGGGGGCTTCGCTACCAGTCGGGTGGATGGGAGTGGGGACTCCTCCAGGCCTAACCATAGACCAATCAGCATACAATACTTGCCCTCTGAGGTCGTTAAAAACCCTGGGGTCAGCCAGATCAGGGCAGAGGATGAAGAGACTTTAGGATGTCCAGCTGCAGAGAGGAGCTGCTCTCTCTGCTGATAGCTGGAGAACGCCAGAGGACCAGCTACAGAGAGGAGCTACCATTTCTGCTGAGAGCCTCAGAGACCTGCAGAGAGGTCTGAATGACCTGCCTGCAGAAAGGAGCTGTCTTCTCCAGGGCCTCCTCACTGCTGAGAGCAACAGAGCGCAGGGAGGACCAGTGAGCAGAGAGGAGCTGTCTTCTCCAGAGTCTCCTCTCTGCTGAGAGCTGAACACTTGATGGGTGGACCTGCCTGCCTTCAGAGGAGGGCTACCCACTGTGGGTCTCCTCTGAGCTGCTCTAGCACTAAAGCTCCTCTTCACCCTTCACATGTCTGTGTACCTGGTATCTCTCATCCCATTCTCCCTGGACACAGGAAAATAACTCTAGCAAAAGCAACACTGGCCACAGAGGTTTTCAAGAAGAAAACTGACACCCCAAAGATCCCATAACAATATGTAGAGCATCTTTATGTATTTTTATTTGCCATCTGTATATATTTGGTGAGATGTCTGTTCATATCTTTTGCCCAAGTTGTAATTAGTTTATTTTGTTTGTTTTTTTGTTGTTAAGGTTTAAATGCACATATGTTTTTAATTCGAAGGGGTGCATACCTAGGAATGGAATTGCTGAGTCATATGTTAATTCTATGTTTAACTTTTTGAGGAACTGTAAAACCGTTTTTGAAAACAATTGTACCATTTTAAATTTCCAACAGCAAAATAGGAAAATTCTGATTTCTCTGGATCATTGCCAATACTTGTGATTTTTGGTCTTTCAAATTACAGACGTCCTAGTGGCTGTGATGTGATATCTCAATGTACTTTTGATTTGCATGTAGTCAGATGATTTTTTAAAATTCATTCTACCAATCAGTGCTTTTGGATTGGAGTCTATTTACATTTAATATAGCAACTGATAAGGTTTACATTTACCACTTTTTGTTTTCTATATGTTTATTGTCTTTTTTCTTGTTGCTCTGCATTTCCTCTTTTACTATCTGCTCTTGTGTTAAATCAATTTTTCTACTATACTATTTTAATTCCCTTGTCATTTATTTTACTGTATACAATTTATTTTGTCAATGGTGGCCCTAACAATTATAATAAACATCTTAACATATAATAGTCTACTCATATCAATAGAAACTTAATTTCAGTAGTGTAAAAAACATTTGATTCTCTGTAGCTCCATTCTCCCTGCCATGCTTGGTAATATTGTTACCATACAAAGTACATCCGTATAAATTATGTTCTTGTTTTAGGGCAGCTATTATAGGATCCAATAGACAGTGTAGCTTAAACAACAAACATTTATTTCTCACAGTTCTAGAGGCTGGAAGTCTGAGTTCGGAGTGAGAACCAAGAACCCAACACGGTCAGGTTCTTGGTGAGGGCACGGCTTCTGGTTGTGTCCTCATATGGTCCTCTTTGGTGAGTACATGCGGAAAGCAAATGATCTCTAGTATCTTTCTCTTCGTCTAAGGACACTAATTCCATGATGGAAGTTCCACCATCATAAACTACCTATTAAAAACCCCATCTCCTAATACCATTACATTGGACATTATGGCTTCAATGTATGAATTTTGTATGAGACACAAACATTTGGTACATATCTGCTCATCTATTCAGATTTATAATTATTGTTTTAAGCATTTTTATCAGAAAAAAAAGAAGTCTAAAAACAAGATATAAATATATATTATCTTTTCTGTTTATCTATGTAGTTACCCCTACTGATGCTCTTTATTTCCTTCATATGAATTTAAGACACTTTTCATTTCATCCTTAAAGACTTCCTTTGGTATTTCTTGTAGATCACATTTGCTAGTGACCAGTTCTCTCAGTTTTTGTTTACCTAGTAATGAGTAATGTATCAATGTATCAGTTTTGCCTTCATTATTGCTCGCTATAAAATTCTTGACTAACAGTCATTTTCTTTTAGCACTTTGAATATTGCATCCCACTGCTTTATAGCTTCCATGGCTTCTGATGAGAAATCAGCTATTAATCTTACTGAGAATTCCTTGTACGTAATGAGTTAATATTCTGCTGCTTTCAAGATTTTCTGTCTTCATAGCTGATAGTTTGATTATGGATGTGTTTGAGTCTTTAAGTTTTTCCTACTTGGAGTTAGTCAAGGTTCTTGAATGTGTGAGTTAATATTTTCCATCAAATTGGGGAAGTTTTTAGACACTAATTTTTCAAAATTTTTTCTGCTCTTTTATCTCTTCCCACTCTTTTTGTTCCCCCTCCACTCATCTATCCTGCCTCTGTTGTCTAGCTTTCCATTCTCTACTTCCATGTGTTCAAGGGTTTTAGTTCCCACATATAAGAGAGAATGTGCAATATTTGTCTTTTTGTGCCTGGCATATTTCACTTAACATAATGATTCTAAGTTCCAATCATGTTGCTGCAAATGACGTGATTTCATTTCTTATGGCCAAATAGTATTCCATTGTGTGTGTGTGTGTGTGTGTGTGTGTGTGTGTGTGTGTGTGTATGTGTGTGTGTATATATGCGTCTATTGATGAACACAAGTTGATTTCATATCTTTGCTATTGTGGTCAGTGCTGCAAGAGTGAAGACATCACTTTGATGTATTAATTTATTTTGGGAAGTGATGTAATTTGCATATTTCTTCCCACCAAAACCTCATGTTGAATTGTAATCCTCAGTGGTGGAGGTGGGCCTGGTTGTAGGTGTTTGGATCATGGGCGTGGATCCCTCATGGCTCAGTGCTGTCTCTCTGATAGTGAGTTCTCATGAGATCTAGTGGTTTAACATTGTGTGGCATCTCCCTCCACATTTCCTCTCTCTTGCTCCTGCTTTTGCCATTTGACATGTTTGCTCCCACTTCTCTTTCTGCCATGAGAAGAAAGATCCCTGAGGCCTACCCAGAAGCTAAGAAGATGCTGGTGTCATGCTTGTACATCCTGCAGAACCATAAGCCAACAAAATCTCTTCTCTTTTATAAATTATTCAGTCTCAGGTAGTTCTTTATAGCAATGCAAGAACAGCCTGACATAAGTAGATACCTAGTAGTCAGATAGCTGGATTGAATGGTAATTCCATTTTCAGTTTTTGGAAAATCTCCATACCATTTTACATAGTGGCTGTCCTAGCTTGCATCCCATGAACAGTGTCTAAAAAATATTCTTATCTCCACATCCTTGCCAACATCTTATTTTCTGTCTTTTTAATAATAGATATTCTGACTGGGGTAACATGATATCTCATTGAGGTTTAGATTTGCATTTTTGTGATGACTAGTGATTTTGAGCATTTTTTAATATACCTATTGGTCATTTGTATGTTTTCTTTTGAGAAATGTCTATTCATGTTCTTTACTCACTTTTCTTTTTTTTTTTTTTTTTTTTTTTTTGAGACGGAGTTTCGCTCTTGTTACCCAGACTGGAGTGCAATGGCGCAATCTCGGCTCACCGCAACCTCCGCCTCCTGGGTTCAGGCAATTCTCCTGCCTCAGCCTCCCGAGCAGCTGGGACTACAGGCACGCGCCACCATACCCAGCTAATTTTTTGTATTTTTAGTAGAGACGTGGTTTCACCATGTTGACCAGGATGGTCTCGAACTCTTGACCGCGTGATCCACCCGCCTCAGCCTCCCAAAGTGCTGGGATTACAGGCTTGAGCCACCGCGCCCAGCCCTCTTTACTCACTTTTAAATGGGATTATTTGTTTTTCTTCCCACATTGAAGTGTTTGAATTCCTTGTATATTCTGGATATTAACGCCCTGTTGGATAAATAATTTTCCAATATCTTCTTCTGTTCAACAGATTGTTTACTTTGTTGATTGTTTCCTTTTCTATGCAGAAGTATTTTAGATTAATATAGTCTCATTTGTCTGTTTTTTTTTTTTCGTTTGCTGTGCTTTTGAGGTCTTAGTCATAAATTCCTTGCCTAGACTAATGTCCAGGAACGTTTTCCCTAGGTTTACTTCTAGTATTTTTATAGCTTTGTGTCTTATGTTTAATTCTTTAATTTATCTTGAGTTGATTTTTATAAATGGTGAGAGATAGAGGGTCGAGTTTCATTCTTTTGCATGTCGCCATTCGATTGTCCTGGCACTCTGTATTGAAGAAGGTATCCTTTCTTCTAATGTAAGGTTTTGTTGGCTTTGTTGAAGAACTATTGGCTAAAAATATGAGGCATTTTTCTCCCAGATTCTCTATTCTGTTCCCTTGGTCTATATTTTCTATTTTTATACCAACATCATGTTGTCTTACTGTAGCCCTGTAATACATTTTGAAGTCAGGTAGTGTGATTCCTGAAGTTTTCTTCTCTTTGCTCAGGATTGCTTTGGCCCTGCAGGCTCATTCATTGTTCCATATTAATTTTTGGATTGTTTTATCTAATTCTGTGAAGAATGATATTACTATTTTGATACAAATTGCATTGAATCTACAGATGGCTTTTGGCCATATGGTTATTTTATTGATATTAATTATTTTGACCCATGAGCATGGGAAGTTTTTCCATTTGTTTGTGTCATATTCAATTTCTTTCATCAGCGTGTTGTAGTTTTCCTTGTAAAGATATTTTATCTACTGTGTAAAATTTATTCTCAGGTATTTTATTTTTTGGATGATTGTAAATGATAATGCATTCTTAATTTCTTTTTTAGCTAGATCATCATTGATATATATGTATAAAATGTATGTGTGTGTATATATATATAATGTGTATATGTATATATGTATATAATGTGTATATATATAAACACTACTGGTGACTGATTTTTGTGCATTGATTTTATATCCTGTAATTTTATTAAATTCCTTCATCAAATATCAGGGGTTTTGGTGAAGTCTATTTTTTTTAGATAAAAGATCATATCATTAGCCAAAAGGGACAATATGACTTAGTTTCCACTTTAGATGCATTTTATTTCTTTTTCTGTCTGATTGCTCTGGCTAGGATTTCCAGTATTATGTTGAATAGGAATAGTGAAAGTGGGTATTCTTATCATGTTCCACTTCTTAGAAAAAAGGCTTTCAACCTTTCCCCATTCAATATGAGTTTTAGGCTTGGCTTGTATAGATTTTATTGTTTTGATGTATGTTACTTCTATAACTAGTTTGTTGAGAGGTTTTATCATGAAGCTGAATTTTAAAATATGCCTTTTATAGATCTATTAAGATGATCATATGGCTTTTGACCTTCATTCAGTTTATGTGATATATCATTCTTATTGATTTGCACATGTTGAGCCATCCTTGCATCTCTGGTATAAATCCCACTTGATTATGGTGTATTATCTTTTTGATGTATTGCTGGATTTGGTTTTCTAGTAATTCGTTGAGGATTTTTTTCCATCTGTGTTCATCATGAATATTGATTTTTAGTTTTCTTTTTTATATGTGTTCTTGCGTGGTTTTGGTATCAGGATGAGGCTTCATAGAATGAGTCAGGAAGAATTGCTCTTTGTTTTTTTAGAATAGTTTCAGAGGGATTGGTATTAATTCTTTGTACGTTTGTTCAGGTTTAGCTGTAAATCCGTCTGTTTCTGGACTTTTTTTTTTTTTTTTTTTTGGTGGGAGAATTTCATGACTAATTTAATCTAGCTACTTGTTATTGTTTTGTTCAGGTTTTCTATTTCTTCCGTATTCAATCTTGATATGTTGTACGTTTCTAAAAATGTATACATTTCCTCTTGATTTTCCCATTTTTCAGTTCATAACGTTCTCTGATCTTTTGTATTTCTGTGGTATAAGTTGTAACGTGTGCTTTTTCATTTCTAATTTCATTTACTTGGGTCTTCTCTCTTCTCGATTAGTCTAAAATAGTTTATTAATTTTTATTGCCCCTTTATATTTTTCTAGTCTCTATTTTGTTCCAATCTGATCTTTGTTTATTTTTTTCTTCTAATTTTGGGTTTAGTTTGTTCTTGCTTTTTAGTTACTTGAGGTGCATTGTTACACTGTTAATTTGTAATCTTTCTCCTTTGTTGATATAGGCGTTTAATACAGTAAACATCCTTTTAGCATTGCTTTTGCTGTATCCTGCAGGTTTGGGGATGTATTTCTATTTTCACTTGTTTCAAGAAACTTCGATTTTATCTTAATTTCTTCATTGACCCAATCATCATTCAGGAGTATGTTGTTTAATTTCTTGTATTTGTATGACGTCAAAAGTTTCTCTTGGTATTGCTTTCCAGTTTTATTACATTGTGATCTGAGAAGATACTTAATATGACTTTAATTTTTTAAAGATTTTTTGAGACTTGTTTTGTGGCCTGATATATGGTCTGTCATAAAGAATGTTCCAGTGCTCATGAATAGAATGTATGTTTTGGAATTGTTGATTACAATATTCTGTAAATGTCTGTTGGGTCCATTTAGCTTAAAGTTTAATTTAAATCCAATGTTTCTTTATTAACTTTCTGTTTAGATAATCTGCCTAATGCTGAGAGTGAGATTTTGAACTCCCTGATTATTACAATATTGCTGTCTCTCTCTTTAGATCTAGTAATATTTGTTTAATGAATCTGGGTGCTCCAGTGTTGGATACATATACATTTAGGATTGTTATGTCTTTTATATTGATTGCTTTACCATTATGTAGTGAACTTCTTTGTTTTTTTAAATTGTTTTTAAAGTCTGTTTAATCTGATATAAGCATAGCTACTCTTGCTCACTTCTGATTTTCACTGGCATGGATGTCACTTCAGTAAGTGATTGATACCCTATTTACTCTGTTGTGATTATTATA
This sequence comes from Sapajus apella, assembly GCF_009761245.1. NCBI lineage: Eukaryota > Metazoa > Chordata > Mammalia > Primates > Cebidae > Sapajus > Sapajus apella. The sequence goes on from NW_022436944.1 coordinate 48,763,955, forward strand.
TACTATATATCTTATGTACCCTATAAATATATATACCTACTATGTAGCCATAAAATTACAAAGAAATAAAGAAGGAAAAAAAGAGAAAGAAACTGTTTAGATCTCTTTCAGTCTATATATAGCTTAGCTGGTTTACTGGTAAGGTGATTTTCTTGTAAATGGTGTATAAGTTGCACTGCATTTTAAAACCTGTTTAGCCATTCTATGCTTCTAAGTGGAGAATATAGTTTGTTTGCATTCAAGGTTATTATTGATATGTGAGGCTTTTTTCCTGTCATACTGTTCATTGTTTTCTGGTTGTTTTGTATTTGTTTCTTTTTTCTCTTATTGATTGTTGTTGTGATTTGACAGATTTCTTTAGTGGTACCATTTCAGTCCTTTCTCTTTCTTCTTTGTATGATTGTTTTCCCAGTGAGTTTCTTGTATTTTCCTGATTGTAAATGCCATATTATTGCTTCCAGGCTCAGTACTCCCTTGAGCATTTCTTGTGGGGCCAGTCTAGTGGTAACAAATTCTCTCACCATTTGCTTTCCACCTTCATTTAAGAAGGGTGATTTTGCTGGATATAGTATTCTTGATGAACACTCTTTTTTCTTCTAGCACTTTAACTATATCTTCTCACTCTCTTCTGATATGTAAGATTTCTGCTGATAAATCTGCTGTTAGTCTGATGGGCTTCCTTTGTCAGCGACTAAGTGATTTTCTCCTGCTGTTTATAGGATTTGCTCTTTATCTATAACTTTAGACAGCCTGAGTATAATGTGCCATGGAGAATATCTTGTTGCTTGTATCTGCCTAGAAATCATTGAGCCTCCTGTATCTCAATGTTGAAATTTCTTGCTATACTTGGGAAGCTTTCATCTATTATTTCATTGAATAGTTTTTCTAATCCTTTCATTTTCTCTTCAGTCTCAGGGATACCAGTAATTTGAATATTTGATTGCTTTATGTTGTCTCTAATGTCATGAAGGCTTTTTTCTTTCTTTATTTTTTTCTTTATTTTTTTTCTTACTGAATTATTTCAGAAGACTTGTCTTTAAATTCTGTGTCTTTCTTTGACCTGATCTAGTCTGTTGTTAAACATTTCAAATGTATTTTGCATTTCGTTGAATGAATTCGTTAGTTCTAGAATTTCCTTTTTTAAAAAGTATCTTTACATAAGTTTTTTATTCCTATTTGGAATCATTTTTTTTCCTGATTTATTTGTAGTGTTTTCCAGAATTCTCTTGTATCTCACTAAACTTCTTAAATAATTTGTATTTTTATGTGGGATTTCAAAATGTTCTTCTTGAGTAATATCTATTACTTGAAAATTATTATGTTCCTTTGGAGCTATCATATTTCCTTACATTTCTATGTTTCCTGGTTCCTTATGGTGACAGCTGCACATCTGGTATAATAGTAATTTATTCTATTTTTCAATTTACTTGCAGGGGAAATTTTTCTTAAAAGTGTATCTATCATATTGGCTGGATAGGATATTTTGACTTTAATTCTTGGTATGTGCAATAGTGCAGTCTCTGTAAGATTTATTTGGCTGTAAACATTATTAGTGGGATCTGTGATTTTCTTGGTAGGTTACAGTGTAGTTATTAGTGAAGGCTGTAATAAAGTTGTGCTGGGGACTGGGAGCCAGGTAGGCCAGTCTCAGTCCACAGTGTTAAGCAGTACACTGAGTGTGCACACCTTTGTGCCCAAATAGGATGGTGTACATTGGTATCTGTGTTGGTGGTTACTAGTGGCTGATTCTTGGGCCTCCAAGTGGCTTCCTTGGATACCAGTAGTGGCAACAGTGGCCTGGGTGGTTCTCAAGCCCCTGGTCAGTGGGCATGGTGTGAGCAATAACTGTGGCAGTGATAGGATGATTCTCTGGGTCCTGGATGATGTGCATTGATATTGGCAGTGGCTGTTATGGGCTGGGCTAGCCAGTCTGCAGGACTGGGTATCAACTGAGGTAGTAGTGGCTGAGAGTTCAGGCCCAACCTGAGGCCTCTGAGTGAGAGGACAGCTTAGGTGTCCTAGCTGGTGAATTTGGCTGGGCAGGACCCCAGGCTGTGTGCTCTGTCTTGAGGGATTGCGAAGCCAGATTTAAATGGACTTGTGCCCGGTGGTGAGAGCAGAGTGCTCAGATGAGTTATGGAATCAGCCACACTGAGGTCCTGGCACTGGAGAGGGTGAGACTAGCCTCAGTGGTCACATTCTGGACCACTGCAGCACCAGCCACAGGTGGAGAACATGTGTCCCTGTCATGCCCCAGTCCAAGGGGCTTACCCCCAGCCTTGGTGGCAGTAGCCCATGCCTACCTCACACCCAGTTCACATTCCCCTCCCTAACTGTAGGAGGCTTGACCCAACTCAGAGGTAACTCATAACCTTCTCATATCCTGGTCTCCATCCCCGCAGCACTCACTTTTCCAGCATCGGCGTATCTCAGTCACTTCTTAACTCAGCTCTGAGAGATCTTCCAGACCCAGTAGTGACAGTCTAAGTTTCTGTAATGCCTCAACCCTGGTACTGCTGCACTCCAGGAGAGTGTGCAGTCTCCCAAAGACAGTTTGAAAATGGCACCTTGCTGTAGCTGCTTAAATGTTGTCTAAGAAAATGTGTAAAGCCCAGCATGAATTCCCTCCCTGGAGCAATTCCATCCTACTGTCTCCCACTCTCCTGGCAGATCCCTATATTTGTTTCAGGCATTGGGTTCTCCCATGGACAGGACTGCATGATTTTATGGTTGGGATGTGGGCTGCTGGAAGTCTCTCACTCACCCATTCCCCATGTTAGGAAGTCATTTCAGGCTTCTGGCCTATCCAAGACAGGCAGGCTGCCTCTGTCTCTTCCCTTTCCCTGCTTTTGGTGTTTCCTGTCATTTCTCTATGGAATTCCAACATTCTTTCTTGGATAATGTATTTGAAGTGTGACTGTCTATATACCATGTTGGTTCTTGTAAGTGGAAAAGGTGGGCATGAAATGCTTCTAGTCAACCATCTTGAAACCTAAAGGGAAATAAAATTCTTTACCCAACTTTTTCACGGCAAAATATTGAACATTTTTCAACTACTTTATTTGCTATGTTCTTTGCTATTGCTTTTCTGAGCTTCTGCAGTTTCCTGAAGGGGTCATGCTCCCTTTCCCACATAGTTGTTGGGACATACTGTTTCATTTCCCTGAAAATTCTTTCAGATTCCCCTTTTGCCATCTTTCTATAGATAAAAGCTTCTAGTCCTTCAAGCAGTTTTTTACATATCTTCAAAGATGATTTTTTTTTCTATTTGTTATAGGAAACAAGATGTCCTTTCCACATGTTTCTTCCATGTTGTTAGGCTATTTCTTGTTGCCTTGCTTCTACAAATATTTCCCACCCTCTTTTGCCACATAATGATCATACTACTTTAGAAAAGGAAAATATAGAGAATATAAATACTTGTCTGTCTCACAAATGTTAGGAGGTTTTATTGACTTTGTAATTCCTGCCAATTTTAGGGTAGCAAAGTATTCCCAAATCTATTCTTAATTTATAATTAAAAAATCTCCTTCTAATTGGGGCTTCTCCTTTCTCATCACTATAACAAATATGTCTCATACCATGTAGCAGAGTCATTGTCGGGAGAAAAAGAGAAACGAGCCCTTGATCCAATTTTCAACTCTGATTTAAGAAAATTCTCTCCTTGAAAGTCTTGTGAAATCTTGACACTTTCCCACACCCATGGAAAAGAACTAGGTGGGTCTATATGCTCTCGACACTTTGAAATTAATGGAATCTTTTACTTCTACCAACATAGATTAAATGAATATCATATTTATATAAATCCCACTTATCAAGGGAAAACGTGAAAGTTAAGAAAGTTCCTCATTTGTTTTCTGGTGGCCCTGTTTAATCAAAAGCATATGAAGGGTGTTTGTTGGCTATAATAGTACCTAAATCTGGAGAATAAATGGAAAGAAATACTAACTAAAAGATATTTGATTGTATGTCATCATCATGTATGCAGGAATTCCAGTTACATTCTGTGTTTACAGCATGTATTGATCAGTTAGATTTGCTATCCTAAGTAGATATCAAAATGAATGAAATCAGTGATATAAAAATGATCCCAGTGAATAGAAGGAGTCAGACATCAAAGACTTGAGCCTATAATTGACAATGTACTGAAATGGAGAAGGCTGACCAAGTACAGTTGTGTCTGGTAAATTACGGTGCTGGAGTTTCAGAGAGATAAAAATCACTTCCCGGGTAGACGGAAAATGAGAAAGAAGGAAGTGAGAAGTTCTAAACTACCCCAAGAATGGATTTGCACAGAGTTGTTTCCTATGTTAGGCTAGGTTAGGCTATGCTGTGGTAACAAACAAATCCTAAAATATCACTGATGTGACATAGTAAAAGATTGTAATCCACATTATACTACTGTATGCATCAGACAACTCTCTTCAGCAGCTCTCTTTCATGTGATGACCGAGGGGCCTAGAATTTTTCTGTATATCATGTGGAACAAATGACTCCCACTAAAACTGTTAGAAGAGAAGGTTGCATAACACACAACATATTTTAAAGTAATTTAAATCTCCTCTAGCCATGTATCATAGACCAAAACTCAGTGAGGTGGCCCCAGCCTAACTACAGTAGTGGTTGTTACTTTACCTGTGTGCTCTGGGTTTGTAGACATGGAATCATTATCTCTGCCTCAGTTTTCAAGATTTTGAGGAAACAATGCTGCGTTGGCAGGTGAAACATGTGTGAAAGCCCCTGAAAAGAATTCATTGTCAAAATAAAGAAAAAATTTATTGATGAAAATATTGGTGAAATATGGAAAGCAAAATAAACTAATAGTTGAATTTCAAAGGCTATATTAGCACTATATGTTCTTAATAGAATTGTGAAGTGCTTAAACTAATACGCCAAGCTTCACTTAGAGAAGCCTGATATATTTACTAGTTCAAGAAGTTTTAAATCTTCTTTTATGTAGATAAAAAGGAACAATTTGGGCATATGCTATTAGCATTCCCATATTAACATCTAACAGGTTTTGACCACAGAATTTCCATCTACTATTGTTACCACATTTGAAATCTCTGGTCTGAGATTTCGTTCTCAGTAAGAGGATTGGAAATAGTCTCTAAGGTCGCTCACATTTCTGCCATTCAGTGATTCAATGTTTTCTTGCTCTTTTGTGTATATGTGTGGGTCGGGGCATTTAAGGGTAGATTTGATATAAGCTTTGTAACTGACAGGAGAATTTTTCTTTGGGAAGAAAATTGTTCAGGCTAAAAATGACTGTTTTCTAATCCAATGTAGATTGTTCACCAGAATTGAATTTTTAGGGATTCTATTTGCCACCTGTTATTTCCTTTGCTCCAACCATTATATATACATTTTTTATTTTATTGAAATGCCAATTACATTTTTCTTGAGTAACTTTTTCGAAAGACAAAACTCATATTCTGAGAGTTCTAAAACGCTACTACTATAATTTTTATTGCTTTTCTTTTTTGAAATGTTATTAATCTCTTGGGTTTAGAGCTTGTTATAAATGGCATTTTGCAAAAGCACAAAATTAAAGGATATTATTCTATAAAGTGTATGGGCATTTTTTGACTAAAGTTTAATCTAGCTTGTAGATACGATTTTTAGAATGTGTGTTTTCTGTTATTAGTTATTCTGTGAACAGACATACATGGTGGGATCTGGTTCTGTATTTTATTATTTCTGTGACCTCTTAAATAAGTTACTTACCTTTCTATGCATTCCTTTTCTCTTTAAAGTATTAACGATAATCATTAATATTTTAATTTTATTCCATCAGTAATTAATATAACCATCATTATTTAATCTTATTTGTTAATTCCTCCTCCCACCCCACCCCCAAATATCTCATGGAAATGGAAATGAGGCAAATTTCTTTCATTATATCATTTAACTTGGCCTAGCTTTCAAGGGCAGCGTATGAAACAAGTTTTCTGTCACTACCTAGAATGAGTATTAAGCATTACCATTCTCTTGAAGATCTAGTTATAATGATACCTGGGTTTAATTGTGTGTTTTGTTTATGAATCACTGCTTAACACAATACCAGGCACATAAGTACTTTGTATCTAAATGCTAAACAAACCAGGATATTTTTGCAATGAAATTATAGGCCCCTACTAACAGAGAAGTCATAATAAATAAGAACTTAGTCTGAATTTTTTCTAGGATACATAATCATATTACTTGAACATTCATTGTATAAATTTTAAAATTCAGCAGTTTTGTAACCACAGCACATCCATCTAGGAAGGAGACAATCAACTTCAGCATTGATACACTCCAACAGAGTCTCATTTAAACAACAACAACAAAAAAATGGTGAAAATTATTTACTTCAGGCAAGCAAAAGTCACCTAGAGCTAAAAACAAAATATTTTCTCTAAAACATCAAACAGATTTCTGTCTGCTATATGGAGGATATCTAGAAATTCACAATAAATGACAAGAGAAATTCTCTCTTAGAAATAGCAGTAGCTAGGCATTATTGAAAAACAGAGGGGCAAATGAAAGGCTATAATAATCAGTCATCAAATATAAATGATACATCATAAGTGCATTTCATTCCTTGCAGGATAAATATAGGCTGAATCTGGAAGAAATATACATTTTTCCTCACAGATCACAACCACAGAAGGTAAAAAAGGAGAAAGATAAAGAAAATCTTAAGAAATAACAAGCAAAGGAGAAAAGTAAGAACCAACTCAGGAAAGTTTTTCAGATAGAAAGTTCCTTACTATCCCCTTCTTCCTGGCTTTTCCCTTGGCCTCAGACTTGAAGGCTTTCAAAGTGAAGGACTTCTGAGGCCATTTTTCTTTTCTTTTTCTTTCTTTTCTTTTCTTTCCTCTTATTTATTTTGCTTGAGACTCAAACATTTCAACTTTATAACAGGATGAATTTTTTGGGTGCACCACCCTGCCCCAAACCCCTAAAACCCCATCAGTTTATCGTTTCTTACCCCACACCTGTTCTTTATCATCATATTCCTTCCATCTTCTTGCCTGAGTCTTGACAAGTTGTTTCTGCTCTTTTTTCTCCCATCTCTTTTGTTTCCCTGCCTTCTATTTTTTCTTTTCCTTCTCTTTCCATTTTTCCCTTCTTTTCCATCTGCAAGTCTTCTTCCTCATTGTTCTACTTCTCATTTTCTTCCTCCTCCTCTTCCTCTTCCCCATCCATAAGTCTATGTATCATGATTGGCCTCCAGCTGTAAAGCTTTTGGAGCTCACACATTTTTCTCTGTCCCAAGCATGCCATTTTTAAGCCTTTGGACAAGATTAGTTGATACTTCTGTAAGACTAGAAGAACCTTGTATATTTTTCCTAGGGCTGGCATAGCAAAGTACCACAGACTTGGAACAACAAAGATACCTTGCTCTGGAAGCTAGACATGCAGTCCTAAAAGCTAGAAATCAAGGAGTCAGCAGGACCACGCTCCTCTGAAGGCATTAGGGCGAGACTGCTTCCATGCCTCTTCTAGCTTCTGGTATCCTCAGGCAGTTGGCCATGTAGCTGACCATCTTATCCCTAAGTGTCTTTATGTTGTCTTCCCTCTGTGTCTGTCTGTGTCCAAATTCCCCCTTTTTATAAGATCACTGTCAGATTGGATTAAGAGTTACTTTAATGTCTCATTTTAACCTGATTTCCTCTGTAAAGTCCCTATTTCCAAATGAATTCAAATTCTGAAGTATTGTAAGTTAGGACATTATTTATTTTTTTAGGGGGACATTCATCATTAAGTCAAAATGTAAATTTTATGGTTGTTCATCAAATAAGTAATAGTTCAAGCCATATAGAAAATGATTGAAAAAATGGAAAGATTTTAACAACTATTATTAGAGTATCTACATTATTGACATTAGAAGGTATGGACATTTTTTTACAATTGAACCTTAGCATTGAATAGGTTATATTCTTTTTATTTAAACAAAATACACTTAATAAATGAATGTTTAGCCTTTAAGCTACTATTTAATCTTTACCTTTGTTTTTCTGCTGAGAAAACCTTTGTAACTCAGTTATCAATAAATAATAAATATTTCTGAAAACAGGATTCACCTAGAGTTAATGAAACCTAAATGTAATGAGTTCATTTTGCCCCTGTTAAGTTAGAGGCATAGTTATGTGTGCTATTTTAATCTTTACATGAATGATTTTATTATTTTGCCCATTTTCATAAAGAGATGACGATTTCTATGTAAACCTTAGGAATCAGAAAGCCCACAAAATGCATACCTTAGTCCTATTTTGTTATAAGAATTTCAAATAGATAGATCCTTGGAAAGCCTCAAAGAGCAGAGTTCTTGATTCTCGTACTGTGGTATGGTACGCAAGTATAAAATCTGTGAACATAGTTTTTCTCTACTCAAATCAAAGTGGGGAAAAAGCAAGGACTCTGAATGGAAATGGGAGCTCCAGCAGTGGGTGCTTACAACTTCAGAAAAACACTGAGGTCTCAAATGCAAAGCACGGGAGACATTGGAGGCTATTTTTGGCAATCTCAGTAGTGGCTATATTCCAACGACATAGCGGTCACTTGGGATGAGAGATTAATAGGTGGTAATAAGAGTTAGATCCCAGAAAACTCCATTAAAAAGCCCCCTGCATTCCTTACTTGAATGAACTCTCAGGACTGAGGCCTTAGCTCGCATAACTCTTAAATGGTTACCTTGCAGTAAACTTTTCATATCCTCTCCCATAGTTGGTGAGTTGTGCAATATTTGAAGTGTATGTCGTCGAGGCAGTGCTCTTTCATCAGGTCCATGCTGACCCATATTTTTAGTATTCCTGGCACTAGAGCTATTAATAAGATGGTAGCTATGTAGAATAAAATAATAGTAATGCTGATGGATTTTATATTTTGATGCCATCATTGAAGCCATCTTTTCATTGTCTTGCAACTCTACAAATCAGTGTCACCTCCTCCCCACTGATACCCCCGAATGAATGCACTTGGCTCAAAGCAGCAATCCATTTTCTCCTCCTTACTCTCTGGTCAGAATCAGAAGTATGAAGTTACTGTACCAGTTTGGTGGTGGTGTTTTAAAAAGTAAACCTGTAGGAACTATATTTTGAAAAGGCTGGGTAAAGTAATATGCAGTGGTCCTTGAGTCTCTGGTTGTGCCTTTTTTTGTGTATCTTTTTCTGTAAGAGCTGAGAGATTTTAATAGATAATAGGGAATTAAATAGAATCACCATCTAATAAGCATGATGTGTGCTGTCACTGTTAATTCAAACATAATGAACGATGACTGAATAATAATGGTTGCATAGAGAGGTCTGCCATATGCTCATTCTGGATGATTATGGCAGGATGCTTCCTTAAATATGGATGCTACGAGCTAGCCAACAGCACTCCAAATAATCAGATTTCTGCTGCTCTGAGACTCTCGTAGGGATTTTAACATTTTCAGTTAGTTGAATCATAATTAAATCAGATACTAAAGGGTTTTATAGATGTATATGCAGTGGAAGAAAAGTAAGGAGGGGGGAGACGAGGAGAGAAGGAGGGGAAGACAAAAGAGGGAAGAAAATGAAATTCGAATGCTATTTTCCCTATACCATGAGAAGCATCTTCTGAATTACAAACAGTCTGTTTTCCACACCTTCTCCCATCTAAAAATATATTAAATTCTGCTGTATATAAAGCTGGAATACTAATGGCACATAGTGTATTTAGGTGGACATTTCTCTCTGTATAACATTCTAATATGTAATTAAAGCCAAATTACAATGTGTTCTGATATGTTAGTAAAGCCGAATTGATCCTTCAGCTTTATTTCACAAAATTAATTGATGGATTTAGTACACTCATTGACTAGATACAATTTAGTCTGAACAAACTGAAGGACTGCAAAATTAGTTCTAGTTTAATCGAAAGGGCTAGGTGTCTCACCCCAGGGAGGATACAAGGGAAAGTCCTTTTTTAAGAAAAGGACTTTAGACTTCAGAAACTCATATAATCTGAAACAAGTCTAATTTTCTTTCCAAAGGACTTTAGACTTGTTATTAGGATAACACCTTTATTACTTAAAGCCTTGAATAAAAATCTAAAGATCTCTGAAACTTGCTTCCTCATTTATATTGTGGGAATATAGTGTGGATTATGAGATTATATAAATTTAAGCACTTTATGAACTGTAAAATGCTGTAGAGTTCTGCTACTCAAAGTGCAATCTGTGGACCAGCAGCATTGGCATTACCTGGGAGCTTGTGAGAAATGCAAAATATGGCCTAAGATCAGATCCACTAAATCAGAATTTGAATTTTACAAGATCGTCAAGGGATTCATATGCATATTAAACCTTGACTGTTACTTTACTATGTGTATATTAACTTTGAGTATATTGTTATATAAATCTTTGAATAACCTAAACCATTTATTGGACATGATCTTTAGAGAAACGAGATCATGGCAAACTAGCGTCCTCCAAAAAGTCTGAACCAAGAAAAAAACATGGAAACTCCACCTCCCAATAAACAAAATCCAGAAAGAATACTTATATATTTCTTTAATATATTTCCTTGGGTACATAAACAGTAAGCCCAAACACATTAACCTTTCATTTTAACCTTTGTATGTCATCAACATTATTAATTGCCATGATGACCTTGAAAGTTCACAGTGATCTAAAAGTCTGAGTTATATTACTGTTATAATGGTAAAAAAGAAAATGGATTTATAGGTTTATAAAAGATTTTCATCCATAAGAGTTGAAACACATTCTTTCATTACATAATCAGAAGGTTTAAACCCTAATCCTTGAACATTCTGGTAATTCAAGCCTTTTACTGCATTTTCTTTTTGTTGCAAAAGTAACAGCATCAGTAGGACTCTCTTAGGGTTAGGGTTAGGGTTAGGGTATGGTTGACGTATCATGAAAAATTTCAACATAGATGCTGACATTTTTATTCTTTTTCCAAATGGGACTTTGTTAACTGAGAGGAAAGGAAATGAAGTGGGAGAAAATGCTCTTTGTTTAAATTTTTAATCATGACAAGTTTGGGGAAAATACAACCTGTTTATTTCACATATCACTTTGATACTTCTTTTGAACTGAAACTATAGTAGGTTTCATGAAGTGCGCTGCATGTGTAGCAACAATAATGCACAATCTGAAACAAATAAGCTTTGAATGTTCCCTGGTTAAAAAACAGGTAGCAGAGCTTGTCATTTTTAATCACTAATTTAGCTAAAGAATTTTTTAAATCCAGGACTAAAACCCAAGTGTGACTGACAGTTAATCTATAAATTGTGAAGTAAATTAGAGACTTACTGACCATTAAATTTATTTTAAGAGAAAAGATACATTCACTGCAAATGCCTTGAAATATGAAATAAGTGGCTTAATCGTATCTGCAATATCACTGAAGATTTCTGGGTTGGTTCTGAGTTTTGACTATCCTACCTACTTTTCTATACATGAGTAGCTGATTCTTGCCTCTATTTCTTTCTCAAACTCTCTGCTGTTCCTAATGGCAATTAGGAATTATTTCAGTTGCAAGTTGCAGAATAGGGACTTAAACAAAAGGACATTTAATTATCTGACAAAACATGGGCCCAAAGGTGAGCGGTTTTGTTGGTGAAGTCTCAGTGATGTCACCAAGGACCTAGGTTCTTTCTAACTCTTCATTTAGCAATTCTTAGTGTGTTTGAGTCCTCTTCTGTTAGCTGTTAAATGGTTGTCACATTTCTAAGCACCGTATCTTCACACTAAGTCTCCTAGCTGAAAAGACGTGAGTAAGTGGCAGAGATTACCCACTTCACAGCATCTACTTTTATCAGGGAGGTAAGTCTTTTTCAGAAACCACCCTATAGAATTTCATTATGTCTCCTTGTCCCCCAACTGGTCATTGCTACTTTTAGCAAGTATTTGGCTTTTAAAAATTCTCATTTGTGGGAGACAGGCAAGAAAAAAACATGATTTAGAAATGGCTTATGGGTACGTCACTGAAAATATCTGACACTATCTTAGGGGGCAATTTAATTAGCCTAATTCAGAGGTTTTCTAGATATCATCTACTTTTAAGTATGTTCTGTGTCATTACATCAAACTCTAAAGCGCATATGAATCACTTGAAGATATTGCTGAAAGATTATATGACACAGTAGAACTAAGGTGGGGCCTGAGAATTTTCATTTTATAGCTAACAGAATAAGCCATTTTATAGCTAACAGAAGAAGCTCTTAGGTAATGCCAAAGCTGCTCAATGAGAACCACACTTTGAGTAGTAAAGTTAAATATTGTCTGTTCTATCATATTGAAAAATTTTTGGTCTCAGTATAATTATGCCTACCCACAGTCTCATCATTTAATTTCTTTCTTCTGTCATTTTCTGTATGGAGCTGTATTTTTTCTTTGTCATTTTTTTTCATTTGTCCTCAGTTACTTTTAATGAGACAATGGATGTGAAGTGCTTAGCACACATAAATATTAGCTACAAATTCCTTTAATCTTCTCTTTTTCTACTCTTGCTTAATTTATGAAAGATTGTTTACTTTCTCCCTTTCCTCTTTTAAAATTCCATTTATGGCTGGACATGGCGGTTCATGCCTGTAATCCCAGAACTTTGGGAGGCCAAGGCAGGCAGATCACTTGAGGCCAGAGTTCGACACTAGCCTGGCCCAACATGGCGAAACCCCATCTCTACTAAAAATACAAAAATTAGCCAGATGTGGTGGCAAGCTTCTAGTCCCAGCTACCAGGGAGGCTGAGGCACAAGAGTCACCTGAGCCCGGGAAGCAGAGGTTGCAGCGAGCTAAGATCACATCACTGCACTCTGCTCTGGGCAACAGAGTGAGACGCCATCTCAAAATAAATAAAATAAAATTACATTTGTGAGGGAAAACATAACTATCCAAAGTAATATGTAAGTTTAGTGGTAGCGATAGTCTCATGTCAAAGAAAAGACAAATTTCATGTTATGTAAAAACAAATAGTAATAGAGAATAATTTGTTGGCTATCTCTAACACTGATGGAAAGGCTGAGCATATGTTCAATGAATTGCCACAGAATTCCCTGTCCAGATGGACACTTCTTTCTCAAATTAAACTTGTTATTCCTTAACTACAGCAGTCACAGGAAATAAAACACTATCTCTCAGGCAATATTATTGTTTTCGTTTTGTGTAATTATAAGCGTAAACTAGAATTACTTAAAACTATTTGCAAGATTTCAGTTACTTTGAGGACTAAACAGAGCTTTATGAATCAACAAGGCATCATTTACACTCATGATTTCATTGGAAAATACATTTGACTCTAGTCAGCCAGTTTACACGTATACATTTAAGTATGTTAACTTATTCCTCAAAGATAGCTTCTAGCCTGCAAGCGGTGATGTCCAGTAGAGCTTCCTGCAATGACGGCAATATGCTATTCGCACTGTCCCATGGGACAGCCACTGGCCACATGTAACGCATAGCTAGACCAACTAAAAAAAATGGATTTTTAGAATTTATCTCAGTTACTGCACATTTGAATTTAAAGACATGTTTGTGACTGGTGACTGTCATATCAGACAGACAACTCCAGCAGCACTGAAAGGTTGTGGATTTCGTTTTTTGACTGTTGTAACTGATTGTTTCTGGGGGTTAACACCTCCTTCTCGTATACACTTCTTTCTAAGAGTCCACTTAGCTTTTTAGAAACAAGACTGTGAGATATAAATGGGGCTAACCTCACTAATTATAGATTTATATATAGTAAGAAATGCATAATGAATATTGTGGCTACTGGAGGATACAGCTTTGATAGAAATTCTTGTGACAGGACAAAGCAAAAAAAATAGGAGCTAGTAATAATATTTGAACAATAATTCTCTTTCTGGGTTGAAGAATTCATTGAAGTTTATGGTTTTATGTCCATCTGGGTGTAAATTATTCCATTTCCATTAACATGTCATCACCTAATTAGTGTCCATATCATAAATTACCAACGTGACTTTTTATTAGCATCATTAATTCACTAATTTATTATGCATGCTACACCAACTTTCAAAAGGAACAGGAGCTGATTCATTCATGTCGTCACTTGGCTTTGCTTGAATCAGTTCCAGTTCTTTTTGGAAGTTGGTGTAGTATTTTTCAGGATATTTGTAACACACCTTGAATATGGCTTCTTACAGAGAGAAAATGCTCAGCTGTAAACCTCACAGTACTTATATTTTATTATACCTGTCCTCATCTTATTACTCTTAGTCTCAGTTTTTATTTGATGAGTTTTTTCAAGTACTTACATTTTGTTAATCCCTTAGAAAGCTTAAAAAGCTACCTTAAATTCTAGTAAATATATTTATTTAAGATAGAGTAAAAATCCACCATTAAAAGTAGATAAATATATTGACATAAATTCTTATTAGCGTTTATTTGATGGAATCAACATCAAATATAAATATTTATATATTTATATAATATTTATATTTATATATTATACACATATTTGTATGTATATCTTTATAACCCTTTGGAATTAGTTTTGGAGCTATATATCCAAAATGGTACATGATACATAAATGAACATTTGACCTAGCTATTCTACTTCTTGATATTTTTCCTAAGGAAATAATCAAATGATATAGAAAAATATGTAAAAGCAATTGCATTATATTTTTATTTTTAGCAATTATATATAAAACTTTTAAAATGACATAAATGTGCACCAATAACATTGAATTAGTAAATTATACATGTAAACTTGAATATTAGATATTATTAAATGATCACATACATATTTGTTGACACTGAGAGATGGTGATATGTAAAGAAAATTGGATTACAAAATAGTAGTATGTGTAAAAAAAACCTTGGTTTAAAAGAGTGTGAAAATTTATATTTTCATTAAATCATATGGCTGTATTTTAATGGTGGTTATCCTTGTGTGGTAGGATTGAGAATGAATGATTTTAAATTTCTTTGTTATTTTTCCCCTTAAGTGTTAACAATATCTATAAACAAGCATGATTATCAAGTGGTATATTATTTTCTTCTTTTTTGGTTTTTGAGACAGAGCTTCACTCTTGTTGCCCAGGCTGGAGTGCAGTGGCGTGATCTTGGGTCACTGCAACCTCCACCTCCCGGGTTCAAGCAATTCTCCTGGCTCAGTCTCCCAAGAAGCTGGGATTACAGGCACGCGCCACCATGCCCAGCTAATTTTTTGTATTTTTAGTAGAGATAGCGTTTCACTATGTTGGTCAGGCTGGTCTCGAACTCCTGACCTTAGGTGATCTACCACCTTGGCCTCCCAAAGTGCTGGGATTACAGGCTTGAGCCACCGTGCCCACCCAGGTGGTGTATTTTCTTACAGCCATACCAATGGTTAAAATATGGAGCTATTTCCTTACTGTTTGAAAAATAACCAATATCCTGAGTCCCTCAGCAAGCATGACCCTGTCTCTGCTACCCTGGCCACCTAGACCCCTCCTCCCAGACCGCCTACATCCCGGCTTATGATTTTGTCTCTTAAATCATGACTGTATGGTTTATACACTAATTCAAATTCTAAATAATGGCTGTACATAATCAAAATGGTTACAGTTTTGGAAAGAGTGCCTTCCAAATTAATAAAACATTTTAAAAGGTTTGTGTTATGTTGTATTTAATTGGAAGTAATAGGAATTGTGTCAAACAAGGATATTTGTTAGTACTGTAACTGGAAGTTGAGTTGGGTGATTGGACTTGGTTATAGTTAGCAACTTGATACCTTCAAAGGTAGAGAATATCCTATCTTGCTTCTCTGCCATCATAATGCTGGCTCTGCTCATGGTTCCAAGGTGGATGCCAGTGGCTTTTAAGGGTAGTTATTTTCATATTTTTTTCCAGTAGGAAAAAGGGGGAGAAAATCCCTCCTTCCCACATATGATATGTGACAATGTGTCCTGCCTCGGGTGTTATCCGTAGAATGACTGGACTTACTGCCTTAGACTAATCAAGATCTAACTGTTGTCTGCATACAGGTCTCCATTCTCTGAATCATGTAGGGGTCTGACGGATACCTGAAAAAACTGAGTTTCACATTGTGAAGAAAAAAAGTGTGGGGTAAATGCTGTGTAGGTAAACTGTGGCGTCCATTTTAGCTGCTTACAGATTTGGTTGTCCAGACATTTCACTCTGGTGGAAACTATTATTTCTTTACAGTGTACGCATACACACAGTCTAAAGCAAATAATACAATTATATAAAAGTGAATGGGCCGGGCGCAGTGGCTCACGCCTGTAATCCCAGCACTTTGGGAGGCTGAGGCGGGTGGATCACTAGGTCAAGAGTTCGAGACCATTCTGGTCAACATGGTGAAACCCCATCTCTACTAAAAATGCAAAAAATTAGCTGGGCATGGTGGCGCGTGCCTGTAATCCCAGCTACTCAGGAGGCTGGGGCAGGAGAATTGCCTGAACCCAGGAGTCGGAGGTTGCGGTGAGCTGAGATCGCGCCATTGCACTCCAGCCTGGGTAACAAGAGGGAAACTTCCATTCAAAAAAAAAAAAAAAGTGAATGGATCGTAGCATTTAAGATCAACGTTACTACTTTATTGCAATAAATAATTGTTATAATCCAGTGAAATGTATTCATTTGACTTATAAATCACCTTCACTACTACAAGCCTAGGATTATGATGTCAGTGGGATCACACAGGTATACATATAGACACAATCAAAACTGACCTTGAGAAAAGCATTTGTGTGTAAGCAGCACATTTATGAAGTACAAGAATCAGTAATAGGGGAATGGGAAATAATTATGGCAAAGAAAGGGCAGCCAAAGTGAGTTATTAAGCATGTCACTGTTACAGGCATTGGAGTAAGGAGACTTGGGGAAATTATACAACATACAGTGTCTCTGAATTATCCCACTTGAGTGAGGGAGCTGGGGAATTTATACACCAACTGCCATCATTTATTTGTTGAGGGCTTGTTCTCAGGGGTTTTAATTCTCCATCACTTGTGGTTTGGTGCATATACAGGCAGAGGAAGCTTCCAAGATTCTGCAGGGAGGACTTTTGGCACAGAGATACAGATTCTGACAGAAGTCGTAAGAGCACCATGACTTGATGGGTCCAAGCGATACGGGTGTGACTCTGACAGTGTTTGTTACATTCGCATGCATGCATATATTCATATGAAATATCTATTTGTGAGATTACATATGTATATGTATGACAGTTATGGTTACTATTTTCTATACACAAATGAGGAAACTGAGGCCCAAAGACATTAACCTGCTCATGATTGCACAGTTAGTGATTGGCACAATGGGAATTTAACTTCAGGTTGCTGATGCTTGGTCCTTTGCCTCTTAATTACACTATTGGAATCATGATATGTATTTTTTTCCCCTCAGTGAAATTGTTTTACCGCATTAGATTATTGTAAAGGGCCTTGTTACCACTGTTTTCACTTTCCTGCATGTCACCCTAGGCCTTGGGGCAAATGTCACACTGCCCTCTGGGATAGGGTATCCTGTACAGAATCCAGGCCTTTTATGGCCAGTGTTTACATTAAATTAGAATTTTCATTAATTAATAACCTTTTAAGTACAGCTTGACTTTGAGCTAATGTAATCAGGAAATTAATTTCAAATGATTGTGATACTGTGTCACTGAGGCCACAGAGTCCTAACAAAGGTTAGGAGATGCAGACGGTGATTCTCATGAGTTTTCTTGCACAGCAAACGTAAAAATTTAGAAACCCAGTCAAGCACATATTGTCTATTTCTGCTTTAATATATATTCTCCGATAAACAAGCCAGGTGCCTGGGAGCATCTGCTTTATTTTACTGTTACACATTTTTTATTTGACACTTCAATATTGCCTTTGGTATTGTTGTCTAATACACTTCATTATCTTAAAGTATAGTAAATATTTCCTGAGTTTGACAGCACATTTAGCATTGTACAAATGTAAGCGGGGAAAGCCCCATTCTGAGTGCTGGTGGTTGTCATCTTTTAGCTCCATTTGGCATGCAGAGAGTAATCACCACTAAATGGAAGTGTACATGGATGGGTTTGAGAAATGGGTGGGCTGATGAATGGGCGTTGAGGGAGCCCATCTGTGTCTTGTCTTAATAGATCTTTTACCAATGTTCTGTTTGAATAACACAGAAGTCCAGTGAAGATCTCCTCCCCATTCCCCTGCTCCTCTCTCTCCACATCATCATAATCTTAATTATTTCTACATCGTAGAGGGAGTGACTAAGAGAGCAGGTTTTGTACTCATACTCCTTGTGCTCAAGCCCCAACTGCTTCATGTATTTATTTACTTTACTTTTATATTAAGACGTATGTGCTGGACGGAGCTGGCTTGAACCAGCTTGCAAGGATTGATTTTGCGAATCTCTTCCAAGTTCATGTTCAGTCACGTCATGTTGGTAGCTTGAAATACCTGTGTAGACACCACTAGCTAGGTCAAGATGTAGAGTATTACTCTAAAAATATATTCTCGTGACCCTCCCTGGCCTAAACTATTCCCATATGAGGTTATCCCTATTTTGACTTCTGTAACTGTCAGTTAATTTTGCATTTGTTGAAATTTGTGTAAGGAAACATCAGCATGTCTTCTTTTGAACACACTATCTTTCGTTCACGAACATGTCTGTGAGAGTCATGCATGTTTCTGCATGTAAGTGTGGTTAACTCTTTTTTTGTTTTTGGTATAAAGTGTGCTGCTCAGTGTGTTATATGATAGTTCATAACCACGTGTGACTGTTGAGTTTTTGCAGCATAGCTAGTGAAACTGAGTAACTAAATTTTTAACCAAGGAACTAAATTTCACAGCACATATGTGCTCTAAGTGTAAAATACACATTAGATTTTGAAGAGAGTATGTAAAATACCTTCATATTTTTTTATATGATCACTTGCCAAAATTATACAACTGATAATTTTTTGATTTTTTGTGTTAACTAAAATATATTACTGAAAATGGTTTCACTATGTATTAACTTGGGCTGTGTAACAAATTACGACAAACTTGGTGGCTTAGAACAACAGGAATCTATTCTCTCATTTTTCTGGAGACCATGCAGCTGAAATCAAGATGTCAGCAGGGTTAGTTCCTCCTGGAAGTTCTGAGGGAGAATCCCTTGCATGCCTCACTCCTAGCTTCAGGTGGTTGTTGCAATTCTCAACATTACTTGATTTGTAGACACATCACTCCTCTTTCTGCCCCCGTCTTCACATGGTCTGCGTCTTTTCCTTTTCAATCCCTTACAAAGAGACTTTCTATTGGATTTCAGGCCCACCATAATCCAGGATAATCCCTTCTTGAGATCCTCCCCTGTGTACCAAACACACATTCCAAATAAAATCCTATTTTAAGGTGTTCTATGTACAACTTTTGGGAGGGGCATTTTTCAATATACTACACAACTACTTTCTCCTTTGTTTTTTACTTTATTTAATGTGACTACTAGAAAGTTTAATATTACATATGTGGCTTCCATTGTATTTCTATTAAACAGCGCTGCTGTATGGTATCCCATCCTGTGAGTATACTTTAATGTACCTTTTCATCAGTTTGAGATTATTTTTAGCTGTCATGTCTTCAAATACTCTCTCTCCCCAATTCATCTAGGGTTGCAGGCACATTTGTGGTAAAACTTTTTATATCTTATGTGTTTCCTTTATTCTTCAATTTCCAGGCCAGGTCGGTGACTCTCACACCTGTAATACCAATACTTTGGAGGCCAAGGCAGGCAGATTACTTGAGATTGAGAGTTTGAGACCAGCCTAGCCAATATGGTAAAATCCTATCTCCACTAAAAATACTAAAATTAGCCAGGCATGGTGGTGCACACCTGTAACCCCAGCCACCTGGGAGGCTGAAGCAGGAAAATCATTTGAACCTGAGTGGCGGAGGTTGCAGTGAGCCGAGATCATGCCATTGCACTCTAGCGTGGGTAACAAGAGCAAGACTCACCCTCAAAAAAACCCACGAAATTTCCATCCTTTTTTCCTCTGACCCATCATCCAGTTTAATAAGGCTCTCTTCTATTGTGTCCAATCTGCAGCCAAACCCAATCACTGATTTCTTAATTTCAGTGATTTTAGTTTTCATGTTTAGAGTTTCTGTTTGTTTTTTATTCACAGATTCCAGTTCTCTAGTAAAAAATTTTTACTTTGCTGTTGATTTTCTTGACATGTTAATCAGTTATTATGGTGTTCATATCTGAATCTGTTGTCTTTTTATTTTTCCCTTGGTCTTGCTTTTGTAAAACTTGGTAATGGTTTATTAAATATTTAGCACATGTTTGAAACACTGTAGAGGCTCAGGATGAAAGTATCCTCCTGAGAGGGTAATTTGATACGTGGCAGAGGAACATCACCTCAACCCAGCTGGAAGCTGAGCTAACTCAAGGCTGGGCTGCACTTTTTATACATCTCAGTCTGCTGCTTTAAACCCTCCAGTGTTTTAGCTCTTCAGGTATCCTACTTGAGAACCTGAGGTGTTTACTAGGACCTTTTCCCTATGGCATTTTAAAAATTTCATTTTTATCTCACCAGCAGCAAATGACTATTAATAACTCCTCCATGCTACTAGCCAGTTCCTTTCTACTAGATTCTTAGCGTTTTGTTGAACACCACCTTAGTAAATACCTCAAAGAGGAAACTTGTGCTGAGGGTTGGAATCAGTTCTGTTTAGACACTTAGCCCCTCAACTTCTCTCGAATTTGGCAGCTCCAAATGCAGTTTCTATATCAGCAGCTACATGAGATTGTCAAAAGCTCTGCTGGCTTCTCTGCCATTTAGGTGTGTCTGCCAGGCTTGTTAGCTGCTCATTTTGTACCAAGAATTGGAGCATGATCCAACGGGAGAAACAGTATAGAAAGTTGGGCTTGGCTTGAGGATTGCCTTTTCCATTATCTTTGCCTCCCCGGTCCTGGCTTCCTTGGCAGGTCCTACAACCCAAGAACAGATGTTTCAATTTGTTATCTGTCTTTCCTAGTTCTCACTGAGAGCTTTGTCTTTACTTCATCAGAAGAGAAAGTGACATGTTAGCATTTTAACCAGAACTCAGAGAGATTCAGAGTTTTATTAAAATTTAATTTCAATCACAAGCATTTACCTCACGGAAACCCCTATTCTTTCCCTCACTGAAACCCCTAAATTATATGCTTTGAAATATAAATAGGAAGCTCCTCTCCTGCCCTGAGTCATCAGCCCAATGACTATTGTGAGAGTTCAGTGTAATGTATAATGGAAACAAGTCTCCCATGCAAGCTTAACTAGAAACTAGAGTTGTGTTCTAGGGTAACTCATGCCACTTTGCTTGACTCCGGGATGTCTTCTTTTATACATTAGGTTCGCTTTCTAATTGGCTGTGCTTACTCAGGTTGTGCTTTAAAGCCCAGAGCCTGGCTCACTCTATTACGTCTATTCTCTAAACTGGCCTAATTCCTTGCCACAAGTTTCAGTTTTATCCTCTAAAGTTATCTCACCATCCCTAAATCTCCACTTTTGCCATACTAACAGGCCAGATTAGGCTATATGTCTTTAACCTACCACAACATTCTCCCAATACTGCTTTACTAAAAGTGGTGTTGGGTGGATTCCAGTTCTAACTTTGGATGGAGCTATCTTGTTCTACCACACCTTGGTTTGTGCCAATAAAGGCAGATTTTGAGAGCTGCATTTCATACTCTGGTGCAGGAGACAAATGAGTTTTCATCTGAGTCTTAGTGTAAATTCATTAGAGACGGACTCCTTGGTTGTTGAATGTTATAGCAGATGCATCATAGATATCTCAAATATGGAAGGGGCGATGCAGATTGTACTTGTGAAATTTTGGATGAGAAATGTTCCTTTTAGATTTCATCTGAGGAAAGGATGAAGAAAAGAGTTACATCAGGTATCTGTTATATACTAGGTGTTTCTCTCTTTTTATTTTAATTTTTTGAGATGAAGTCTCATTCTGTAACCCAGGCTGGAGTCCAGTGGCACCATCTCGGCTCACTGCAACCTCTGCCTCCTAGGTTCAAAAGATTTTCAGGCCTCAGCCCCCTGAGTAACTGGGACTGTATGCATGCACCACTATTCCTATAGTGGTAATTTGAGTATTTTTAGTAGAGACAGGGGTTCAGCCTGTTGCCCAGAGTGATCTCAAACTCCTGGACTCAAGCAATCCCCATTCCTTGGCCTCCCAAAGTGGTGGGATTACAGATATGAGACATCACACCCAGCCGTTCCACCATGTTTTCTACGTGCTTTTTCCCACAGTTGTCACATAATATCCAAGGATGTCTGATGTCTTAGCAGAAGAAGAATCTAACTAGCAAATGCGCTCCTTGGCATGGAACTGAAAACAGTTTCATAGCAAATGAGTATTTATATTACTATAGTCAACTTAAATAAATGCCTTCTGATATTCATAGTCATGCAAAAATGCTTTTTATATCCAATGCTAAATTTATTGAGGTATAATTTAAACACAGTGTATACACAGAAACTAAGTATGAAAGTTGATCAATTTTGGCAAAGGAATATACCCATGTTACCCATTCTCTGGCAAGATGAAGACTATTTCCATCATCCCAGAGAGTTTCCTTGTGACCTTCCCAGTCAAGTCTCCCCGACTCGGAAACAAATACTAATCTTTTTTCTATCATAATAGTTTTGTCTGGTATAAAATTTTATATAAATAGGATTTTATAACATGTATTATTTTATTTCTGTGGTCTTTTTCTCAAATAATATTGAGAGTCATCCATGATGTTATATATATACATATATATACACACACACACACACACACACACACATCAGTAGTTTGTTATTATTACTAAGCTGTGTTCTGTATTATGAATATACTGCTAATTACCTATTTTCCTGTTAATGAGCATTTGAACTTTTTCGTACTTGGGCTATTATAAATAAATCTTCTGTAGAGATTTGTATATGAGGCTTTCTTTTGTTAACATAGGTTCTCATTTATCTTGAATAAACACCTGTGATACCTATTTACCTTTTAAAGAAATGCCTCTACTAATGATACTCTATATCGTAAGGTCTATTTTGTCTGCTATTCATATAGATTGTTCCTATATTGATGTTTGGTATATGTTTTCCCTTCCTTTTGTATCAAAACCTATCTGTATCTTTTAAGGGCATTTCTTAAGATCTTTCATTTCAATCTACTCTGACAATCTCTTCTTTTTAACTGGAGTGTTTAGTTCCACCCAATTCAATGTAGCTGTTAATATGTTTGGATTTAAGGCTACCATTTTGGTATCTGAATTTCACTTGTCCCACCTGTTCTGTACTTCCTGAGATGAATCAGGTAATTTTTAGTAGTCTCTTTTATCTCCTCTTTTGACCTTTTGATTATACACTCATCATTTTTTTTTTTTTTTTTAATATTTTTTTAGTGGTTGCTCAATTGAAAGAGTCAGCAAACTACATCCTGAGGGCCAAATCCAGCCCTAGTTCTTTATACACAAAGTTTCATTGGAACACAGTTATGCCTGTATTTGCAAATTATATGTGGTTGCTTTTGCACTGCAGTGGTACAGCTGAGTAGCTGCGACAAAGACTAAACAGCCTGTAAAGTCTAAAATATTTACTAATTAACTCTTTACAGAAAAGGTGTGTGAGCCCCTGCTCCAGGGATTAATATATATACATTTTCACTTTCTACAGTCGACTTCAAAAAATATTCCATATTCCACAAACAATATATGAAACTTACAATAATATATTTCTAATTGCCACACTCCTGTACTTTGTGTTCTTTTGTCACATATCGTACCTCTACGTATGCTGTAAACCCCACAGGACGTTTTCTGTTGTTATTACTGTTTTGTTTTTTGAGATCGTCTCACTGTTGACCACGCTGGAGTGCAATGGCATAATCTCTGTTCACTGCAACCTCTGGCTCCCAGGTTCAAGTGATTCTTGTGCCTCAGCCTCCCCACTATCTGGGATTACAAACATGTACCACCACTTCAGCTAATTTTTATATTTTTAGTAGTAACAGTGTTTCACCATGTTGGCCAGACTGGTCTCGAGCTCATGGCCTCAAGTGGTCTGC
This sequence comes from Sapajus apella, assembly GCF_009761245.1. NCBI lineage: Eukaryota > Metazoa > Chordata > Mammalia > Primates > Cebidae > Sapajus > Sapajus apella. Next base: position 48,787,987 of record NW_022436944.1, read on the forward strand.
CCACCTTGGCCTCCCAAAGTGCTGAGATTACAGGCATACGCCATCATACCTGGTCCCACGGTCATTTTTAACAATTCTACTTTAAATAACCTGAATTTCACTTTAAATACTCTTTTAAAACGACTTAATCTTGTGAAGTAGGTCTGCTGGAGATGAATTCTTTCAGATTTTGTCTGTCTGAAAATATCTTTATTTCTCTCTCACTTTTTAAAGATATTTTCACTGGATATAAAGTTATAACATGACAGTTTTTTCTTTTCATACTTTAAAAGTGTCTTCTCATTAGCTTCTTGCCCCTAGAGTTTCTGATGACAAACCAACCATGAACTGTATCAGTGTTTCCTGTATGTTGTCTGTGTGTTCTTTGACCGCTTTCTAGATTTTCCTTAATCTTGGTTTTCATCTGAATATGTTTTGTCTTCATATGATTTACTTCATATTTATCCTTCCTGAGATTAACTAAGCTGCTAGGACCTGTGAGATGACGTCTTTTATTATTTGTGGAAAATTCTTGATTATCTTTTTTTAAGATATTTCTTCTGCTCCTCTCTCCCTTTATTCCTTCTGGAACACGAAATATACACGTATTAAACTGTTTGATAGTGTCCCCAAATCTTGAATAATGGTTCTTTATTAACTCCTTTTACTCCTTATATTTTAGTTGGGGTAACTTATTTTGAATGTCTTGAAGTTCACAATTTTTTTCCTCTACTGTGTCCTGTCTACTGCTAATCCCATATAAATATTTTTTTCAAGTTTTCTATCACCGTCATTTCTAACATTGACATTAAGCTCATTTTTAAGTTTTTATCTCTTAAGTTCTCCATCTGTTCATGCATGTTGTCTACCCTTTCCTTTATGTACTTTAACATATGTATCATAGCTATTGTATGAGACTGCACAGAGAGGGTGATCGCAGTTATTTTAAAATTCCTATTTACAGTTCCAACATATGAGTTATTTGAGGTCTGTTTCTATTAATAATTTTTTCTCTTGATAATGGGTCATATTTTTCTGCCTTTTAATAAGGCTCATAATTTTTATTGAATTCTGAACATTGTATATGAAAGTAGAAAAATAGAAACTGAAGAAAATGCTATTCGTGCCCAGAAAAAGACATGTCTCTTCTTCCATTATGCCGTAGCATGTGTTTGTGCATGTGGGAGATTGAAGGGATGTGGTGAGTCGACTTAGGCTGCATTTGAGATGTGTCTGAGCTTTGTTCACCACAGGCGTGTCCTAGCCCTTCTGTTCCACCCTTGGACTTTGGCAAGCTGTATGTAACTAAACTTGGGTGTGAGGGGGATTCTTTCTCAGCAATTGTGTCCTCTCAGCCCCAGTAGCTGGGCATGGTTGCGGTGGTTATTTTTGTTTGTTTTTTTCTCAGTTCTCTCCACTACTCTCATACTTCAGTAGGTCCAAATCTTCACTTCAGAGGCTTCTCTTTTAGCCTTTCCTTCAGCAGCAGACAGCCACAGACTGATAGTCAATGTAAGGTTGTGCACCTTTGTGGGGTTTCTTTTAATCTTCTTGCATACACCCTGAGACTTAAGCCATTTCAGGGGGTGTGCCTGAAAGGCACTCTCTTGACTCTCCTGCTCTTGCTCCAGTGGTAGACAGCTGTGGTACTTAGCATGAGGCCCAACTTGGCCTAGAACATTTTTCTCACTTCTTCTGGTCTGCTGGAGTCTTTACTGTCATTGCTTCTCAGTTCTACTGACCTGTCCCTAGTTTTTCTCATGAATACTCATGAAGGCCTGTGGAGAGCATTGGTTGTGGGAGTGAAGTGTGTGGGTCACCTTTCATTTGGGGATCTCAGGCTACACTGTCATACCTGTGCATATATGATCTAAAAATGTTCTGAAAGGTTAGCAAGCTTCTTCTTACCTGCATCTAGAGAGGTTTCTTCATATATATACATATACATATATATATGGCTTTTTTTTTCCCATTCTGTAGCTTGTCTGTTCACTCCACTGATAGTTTCTTTTGCTGTGCAGAGCTGTTTAGTTAAATTAGGTCCCACTTGTCAATTTTTGTTTTCATTGCAATTGCTTTTGAGGTCTTACTTACAAACTTTTTCCAAGGTTAATGTCCAGAAATGTGGTTCCCATATTTTCTAGAATTTTTGTAGTTTGGTATCTTACATTAAAATTTTTAATCCATCTAGAATTAATTTTTATAAATGGTGAAAGATAGGGGTCCAGTTTTATTCTCCATGTAACTAGCCAGATATCCTAATACCATTTATTGATTAGAGAGTCCTTTTCCCATTGCTTATTTTTGACTACGTTGTTGAAGTTCACATGACTGTAGGTGTGCAAATTTATTTCTGGGTCTCTATTCTGTTCCATTGATCTCTGTGTCTCTTTTTGTACTAACACCATGCTGTTTTGGTTACTGTAGCCCTGTCACGTAGTTTGAATTCAGATAACATGATGCCTCTGGCTTTGTTCTCTTTACTTAGGATTAATTTGGTTGTTCAGGCTCTTTTTTGGTTTCATAGGAATTTTAGAATAGTCGCTTCTAATTCTTGAAAATAATGTTGGTAGTTTGATAGGAATAATGTTCAATCTGTATCATTGCTTTGGGCTGTATAACCATTTTAACAATATTGATTCTTCCTATCCTTGAGCATGGAATGTTTTTCCCTTTGTTTGTATCATCTATTTCTTTCAGAAGTGTTTTGTAGTTTTCTTTTTGAGATCTTTTACATCCTTAGTTGGATGTATTCCTAGGTATTTTTTTTTATATGTGGTGATTGTAAACAGGATTGCATTCAAAAGACGTGAATACTTTTCAAAAGAAGACATGCAAATGACCAACAAACATGTGAAAAAAATTTCCATATCACTAATCATCAGAGAAATGCAAATCAAAACCACAATAAGATGCCATCCCATACCAGTCAGAATGGCTATTAATAATAAGTCATAAATCCACCGATGTTAGCAAAAGGAAACACTTTTCCATTTTTGGTGGTAAGGTAAATTAGTTTAGCCACTGTGGAAAAATGTTTGAAGATTTTTCAAAGGACTTAAAACAGAACTACATTAGACTGAGAAATCCCACTACTGGGTATATATTCAAAAGAAAATAAATCATTCTACAAGAAAAGATACATGTACCTGTATGTTCTTTGCAGCATTATTTACAATAGCAAAGACATGGAATCAAGCTAGAGTGACCATCAATGGTGAATGGGATAAAGAAAATGTGGTACATATATACCATGGAATACTATACAGCCATACAAAAGAATGAAATTACTTCCAGTCCAGCAACATGGATGCAGCTGGAGGCTGTTATCCTAAGTGGATTAACACAGGATCAGAAAACCAAATACCACATATTTTCACTTATGAGTGGAGCGAAACATAAATTACTAATGGACATAAAGATGAAAACAATAGACATTGAGGACTATAGAGATGGAAGGGAAGAAATGTTGAAAAATTACATTGGGTACTATGCTCCGTGCCTGGGTGATGGGATCATTCATATTCCAAACCTCAGAATCACATAGTATACCCAGATAACAAACCTGTACAGGCAGCCCTGAATCTAAAATAAAAGTTGAAAGCATAAATAAATAGTAAGTAGATTCTTCCTTCTTCCACTACTCAGCTTAAAAACGAAGCAGCCATATATTCCTTCTCATCTGGGAGAGGGTTGTCACATTTTGATTTTAGTTCAGTACTGGCTTTTAAAATAACGTTTCGTGACCAGTTCTCTCCCAGTCTTTAAAAAGACTTTGGCTGTGTGTGTTATCTGGCTCTTTGTGTTGTTAAAGTAGGAGCAAATATATCTTGTGGCTTTCTATCCTCAACAGCAGTGGAAGTCCATAACTGCTTTTTAAAGTTTATATCTCCGAAGGTCAGTGTAATGTATCTAGGAAGTGAATTGAGCCAGCATTATCATCTTGATTTTGCAATAAAGTGAAATCAGTTTCACAGGGTAGGATAGACCAGAATCCAGATAGACCTGGATTCTTTTAATTATGCCTTTTCTCTTTTCTCAACTATTCATGCTCTATGTAGCCATGTGTAAAACATAGCTCATTTAAAACCAATCACTTTGCAGCCCTAGTAGGGTACCATTATACCCTGTGGTAACCGGTACCCCTGTACAGATTAAAACTGAATTGTGTGAAGTAGAGAGAAGTAGGAACAAAGCTTTCTGGTAGAAAATCTTGCCATACTCTTGAGGCTATCAGGAATACACTCATAGTCATACATCTGGGTAATTTCGGCTTCTGTTGATGAATCCATCTTCCAAACATTCATTGTTTAGCACTCTTGCATTTAGTTGGAACAGCTTTAAAAAGTGGAATGGTTAAGTTAGAGCCTCACTGGAATTTGAGCATGTAGTTCTAGGATGGACAAATCTATCTGTTGAGATCATTAAATTTTATTACTTTTTATAAGGACATCAATTTACTGATCATGAAATGAACCTTGTGTTTTCATTGATAATTGACTCAGATTATTTGTTTAACAAAATAATATAGCTCCTTGATACAGAATGTAAATACTGGTATAAATTCCACATAACAGTAATTTTTACACCTACATTTAGGATTATATTAAAATATCAAATGCCTCGATGTACTCTGTACTGAACTTCCCAGTTTTTCTTGAGCTAGCGATATATTTATTTAATCAATCACACATATTATTTTTTAAAACTACCTTTATCTTTAGGCTTAATTTAAAAGGTCTAGGCTGGGCTAATTGAAGAATTTAGGCATAACAATAGCTCTCGATTAATATAAACCACAAATAATTAGGATTCATGTGGCTGGCAATATAACTTTTAATATACTGGATAGAATTTTATTAGCTTGCCCAGGGTTTATCCAGCTAAATCCTCAAAGTCACTTTAAGGCCACTGGACAAAGATATGTTAGTCTTCTCTATAAACTATGGCCTAAGCCACTTTTTGAATATCAGGTTATGAGTAATCTTTAAGAAACTAAAAATAGATTACTATAGAAGTTCTTTTTTTCCTTAACTTTTATTTTAGGTTCATGGGTACATGTGTAGGTTTGTCACATGAGTAAATTGCGTGTCACTGAGATTTGATTCAATCACTCAAGTAGTGAGCATAGCACCCAATAGGTAGTTTTTCAACCTTTGCCCCCATGTCACCCACCCCACTCCAGTGGTCCCCCTTGTCTACTGTTCCCATCTTTATGTCTATGTGTGCTCAAGATTTAGCTCCCACTTATAAATCAGAACACGTATTATTTGGTTTTCTGTGTTAATTCATTTAGGATAATGGCCTCCAACTGCATTGATTTTGCTCCAAAAGACATGATTTGATACTTGTTTAAGTAGTATTGCATGATGTGTATATACCACAGTTTCCTTGTTTAGTCCACTACTGATGGGCACCTTGGTTGATTCCATGTCTTTCCTATTGTGAATAGTGATGTGATGAATATCCAAGTTCATGTGTCTTTTTTGTAGAATGATTTATATTATTTTGAGTTTATATGCAGTAGTGGACTGCTGGATTAAATGTAGTTCTGTTTTAAGTTCTTTGAGAAATCTTCAAGCTCCAACAGTGGTTGAACTAGTTTACTCTGCAACCAACAGTGTATAAGTGTTCCTTTGCTTATCAATCTGGCCAACATCTACTTTTTTTTTTTTTTTTGTCTTTTTAATATAGTCATTCTAACTGGTGTGAGATGGTATCTCACTATGGTTTTGATTTCCATTTCTCTGTTGATTAATAACGTTGAGAACTTGTTCATATATATTTTTGGCTGCATATAAGTTAGAAGAGAAATTCTTGAGGCTGATGTGAAGAGTAGATGTTGCAGCTTGCTTTCTTCATTCACATTCTCGGTTTGTAGTTATGGATAGGAAATAGAAGCATGAATGAGTAATTGTCAGATCTGGGTTTCCTACCTTCTATTCAGCTGTCCAGTCCTGCATAGCAGATACTGATCCTTCCTCTAAGCCATTTTTGTCCCTGTGTACTGGTTATTATCTATCAAGGGAGTTTGATTTCAGGAAACACTAGTAGATGTGTCATGAAATATGATAGAAATGGGTTTTAAAGTTGTTTTATGAAAAGGGAAGACATTCATTCAGTAAAAATGATCCATAAAACAACCTACTCTGTTCCTCAAATAATTAAATACTAATTGATCAGCTTTTATCTGGTATTATTCTCTTTAATGTGAGTTAGCACCTTATAGGAGGGGAAAAACATGGGGTTATTTTATTTAGAAAACATATTTTACTGATCAATTTAAAGTTAAACTGTTGATATTTCCAGCTAAAGGAGTAATTTTCTGCATTTCCTCTAATACTTGCTAAATTAAAAACCTTTTTTTAGTAAAAGTTACCAAAAATTCTACATGGGATAAACATAAAGCTAGTATTTGTTGGTATGTACTATTGGCTGAGTCATGTTAGCTCTTATTTTCAATTTTTTAAAATTTTGTTTTAGGTTTGGGGATACATGTGAAGGTTTGAGGTTACATAGGTGAACTTGTGTCATGGGGTTTCTTGTACAGAATATCTTATAACCCAGGTATTAAGCCCAGTAGTCAACAGTAATCTTTCCTGCTCCTCTCCCTCCTTCTACCCTCCATGGTCAAGTAGACCCCAGTGTCTGCTGTTCCCTTCTTTGTGTTCATGAGTTCTCATCATTAAGCTTCCAGGTTGGATGGAGAAAATGTAGAACAGATATACCATGGAATACTAGGCAGTCATAAAAAAGAATGAGGTTATGTCTTTCACGCGAACATGGATGGAGCTGGAAGCTATTATCTTTAGCCTTTATTTTTTAGTTATACTTGAGAAATTACTGTCAGAAGTAGGATAGTTGTACAAAAACTAAATTTTTTAAAGATACCTCTATCCTACCTGCTTTCAATCTTGTCAGAGTAGGAATCACCTATGACACTTTAAAAAAATTCCCAAGCTAGACTTCACTACAATTTCCATCAGAATTTCTGCTTTTCCATGCTCTTCAGGGAATTCCACAGTGTGGCTGAAGGTGAGAACAATTGCTCTCTCTTTTATCTCTGAAGAGTGGTGCTCAAAATGTAGTTCCCAGATCAGTAGCAGTAGCATAATTTAGGAAATCATTAGAAATGCAAATCAACATAAAATGAACCATGCATATTCAAAAGTATAAAATTTTATAACTTTTGGCATATGCATGACCCAAGACATTACTATCATAATAAAAACGCTGAACACATCCATTACTCTCACATGTTTTCTTGTGCCATTTGGTAATTCCATCTTTCCTTCCTCTTCATCTCCTGGTAACTACTGATCTGTTTTCTGCCACATAGATTATTTTTCATATTCCTAAAATCAATATGAATTAAATCATATGTAATTTTTAAAGCTAATTTTTTTTTTAGTATTACATTTACAGAAAAAAAGTTGAGTCGAAAGTATAGTTTCCACATGCTCATTCTCCTTGCCATTCCCTGCTCAATTTCCCCTATTTTTACTGTCTTGCCTTAGTTTGGTAAACTTTCTGTGATTGATGAACCAATGTTGAGACATTATCATTCATTAAAGTCCGTAGTTTACATTACAGTTCATTCCTTCTGTTATGTATTCTATGGGTTTTGACAAATGTGTAGTGACATGTATCTGTCATTATGGTGTCATACAGAGTAACAGTTTTACTGCCCTAATAATCTCCTATTTATCCCTTACTTCTTGTGAGCCTGTAGTGCTCACTGATCCTCTTATTTCTTTATGATTGTGCCTTTTTCAGAATGTCATATGATTGGAATCAAATAATATGTAGCCATTTCAAGTTGATTGGCTTCTGTGGCTCAGCTATATGCATTCAATTTCCATTCATTTATTTTCAAAGCTTGATGGCTCATTTCTTTTTATTGTTTTAATTAATTTTTTTTTTTTTCTGAGACAGGGTATTGCTGTGTTGCCCAGGCTGGTCTCAAACTGTTGGCCTCAAGTAACCCTTGTCCCTTGGCTCTCAGAGTGCTAGAATTATAGGCATGAGACATTGCACCTGGCTTCATTTCTTTTTATCATGGATAATACTCTATTGTACACATGCCCTACAATTTGTATATTCACCTATTGAAGGACATCTTGCTTACTTCTAAGTTTTGGTGATTATAAATAAAACTGCTATAAATATTTGCATGCAAGCTTTTATATGAAATAAGTTTCCAACTAATTTGGGTAAACACCAAGAAGCATGATTGCTGAATTATTTAGTATGTATAATTTTGTAAGAAACTGCCCAACTATCTTCCCAAGTAGCCTTACCATTTTGTGTTCCCACCAGCAATGATAAGAGTTCCTTTTGCGCTGCATTCTGACCAGTATTTACAGTTGTGAGTGTTTGGGATTTTGGCCATTGTAATAGATATGTAGTAGTGTCTCATTGTTGTTTTAATTTGAAATTCCCTCATGACACATAAAAAACTGTTACTTTTTATCTGCGTATCTTCCTTGGCAAGGAGTCTGTTTAGATCTTTTGCCAGTTTTTAATATTTTTTTCTCATTATTGGATTTCAATCATTCTTGTATATTTTATATGCCAATCTTTTATCTTATGTGATTTTGCAAAGATTGTCTCCAAGTCTGTGACTTGTCTTTTCATTTACTTAATCTACTATTTTTGACTGAATTCTTTTATTAAGCAAAATAATTTTGAAAATGGCCTGTGTTGTTGCATAGGTTTTAACATTGAGAGTAGGTAGTATTCCATTGTATCAACATACTGTATCATAATTTACTTTAACTGTTGGTAGATATTTTGGTTGTTTCCAGTTTTTGACTATTACAAGTAAAGGTGGTATCACATTCATGTACTTTTTTTTTTTTTTTTTTTTTTTTTTTTTTTTTTTTGAGGCTTGGTCTTGTTCTGTCTTCCAGGCTGAAATGCAGTGGTACAATCATGGCTCACTGCAGCCTCAACCTCCCAGGCTCAATCAATCCTCCCACCTCAGCCTCCTGAAAAGCTGGACTACAGGTGCCTGCCACCACCCCTAGCTAATTTTTGTACTTTTTGTAGAGGTGAGGGTCTCACTATGTAGTCCAGAGTGGTCTTGCCCTCCTAGGCTCAAGCAATCCACGTATCTCACCCTCCTAAAGTGCTGGGATTACAGACATGAGCTACCATGCCTGGTGACAAGTTTCTGTATTGACATATGCTTTGATTTTTCTTGTGGAAAGACCTAGGAGTGGAAAAGCTATACCATATGGTAGGTGTATGTTTAATTTTTTAAGAAGCTGCCAACTGTTTTTCCAAAATGGTTGTATCACTTTGTATTCCTACCAGCATTGTTTGAGTATTCTAGTTCCTCTGCATCTTCACTAACAGTTGCTATGATCCATCCTCTTAATTTTTGTCATTCAAATAGATACATAATACAAACATGATCTTTAATACTGCAGTTTTATAATAATTTATAAAGGCGGACTGTGTAAGTTCCAACTTGGTTCTTCTTTTTCAACATTTAGAGGAAGTATAAAAATTATTATTTAAAAAGATAAAAACCATTTGAGTTTTCTGCCTTCTATATTCTATCTAGAGTGATAGTTCTCAGTGTGCTATCTGGGGACTTCTGGAGGCCCTGTTTCAGAGAATCTACAGTGTCAAAACTCTTTATGTCTTAACATCATATTTAAAAAAAAATCGTATTCTTTCACAAGAAAGAATGTGCACTGGAGTTTTCCAGAGACTGCTTAATGTGTGGTAATCTGATTTATCTTACAGCTGGTAGAATGTGTATGCTTGTGCATTTTTGTATATTTAAAAATTCTCAGTTTTAATTCTGAATATGATAAATGTTGATACATATACCTTACATAGGAAAAGTCTCCTTTGACTCTTCAATGATTTTGAAAAATATGAAATGGTTCTGAGGCCAGATACTGAAACAAAAGTTAAAGAAAAAAATGGTATAATAAAACATGGATATGTATAGAAAAGAGACAAAATATTTTAAGGTGGAAGGAAAAAAATCTTCAAACTTCAAAATTTACTATATTTTCTTTTTCAAACTGGGAAGTGAAGGGAATATAAGCACATCTCTACATGATGTTTTTGGCCCTAGAGACCTGGCCTTTATTCTGTTGTTGGCAGAACTCTGGTTTCTATAGCACTAGGCTTGCTGTCTCATTGCTTTATCCTAGGGTCATATTTAACCCACAGCCTCTTTCCACTGTGCCTGGTCAAATGGAGCATTTTTCAAAGTTTATGAGAAGTGCCACTGGTTAACTTGCTTCCAATATGAAAATATCACCACAGGGACTGAGAAAAGCTGGGGTTTGATATTGAAGCCTGCTCTGTTTCTGTGAGAGCTGTGACAGCAGCTGGGATTCTGCCATCCCGGGAAACCTTGGGGGTCAATAGAGCCAGAAACCAAGCAGCAATGACTGTCAAAGAGAATAGGATGGTGTCTGTTTCTTCATGTCTACTAGTATATTTATCATTTGTTAATATGTACGTGGTTTCATATGAATGAAGAGAGGGTTTTAGAATGAGTAATCAATAGTTTTCACCTCCTGGTTGGTATTTTGAATAGTCATGGGGCTAGTAGGTGATGTTTCTAATTCCTACTTCAATACCCTTTGGTTCCCACAGCCTTAGTTGCTAAGGTTGCCATACAAGACTGAGATTTACAAAGCTATGGAAGGAACAAATGGTTTCAAAGTTCTACTAACACAAATCATGGTAATGAATTCTTTGTTAAATAATGTCACTTCTGCTTGTGTAAGTGCCACACCAGGTACTTTTGCTATTTATAACATTTCTAATGTTAAAAATCTCCCAGAGCACAAATCTGAAATATAAAACATTTAGGCAAATGAAATTAAGTCCCATTCTTTTGAGACTATAATTATTAGTTTCTTGCAAGTTTTGCAGATCTCTAACTTGCTCTTACTTCCAATAGCTACAGTGTTCGTTCTTCTTTATATTTATTAATACAATATATTCTTTCCTCCTGAGGTTAACTTGAGGCATTCAAATGAAAACAACTGAATAAGGATTTTAAAAATAAATTAATCATACATAAAAATATAATTTTGTGTTTTATATATTCTTGTAGATGTGGGCTTTGGTGTTAGTCCAATAATTATGATATTAAATCTCAATATTTTAGAATGAAAATATGTCTCTTAGTTCTAAAGGCAGTTTTAAGCATTCAAATTTTAAGTGACTACCTGGATTTTTCGCAAGTGTTCTTCAAAGTAAATTAACCAGATACTTACAAATCTACAAATTATTTCAACAGTATCATAACATGATTAAGGATTCAGGAGTAAATAAGCCTAAGGAGTGATACAGCATAAGAAAATATTTAAGACTCTAAGAGACAAGATTAAAGAGAGAAATATTGGTACATATTTTATATCCCCTACTTTCACTAAGAAATTAATGTATTCCCTATTCAATAAATGGTGCTGGGATAGCTGGCTAGCCATATGCAGAAGAATGAAACTGGACTCCTACCTTTCAATGTATACAAAAATTAACTCCAGATGAGTTAAAAATTTAAATGTAAGACCTCAAACTATAAGAATCCAAGAAATAAATGTAGGAAACACCATTCTGTTCATTGGCCTTAGGAAAGAATTTATGACAGTCCTCAAAAGCAATTATAACAAAACCAAAAATCTACAGGTGGGAACTAGTTAAGCTAAAGAATTTCTGCACAGCAAAAGAAGCCATTAATAGAGTAAAGAGACAAGGTACAGAATGGGAGAAAATATTCAGAAACTATGTATCCAACAAAGCTCTAATCTCCGAAATCTATAAGGAACTTAAACAATTGAACGAGCCAAAAAAAAAAAAAAACAACAAAAAAAAACAAACCACCATTTACAAAAATGAGCTAAAAATCTGAACAATTGCTTCTGAAAGGAAGACATACAAGTGACCAAGTACTTAACAAACATGTAAAAAGTGCTCCACATCACTCATCATCAGAAAAATGCAAATAAAAACCTCAATCGGATACCATCTCACACCAGTCAGAATAGCTGTTATTGAAGAGTTATCAAATAGCAGATGTTGATAAGGCTGCAGAGAAAAGAGAATGCTTATTCACTGTTAGTGAGAATGTAACTTAGTTCACCCATCATGGAAAACAATTTGGAGATTTCTTCAAAGGACTTCAAACAGAACTACAATTTGACCCAGCAATCCCATTACTGGGTATATATCCAAAAGCAAACAAATCATCCCATGAAAAAGACACATGCACTCACATGTTTATTGCAGCACTATTCACAATAGCAAAGACATGGAATCAACCTAGGAGCCCAAAAATAGTGGATTGGATTAAAAAAATTTGCGTATAGCACATATACACCATAGAACACTATACAGCTATAAAAAGAATAAAATCATATCCATTGCAGCAACATGGATGCAGCCGGAGGCCATTATCCTAAGCAAATTAATGCAGAAATAGAAAACCAAATACTGCATGTTCTCACTTCTAAGTGGGAGCTAAACATTGTATACTCATGGACATAAAAATGACAGCAATAGACACTGCGTATGTATTAGTCCATTCTCAAATTGCTATAAAGAATTTATTGGAAAGAGGTTTAATTGACTTACAGTTCCTCATGGCTGGGGAGGCCTAAGGAAACTTACAGTTATGGTGGAAGCTGAATGGGAAACACGCTTGTACCTTCTCACATGGTGGCAGGAGAGAGTAGAGTGAGCAAAGGGAGAATTTGCCAAACACAAAACTATCAGATATTGTAAGAACTCACTATCACAAGAGCAGTATGGGGGAAGCCACCCCATGATCTCTTCACCTCCCACTGGGTCTCTCCCTTGACATGTGGGGATTATGGGGAACACAATTCAAGATGAGATTTGGGTGGGGACACAGCCAAACCATATCAGGGGATGACTAGAGTTGGGACAGAGGTAGGGGACAAGGGTTGAAAAACTGTTGATTACTCTGCTTGGTCCCTCCATGATGGGAACATTCATACTCCAAACCTCAACATCACACAATATGCCAGGTAACATACCAGCCCATGTACCCCCTGAATCTAAAATAAAAGTTGAAAATAAATAAACTCCTAATGCAAAATAAAATAATGTCCTATGTCATCAACTTGTACTTATTGTTCATTAGTTATCACTAGCAAAACCATGGCATTCTGTGTTTTAAACACTATGGTCACTGTATTTATTCAGCTTGCATTTTTGAGCTCCCTCTATAAACATGATTATGTTATTAGCATTATTATATTATCATATTCTGTATATCGATCACACAATTATATGATTATAGTTTTACAGAAATTTTAAATCTAGAGGAGTGTCTTAAAATGTATATACATTCTATTATTTTTTGAATATTAATATGTGTTTAGATAACCATTTTTCCTTCATGAGATTACGTGATTGGCACATGAGAGCTGAAAATATATTTTATTCAGGTAAAGTACAAATCTACTAGTTGAATGTTCTTATTTTTACAAAATAGGATTATTAAATTTAAAAAAAATCTAAAATCAAATGTTTTTCTATTTTCATAAACTGAATAAAACTATAGGCAGGAGACAGTAACAATATGTAGAAAAGCAAGACAGTATGTTGTGGTCATGGTTGTTATTATTGCAATATTGCAATTATTGTATAGAAGAGACTTATTATCGGGTAGAAATTGTATAGCATAAGAAATTAAAACCAACTAACAGACACATGGATTAGGATACATGGAGCTGACTGGGTGCAGTGGCTCACGTCTGTAATCCCAGAAATTTGGGAGGCCAGGGAGGAAAGATCTCTTGAACCCTGAAATTCAAGATCAGCCTGGACACCATAGTGAGACCTCATCTCTACAAATAATTATAAGAATTGCCGAGCATAGTGATGCATGCCTATGGTCCCAGCTACTACTCGGGGGGCTAAGGTGAGAGGATTGCTTGAGCCAGGCGGTTGAGGTTACAGTAAGTCACGATCATGCCACTGCATTCCAGCCTGGGCAGGAGAGTGAGACCCTATGAAGAAAGAAAGAAAGAGAAAGAGAGAAATGAGAGAGAGGAGAGAGAGAGAGAGAGAGAGAGAGAGAGAGAGAGAGAGAGAGAGAGAGAGAGAGAGAA
>NW_022436944.1:48802182-48859028 GCF_009761245.1 Sapajus apella
AAAGAAAGAAAGAGAAAGAGAGAGAGAAGAGAGAAAGAAAGAGAGAGAGAAAAGAGAAAGAGAAAGAGAGAGAGAAAAGAGAGAGAAAGAGAAAAGAGAGAAAGAAAGAGAGAAAATAGAGAGAGAGAGAGAGAGAGAGGGAGAGAGAGAGGAGAGAGAAAGAAAGAAAAGACATGAAACTTTAAAATTATGGGTGGTATGATCAGCCTTGTAGCCACAGGGTTCCTTGTGTTGTATCTGATTTCATCTTTCTCCTGTAGCTAACATCTGTTCAATTCTTGGGCCTTCAGTGCATAAAAATGTACTCTGTAGGTTATCTGATGTGAGAATGTATACCTTTGGGGAAGTATTTGTGTGCATGTGTGTCTGTGTGTCTGTGTGTGTGTGGGTGGAAGGGGAGGGTAATAAGGTTCAGCCACCTTTAATGAGCAACATTGTCAGAGACTGACCTTCTGTGCTATATCTCCCTGACACTAGCCACCCTAATGAATCATCACAAAGCCCAGAACTAGTTTACTAGCTTTGCTTTGATTAGCTCTCAACATTAAAAAGAAGGAGGAAGGGGAGGAGGAGGGACAAGGGGAGAGGAGGGAGGAGGAGGAGGAAGAGAAAAGAAAAAGTATGCTTTAAGAAGATTGAGAATGGCCGGGCACGGTGGCTCAAGCCTGTAATCCCAGCACTTTGGGAGGCCGAGGCGGGTGGATCACGAGGTCAAGAGATCGAGACCATCCTGGTCAACATGGTGAAACCCCGTCTCTACTAAAAATACAAAAAATTAGCTGGGCATGGTGGCGCATGCCTGTAATCCCAGCTACTCAGGAGGCTGAGGCAGGAGAATTGCCTGAACCCAGGAGACGGAGGTTGCGGTGAGCCGAGATCGCGCCATTGCACTCCAGCCTGGGCAACAAGAGCGAAACTCCGCCTCAAATGAAAAAAAAAAAAAAAAAAGAAGATTGAGAATATGCTTTAGGTACATTATTCCCTGGCTGAAATGCTATCAAATTACTGGGCCCCAGGGAGGGAGAAGGCCAGGATGGCCAGCTAAGCACTCAGGAGAATGGGGAGCAGGGCACCAATGGTGCAATGCAGAGAGCCCTCCCTTCCCTTCTCTCTCACTCATTTCACCAGTGAAATTCATCAGCAAAACATTCCTGAGCTTTTAGCATTTCATGCGTAATTCAGTCACATTTCTCCAATTTAAAAAATTATTACAGTGCCAGCAATAGAAAAGCTTCTCTAAATATTTATAGAGTAGGTTTTGAATAGAACTTTGAATAACTTTATACAGCAAAGGAAATCATTTGTGAACTTGTATACTTTATCATTAGTTTACAAATTATGAACTATTGCAGGTTAGATTCTGATATTGATCAATGGGCAGTATTGATACAGTTCAGAGCCACTAGTGTAGTATCAATGATATCAGAGGGAGGCCAGTGTCACAAAGTGGATCAAGGCAGAAGATCCAAGGACAAGCCAGTCAAGGACAAGCAGAACAGGAGTTGGAATCAAGGTGAGGAATTGCAAGAATGAAACAAATGCTATTTTGCACTCGGCTGCCTTCGTTCTCCTCCTGTTGTATTCAAGTGGTTTTCTCACTGGATTTTGAAGCCTTGAGGTCCTAGGGAGAGATAAGGGGGCAACACTCTGTGTGTGTGTGTGTGTGTGTGTGTGTGTGTGTGTGTGTGTGTGTGTGAGAGAGAGAGAGAGAGAGAGAGAGATAAAGCCAGCACTGTGTGGAAGTTGACTTTTACTAGCTAGAGAGCGTTCTCTGTACATTTCTTCCCAAATCCAGTTCCATAACTTCACATCAGTGGCTTGAAATTGGCCACGGTGGGACTACTCACAGCAAAAAACCACCAAATGCTTCAAATCAAAGCTACCCCGCCTACTGGACCACATACCAGAACATCTCTGGATAGAGATTCAGGCATCCTAGCAAGAAAATACTACATTTAACAGCAAAAAATGGCAAAAGAAACTTGGTTCATGAACTACCTGTCTTCCACTTTTGTATTACAGTTTTTATATTTAAAGACTGTAAATATGTCTGTTGTTAGTTTGTTCACATTTCATTGACGAATTTAAGAGACAAAAAGCAAAAGCGTATCGTCTAGGAGTTATAAACTCTTTAGAATTAATGTTTGTCCAAGGACTAAAACGATTCATGCTGTCTACTTAAAAGTAAAATATACATGTATATATATTTTGTTTGTTTGTTTCTGTGTTTGTTTTTGTTTTTCTTTACTGATTTTATATGGGGCTTTAACTCAGTGTTTTTCAAATGTGATGTCCATACAGATCATCTAGGGATGTTGTTATATGAAGATTATGTTTCTCTAGGTATGAAACAAGCCTAAGATTCTGCATTTCTAACAAGCTCCCAAGTGATGCTGATGCTTTTAATCTCTGAAACATATTTTGACTAGCAAAGGTTTAGATATTTGTGACAATTAGAGGAAAGCAAATAAACAAAAAAGTCAAACAGATGCATTTTTTTTTTAAATCTAGTTTCTAAGAAAGTAAACTGCTTGGAAAGAAAATTACATGTTTTATTTTTTGCTTTGAGGATCTTTGAATCCTGGCTATTACACTTTTCTTTTCTTTTTATCTTTTCTGTTTTTTTTTTTTTTTTTTTTTTTTTTTTGGCAGATGTTTGTTGAGTTCACACAATACAGTAAAAGACTAAATGAGCTGGAAACATTAGCGATCCCAATTATACAACTCACTGACTACCCATAAGCCTGAACAATGAAAAGCATTCTGCGTGCTTTACTCATTTAACTTCATTTAAACCCTTCTTGGCATCTGAGTTGCATTAATGTGGTAACACTTGTGTAGCAATTAACAAACTGTGGCAATTGTGAACATTTCTGGAGTTTGTCATATTGAATGAGAGCAGGCTCTGGGCATCTAATATTTTGCTCATTTTCTGAAGTTATTCTGGCTTTCTAGAGGATTTATATTTTTTTTTCTCATTTTCTTTTGTAGAAGTATTCAAAGTTATGGCTTCATTGATCCACCAGACCTTCAGTTTTGGAAGTCATTCGTAATAGATGACTTTCAAGCATTTCTTTTTTTTTTTTTTCTTTTTGGTTCTCTTTGTTAGGAAACTCATTGAATCTTCAAGAATATAATCACATTGTACCCACACAAATGCACATCTAACACTTTTGCAAAAGTTACAGAAGCTGTGTGTTCTCCATTGCGCTGATCCTTGTAAACTCAAGCATATTGAAAGGAAATGGTGAGTGTGTTCTGCACAATATGGTATCCAGTGCTAACAATACTGGATATTGTATCTACTCCACTGCTTCAGAATTGACTGTGTGGCTGGTAGAAGGTTTGGGAAAGAGAAAAAGCTTCCTTTCCAAATTTGAGGATAGAGAGTATATTACCCAGAGGAATAGCAGATGATTTTTCAGCACTGAAATGCAGCATTGTTCTCATACAACCAAACTAGTATTTGGAACTTCAATTTAAAATAACTAACTTACCACCTTCAGGCACTGGAAAATGCTTATTGATTTATTATTTCCTATCCCTGGGAATAATAGGGAATGGACTTCTTTGCTTCTACACACATATATTGCAGTGTTCTGCACAGATTAAGGCTATCCTGTTACACAGTATTAAGTATAGAAACATTTTAACTTTCTAGCTGAGTGCGCGTCTAGGTCTAGGTCGTGAATGCATTTAATAATTTTCTATTAAAGTAATTTGACCTTACACTGCGAACAGGTTGGTTATGGTAAGTTCTCAAATCAAGTATCCTTTTATTATAGCAAATAAGAGTCTCTATGCCAGCTCTGTGATCTGTTAATTATTCGTGGTTGCAAGATTCCTGCTTACCGTATTACCACTTCTCATCATGATATGTTAAAATCACTTTATCATGTTATTTTTTGAATACTCCCACTCTTGTCAGGAGAAATTCTTTGTCTATAAGTATATCAGAAAAATTCCGAGCAAGATGTATTTTCTTAAGAAAGGTAAGGAAGCCACAAAAATATTTCTTAAGAAAACATGAGAAAAAACAACAACAACAACAACAAAAACAAGGTAGAAGGAAGGAAGAAGAAAGAGAGGAAAGAAAGAATGAAGAAAAAAAATTTTTAAAGGAAAATATATTACATACAACATAAAATGAACCTTTGAAGCTATCTGGTGAAGTTTCTATTCTCAGAATCAGTTGCTATATTAAACACTGTCACTTTATTGATACTTTCCAAAGAAGTTCAGCTTTATGATTTAGTGAGTAAGCAATTCCACATATCTGCCACCACCGCAAGATAGATATTTCGTATGCCCAAGTATCAAATACTTATATTTCAGGTTCAGATTGGTTATGAAAAAAGAGACAGGAAGATGGTATTATAAAGTATGAAGAAACACAGGAGAATCAGTAGTTTCTAGAGAAATCTCTAAGGATCATCTAGCTCTAAACCAGATTGCTGTTCATAGAGCTAGGGCATCATTATTCCAAGAATCACTCCAGTGTTTCTCATGGCAAATTTCAGGTCAGCAGCAGCTTTTGTAATATCTTTAAGCACCAAGATTCAACATTTCTACATGAATGGAAAAAACAAAATCGTTGCTATTAATATAAACATAGATGATAGCGAATGTACTTTGTGTTGGTGTTCAAGAATGTTCCAAGGAAACTTAAAGTTTGCTAGACAAATCAGAACAGTAGATAAGGATTGGCTATTAAGTACCGCTTAACATTTCATCATCTTGGGAAGCTATCTAGGTTGACTTGTGTCTTACACGCCAAGTGGTTCTTCCTGTATCCTGGGCCACAGAACGGTCTAGAAAGAAGAATTTGTTTATCAATGTAGATGACTGGCTGTGGCACAGTTTATGAACTCAACATGAAGAGGCCTGACCTCGGATGAAAGCCAATACTGAGCCCTTATAGTCAATTTTCAATGCCTGTCACTTGACTATCAAGAAAGGTATTTTTTTTTAACCTTCTCTGTAAGCTTTGCTTTTTTGTGAATGAGGAAGTGGTGATGGAATTACATTATCCTTAAGCTTATCAAGAAGATAAGACTTTTCTTCTCAAATCTTTCCATTAAGGCAGAATTCTCTGTTTCCATTATTTTCTGGAGACATTTTTAGGCTGTGTTCTGGTTTCATCTCTGTTACAAGAATGTATTTAAGTCACTATTAGCTCTTTGAAATTTAGAGTTTCTCTTATGATTTCTTTCTGCCTTAGTGGTAAAAAAAAGTTGATTTTTACTGCTCATTACCCACATCTTCAAAAGAATGCAAACAAGGGCAAATTTCCTTTGTTTCCTTAGTAAAAAAAAAAAAAAAAAAAGTGTCAATCTTGAGTTCTCAGTTCTGATTCAGAAAGAATGTTACATTCACTTGAGTCCTTGGCACTGATGGTAGAAACAGATCATTGATAATTCTTAAAACCATTCAGGCTCCTTACTATATATAGCCAAAGATACATTTAGAGGAAAAAAAAAACAAAACCTTTTTATTTTGGAAATGTTTTAGATTTATAGAAATATTGTAAAAATAGTACAGAGTTCCCATATGCCCCACAACTAAAGTTCATGCACCTTAAACTCATCTTGTCTATGACAATTTCTCAGACTTTCCTTGGTTTTGATGTCCTTAACACCTTTGAAGAGAATGGGCCAGACATTTCTAGGTATTTTATAGAATGTCTGTAAGCTGGGTTTGGACTGTTTTTCTCGTGGTTAGATGAAGGTTATGGTTTTTAGAGCGGAAGACTGCAGAGCTAAAATGCCATTCTCACCACCTCTGATATCATTGTATCACATCCTGTCAAGCATGAATTTTTGCTGATGTGTTAACCTTTTCAGCAGGTAAGGTAGTGTTCCATTTCTCCACTGCAAAGACTCTCTTTTTTTCTTCTTTCCATATTACGTTATTCAGAGGGAGTCACTATACACAGCCTATGTGCTTAAGGCTGAGGAGTAATGTTCACCTCCTTAAGGGTGGAGTATCTATGTAAACTGCTTGGAATTCTCCTGCAAAAAAAAATTTCTCCTCTCACCTATTTATTTATTTACTGTTTATTTATATCAATATAGACCTAGGAATATTTATTTTATTCTGTGTATTATAATCTAATAATATATTATTGATGATGTTCAAATGGTTCAATTTTTGGCCATTGGAAGTCCTTTCAATTGGCTCCTACGTGTTTTTGACATGACTTTGTCATTGTAAATATTTTAAGTTCTTCCTCAAATTCTTTCTTTACAAGACACTTTTATGCTAAACTTGTATATTCTTTGCCCCAGCCCTACAATTAATCAAAGGCACAAAGATAATTTTTTTATCAGCAAGCATACGCTTAATGATTATGGTTCTTTTTCAAAAAGAAAGGAAATTATAAAAGAAGGAACATTAGAGCATTATGTATAAAGAGCAAGAAAAAAGAGAAATATGGGGCAAATACAATAGATAATTTTTTCCTCATGAGTTTTCTAAATTATATTTGAATGTTGAAACAAAAATTATAATACTGCCTAATACTTCAGATAATGATATTGAAGAGTGGAGAGGGCAAAAGGACCGAAGGTTTGGAGGTAAGGTTTCCAGTAGTAAAATGTTCATAGTTAATACCAGTATACTGTGATTTATATTTATTCCAGAGAAGTCACTAAGAAAATTAAACAAAATGATACATTTTTTTAAAACACAGTAAATCAATATGAAATCCAAAATATGTTCATGAAACTCATAGGAAGGCAAGCTGAGTAAAGACACCCAATCCCAAAGGATGACATTGTGTATGATTTCATTTATATGGCATTATTGGGAAAAAAGAAAAATAAACATAGAAGGGAGAACAGATTAGTATTAATAGTTCCAGGTTTTGAGACTGCAGTATGAGTGGGAAGGATGTGGCTATGCTTATAGAAGTAAAATGCAAGGGATCCTTGTGTAATAGAGTCATTTTGTATCTTGACTCTAGTGATGCATATGTGAACATACATGCATAAGAAAATTGCATAAAACTAAATGCACACACTCACACACAGAGCAATGACTACAAGTAAAACAGGAAGTCTGAGTAAGATCAGTGAATTGTATCCACGTTGATAATCTGATTATTGTACTCCAGTTTTGCAAAATGTTATAATCGAAGGAGACTATGTAAAGAACACAGAGATTTCTCTGTATTATTTGCCCCTCCTATTACGTGAATTCGAACTTATCTCAAAATTAAAAGTTAATTTTTAAAGATAGAAGAGTGACCCTTAGTCTTGAGAAAAGGCTTTATGCAGAATCTAATTCTTAAAATAATGCTATTATATTATAATAACGTTATATGTTGACAGTTTTCTAGTTTCTTATTTAGAAAAAGTTGCAATTCACTATACATATTAAAGATGCCATTTATTATGTCTAGATTAAACAATTGCATACAATGTTCTGAAAGATGTAAGCAGTGAAACTGTAGGGATACGTATGAGAATAATACACACCAGCTTTGGAATAAAGCCTAGGTTTGAGCAAGAGAAAATAGAAATAGATAAGTATGATGAAGCCTCAGTTGTATCTGTATTTTTTGTGTATTTTCAAAAAATGATGCTAAAAGAAAAGTAGTAGAATGTTATGTGTTAACTCTCATACATGTCTATAGTATATTGTTTTTCCTAAGTTGGAAATATTTCAAAATTAACAATGCTTTCAATAGACACAAATAAATACATTTAATAAATTATAGTGTTACTGTAACCTAGTTTAGCTAGTCTACATAATTGAACCATTTTGGTTTTGTAAAAGTTACTTTAACTTAAAAACAAAATTTATTTCATTTTTACCACATGAAAATGAAATAATTAGAATGAAAAAGTATTTTAACTAGAGCTATATGAAACATCATGGATAGATAACATTTCTTCATATTATAATGGGGTTAGTTAGAAGGAAATTCTAAAGAAATATGAAACTAAAAATCAATTAGATTGCATAGTTTTTATTCATCGCCAAATGAGATTACATTATTGCCTTGTCTGTATAATTTATCCTTGCAATTTAATTTATCTGGAGTTCAAAATGTACAGAGTAGTAGTTTTAGCCCAGAACATTCTTTTTCTTTCTTTTTTTCTTTTCTTTTCTAAATCACTCCATTCCAGAGCATCCCCTGCCATTCTGGGAGAAAATATAGTCTTGCCATTTCAGGGATGTTTCCCTAAGCTATAGAGGATCTTACAAGTTTTTTGGCTTTTTTGGTGCCAGAAAAATTGGAAAGTAATTATGTCTTTTGTCCGTGGTGTTCACCACCTGTATCACAGAGATCTCTTCCGAAAGTCTCTGGCAACTGTCTCCTCAGTCCGGCTGCTCCAACAATCCCTAAGACTCTTCTCCCATTGTGTTTTCCACAGTCTGCAGCTCACAGTCCATAGCCATGCCTTCTTACTCTGTCCCTACGTGCAAGGGAATGCACACTTATGCCACGTCCCACCAGACTCGTGCTCAAACTGTCCCTGAGCTGATCGGCTTCTACCTCCACGATTCACTACAATTTCCTTGTGTCCACTGTCCCTGCAAGCATACCCTCACACAGTGGGCTTTGATCTTGTCGGAAATAAGAGAGGAGAAGGGAAATTCCAGCAATCATTTTTTCCCCTTAATATAATTACAAAAGCAATATTCCAAACCAAAGTTTAAGCAAGAGTAAAAACAACACTGATATGGAAGTGGTCTGAAATGCTCCCCAGCACTAATACAAGTTGTTACAATTCTATTATGAAGGAGACAACCAGTTTTCCAGCGATCTGTAGACAGACAAATCACAAATTTATATGTGTAACCTAAAATGAAAGGATATTTGGAGCCAGTTGAATGGCTTGATTTCAACTTTGTGGTTTTAAAAAATGTTTTAAAAAAGAATTCTTTCTGTATGTGCGGGAAGAAAGGCTAGCAGAAAGATTACCCATTAATAAGAGAATGAGAACATAATTTTAATTCTGAAGTGGCTATATGAGAGTACTTTATAAGAAAAATGATGACATTCAATATTAACAGCTAGAAAGTGATAAAGAGCAAGCTAAAAGTGTGGAGGGAAAAGGGTATGGGTGTAAGTTTGCAACTCTGATTTTCAACTTGGGGCGGGATAAAAGAAATTCATTGTAATTTAGTTTTCTTGAATAATATTTCTGTTCATAGTGAGAGCCTAGACATGACTGTCAAAGGCAAGCATATTTCCAAGAAAGCTTCTTTTGAATTGAATTGGAGATCTCTAACGAAGTTGTACTCTTGCTTTAGTAGAAATGTACTTCTTTTTCTAGACAGCAGCTAAGACAAGCTGTATTTCATCAGAGCAGTAACTTCACACACACCAAACAATTTAATCCAAACGGATTTTGTGCATATCCACATATGATAAGGCAAAACCAAACATTTAAGTGAAATCACTTTTTATTGACTTGTCTATAAAGGGGAAAAAAATTAGCTCATTTCATCTGCTATTGTCTGTAGCAGAGGTCAGCAAACCTTTCTGTAAATGGCCATATAGAATATATTTTAGTCTTTGTAGGCCATACTGTCTCTGTCACAACTACTAACTCTGCTCTTATAGCAAAAAAGCAGCCGTAGACAAAACATAAACAGATAGATGTGATTGCTTTTCAGCAAAAGTTTATTGACACAAATGAGCAGCTGCTAGGTTTGACCCATGAACTATAGTTTGCTGACACCTGGCCTAAAATATCTTAAAGCCTGAAGGTATTGGCCCATCATTCTTGTTCTGGAAATATTTTACCAAGGATGCTTTGAGAAAACCATAGGTTCAGAAGCTTGAGAAATGTGCATTGTTGATTGAATCAATCCTTATACAAAGGAATATTAGCTGATCTGTTTTATAAGCATGTCTCTACACAGGTACAGTTCTTCAAGATGGCAAATACTTTATCCAGTTCTATACTTTTCATAAACTTTTTAATAGTATCCATTTCTGCTGCTGTGTACAGAGCATGTATTTTTGAGTAATAGCATATTACAAATAACACCTCCCTCACTGATCTATTGTCCATTTTTCCCCTCTTATTTGAATTGTTTTATTCTTTTTCTTCTTCATGAAGTCTTTTAAGTTGATTAAAAAGCACAGTGAAACTCAATTAAGAAAGAATGAAAATTAAATAGTCTCAAAAGTACAACTAATTAAGAAACTCTGTGCAGAAGAGTTGAATGTAAAACTGGGGTTCAAAATTTTAAATTATAAAAAATTTACGTCATGTATATATGCATTTATTTAAATGATTTATGGAAGTCCTACACTATGTAAGATTCTGTGACTGGTACCGTAAAGGACACACAAAATATAAAATATGCCAAGATTCTCTCCTTTAACAAGAAACAGGTGAAACTGTACTGCTCATAGGTAAAACTGGCAGATGTAAAGCAACATTTCAGCGTTTAGTTTCTCTTTATGTAAATTCTAGGCATTCAGCTGGTACCACAGTGGAATTCTCCTACAAGAAGTTAACCAATCTTCATTTGTCAGGAAGTAGTTGAGTAATGAACATCTTCTCTAATTCTGACAAAACCTATGGATTAGCATACAAAGGCCCACAAACTTTCTCTCTCCCCAGTCTTCCTAGTTCCACCTGTAATAGCTAATACCATTTTGCTACAGTTCAGCCATACACGAAATCTTGTCAACTTTAGATATTTCCTTTTTTCTCACTAAAATAAACTAGAGTGGGAATTAGGACAAAAAGAAATTTGTCTTCTGTAGCTTTTTAAATGTTTTTTAATGAGGAAGTAGAATACTCACCTGATTCTACTCAAATTGAATATCTAAATATTAACTTTATAAAGTCTCCAAATCTACCTATTTTTCATTTTTCAACAGTTTTCAGGAGGCAGAACATGGTGTCATGGAAAGGCTGCAGCCCTTTATCTTGGATACATTGTCCATGGCTTTAAAAAAAAAATGTTAAACATTTAATTACAGCTTTTTTTATTACCAAAAATGTGTCAGATTGATGTCCCCACCTCACTTCTTTTTTTTATTATTTATTTATTTATTTATTTTTTTACTTTTTTTTTTAATTGCATTTTAGGTTTTGGGGTACATGTGAAGAACATGCAAGATGTTTGCATAGGTACACACATGGCAGTGTGATTTGCTGCCTTCCTCCCCATCACCTACATCTGACATTTCTCCCCATGCTATCTCTCCCCACCTCCCCACCCCCCGTCCCTCCCTCATTTCCCTTGAACAGACCCTAGTGTGTAGTGCTCCCCACCATGTGTCCATGTGTTCTTGTTGTTCAACACCCGCCTGTGAGTGAGAACATGCGGTGTTTGATTTTCTGCTCTTGTGTCAGTTTGCTGAGAATGATGGTTTCCAGGTTCATCCATGTCCCTACAAAGGACACGAACTCATCATTTTTGATGGCTGCATAATATTCCATGTATGTACCACATTTTCCCTGCCCAGCCTATCATCAATGGGCATTTGGGTTGATTCCAGGTCTTTGCTATTGTAAACAGTGCTGCAATGAACATTTGTGTGCATGTGTCCTTATAGCAGAACGATTTGAAATCCTTTGGATATATACCCAGTAATGGGATTGCTGGGTCAAATGGAATTTCTATTTCTAAGTCCTTAAGGAATCGCCACACTGACTTCCACAATGGTTGAACTGATTTACACTCCCACCAACAGTGTAAAAATGTTCCTATTTCTCCACATCCTCTCCAGCATCTGTTGTCTCCAAATTTTTTAATGATCACCATTATAACTGGCATGAGATGGTATCTCAATGTAGTTTTGATTTGCATTTCTCTAATGACCAGTGATGATGAGCATTATTTCATATGTTTGTTGGGCTCATGTATGTCTTCTGTTATAAAGTGTCTGTTCATATCCTTCGCGCACTTTTGAATGGGCTTATTTGTTTTTTTCTTGTAGATCTGTTTTAGTTCTTTGTAAATTCTGGATATCAGCCCTTTGTCAGATGGGTAGACTGCAAAAATTTTTTCCCATTCTGTTGGTTGCCGATTCACTCTAATGTCTGTTTCTTTTGCCGTGCAGAAGCTGTGGAGTTTAGGTCCCATTTGTCTATTTTGGCTTTTGTTGCCAATGCTTTTGCTGTTTTAGTCATGAAGTCCTTGCGTACGCCTATGTCCTGAATGGTTTTGCCTAGATTTTCTTCTAGGGTTTTTATGGTGTTAGGTCTTATGTTGAAGTGTTTAATCCATCTGGAGTTAATTTTAGTGTAAGGCTTCAGGAAGAGGTCCAGTTTCTGCTTTCTGTACATGGCTAGCCAGTTTCCCCAACACCATTTATTAAACAGGGAATCCTTTCCCCATTGCTTGTTTTTTTTCAGGTTTGTCAAAGATCGGATGGTTATAGATATGTTGTGTTGCCTCTGAGGCCTCTGTTCTGTTCCATTGGTCTATATCTCTGTTTTGGTACCAGTACCATGCTGTTTTGATTACTGTAGCCTTGTAGTATAGTTTGAAGTCCGGTAGTATGATGCCTCCCGCTTTGTTCTTTTTGCTTAGAATTGACTTGTCTATGTGGGCTCTCTTTTGGTTCCATATAAAGTTTAAGATGGTTTTTTCAGTTGTGTGAAGAAGGTCATTAGTAGCTTGCTGGGAATAATGTTGAATCTGTAAATTACTTTGGCAGTATGGCCATTTTCAAGATATTGATTCTTCCTAACCATGAACATGGAATGTTTCTCCATCTGTTTGTGTCCTCTCTTATTTCGTTGAGCAGTGGCTTATAGTTCTCCTTGAAGAGGTCCTTTACGTTCCTTGTTAGTTGTATTCCTAGGTATTTTATTCTCTTTGTAGCAATTGTGAATGATGGTTCATTCTTGATTTGGCTCTCTTTAAATCTGTTATTGGTGTATCTGAATGCTTGTGATTTTTGCACATTGATTTTGTATCCTTAGACTTTGCTTATCAGTTTCAGGAGATTTTGGGCTGAGATGATGGGGTCTTCTAGATATACAATCATGTCATCTGCAAATAGAGACAATTTGACTCCCTCCTTTCCTATTTGAATACCCTTTTTCTTTTTCTTGCCTGATTGCTCTGGCTAGAACTTCTAGTACTATATTGAATAGGAGTGGTGAGAGAGGGCATCCTTGTCTAGTGCCACATTTCAAAGGGAATGCTTCCAATTTTTGCCCATTCAGTATGATATTGGTTGTTGGTTTGTCATAAATAGCTTTTATTATTTTGAGATACGTTCCGTCAATACCTAGTTTATTGAGGGTTTTTAGCATAGAGGGTTGTTGAATTTTGTCAAAGGCCTTCTCTGCATCAACTGAGAAAATCATGTGGTTTTGTCTTTGGTTCTGTTTATGTGGTGAATTACATTTATAGACTTGCGTATGTTGAACCAGACGTGCATCCCTGGGATGAAGCCTACTCGATCATAGTGGATAAGCTTTTTGATGTGCTGTTGCAATCGGCTTGCCAGTATTTTATTGAAGACTTTTGCATCTATGTTCATCATGGATATTGGCCTGAAGTTTTCTTTTCTTGTTGAGTCTTTGCCGAGTTTTGGTATCAGGATGATGTTTGTCTCATAAAATGATTTGGGAAGGATTCCCTCTTTTTGGATTATTTGGAATAGTTTCAGAAGGAATGGTACCAGCTCCTCTTTGTATGTCTGGTAGAATTCGGCTGTGAACCCATCTGGACCTGGGCTTTTTTTGGGTGGTAGGCTCTTAATTGCTGCCTCAACTTCAGACCTTGTTATTGGTCTATTCAGGGTTTCAACTTCCTCCTGGTTTAGGCTTGGAAGGAGGCAAGTGTCCAGGAATGTATCCATTTCTCCCAGGTTTACTAGTTTATGTACGTAGAGTTGTTTGTAATGATCTCTGGTTTGAATTTCTTTCTTTCTTTTTTTTTTTTTTTTTTTTTTTTTGAGATGGAGTTTCGCTCTTGTTACCCAGGCTGGGGTGCAATGGCGTGATCTCGGCTCACCACAGTCTCCGCCTCCAGGGTTCAGGCAATTCTCCTGGCTCAGCTCCTGAGTAGTTGGGATTACAGGCATGCGCTACCATGCCCAGCTAATTTTTTGTATTTTTAGTAGAGACAGGGCTTCACCATGTTGACCAGGATGGTCTCGATCTTTTGATCTCATGATCCAGCCGCCTCGGCCTCCCAAAGTGCTGGGATTGCAGGCGTGAACCACAGCGCCCGGCCCGATGGTTTGAATTTCTGTGGAATCTGTAGTGATATCCCCTTAATCGTTTTTTATTGCTTCAATTTGGTTATTCTCTCTTTTCTTTTTTTATTAATCTGGTTAGTGGTCTGTCTATTTTGTTGATCTTTTGAAAAAACCAGCTCCTGGATTTATTGATTTTTTGAAGGGATTTTTGTGTCTCTATCTCCTTCAGTTCTGCTCTGATCTTTGTTATTTCTTGTCTTCTGCTAGGTTTTGAGTTTATTTGATCTTGCTCCTCTAGCTCTTTCAATTTTGATGCTAGAGTTTCAATTTTTGATCTCTCCTTGCTTCTCATGTGGCCACTCTTTGCTATATATTTTCCTCTAGAGGCTGCTTTAAATGTGTCCCAGAGATTCTGGTATGTTGTGTCTTCGTTCTTGTCGGTTTCGAAGAACATCTTTATTTCTGCCTTCATTTCATTGTTTATCCAGTCAACATTCAAGAGCCGGTTGTTCAGTTTCCTTGAAGCTGCGCGGTTCTGAGTTAGTTTCTGCATTCTGAGTTCTAACTTGATTGTGCTGTGGTCTGAGAGACTGTTTGTTATGATTTCCATTCTTTTGCATTTGCTGAGGAGTGATTAACTTCTAATTATGTGGTCAATTTTAGAGTAGGTATGATGTGGTGCTGAGAAGAATGTATATTCTGTGGATTTGGGGTGGAGAGTTCTGTAAATGTCTATTATGTTTGCTTGGTCCTGGTCTGAGTTCAGATCCTGGATATCCTTGTTAATCTTCTGTCTGGTTGATCTGTCTAAAATTGACAATGGGGTGTTAAAGTCTCCCACTATTAAAAAAAAAAAAGTCTCCCACTATTATTGTGTGGGAGTCTAAGTCTCTTTGTAAGTCACTAAGAACTTGTTTTATGTATCTGGGTGCTTCTCTATTGGGTGCATATATATTTAGGATCATTTGCTCTTCTTTTGCATTGATCCTTTTACCATTATGTAATGTCCTGCTTTGTCTCTTATGATCTTTGTTGCTTTACAGTCTAATTTATCAGAGATGAGAATTGCAACTCCTGCTTTTTTTTGCTCTCCATTTGCTTGGTAAATCTTCCTCCATCCCTTTATTTTGAGCCTTTGTGTATCCTTGCATGTGACATGGGTTTCCTGGATACAGCACACCGATGGGTTTTGGCTTTTTATCCAGTTTGCCAGTCTGTGTCTTTTGATTGGGGCATTTAGTCCATTTACATTTAGGGATAATACTGTTATGTGTGAATTTGATACTGCCATTTTGATGCTAGCTGGCTGTTTTGTTCGTTAGTTGATGCAAATTCTTGATTGTGTTGATGCTCTTTACCATTTGATATGTTTTTGGAGTGGCTGGTACTGGTTGTTCCTTTATATGTGTAGAGCCTCTTTCAGGAGCTCTTGTAAAGCAGGTCTGGTGGTGGTGAAATCTCTGAGTACTTGCTTGTTCGCAAAGGATTTTATTTTTCCTTCACTTATGAAGCTTAGTTTGGCTGGATAGGAGATTCTGGGTTGAAAGTTCTTTTCTTTAAGGATGTTGAATATTGGCCCCCACTCTCTTCTGGATTGTAGGGTTTCTGCTGAGAGATCTGCTGTGAGTCTGATGGGCTTCCCTTTGTGGGTAACCCGACCTTTCTCTCTGGCTGCCCTTAGCATTTTCTCCTTCATTTCAACCCTGTTGAATTTGATGATTATGTGCCTTGGGGTTGCTCTTCTTGAAGGAATATCTTTGTGGTGTTCTCTGTATTTTCTGGACTTGAATATTTGCCTGCCTTGCTAGGTTGGGGAAGTTTTCCTGAATGATATCCTGAAGAGTATTTTCCAGCTTGGGTTCATTCTCTTCGTCACATTCAGGTACACCTGTCAAACGTAGATTAGGTCTTTTCACATAGTCCCAAATTTCTTGGAGACTTTGTTCATTCCTTTTTACTCTTTTTTCTCTATTCTTACCTTCTCGTTTTATTTCATTGAGTTGATCTTCGACCTCTGATATGCTTTCTTCTGCTTGATCAATTCGGTTGTTGAAACTTGTGCATGCTTCACGAAGTTCTCGTGTTTTGTTTTTCAGCTCCATCAATTCACTTATATTCCTCTCTATGTTGTCTATTCTCATTAGCATTTCATCAAATCTTTTTTCAAGGTTCTTAGTTTCTTTACATTGGATTAGAACATGTTCTTTTAGTTCACTGTAGTTTCTTATTATCCACCTTCTGAAGTCTGATTCTGTCATTTCATCACACTTCTTCTCCCTCCAACCTTGTTCCCTTGCTGGTGAGGAGTTGTGATCCCTTGTAGGAGGAGAGGTGTTCTGGTTTCAGGTGTTTTCATCCTTTTTGCGCTGGTTTCTTCCCATCTTTGTGGGTTTATCCACCTGTTGTCTTTGTAGTTACTGACTTTCAGATTGTTTCTCTGAGTCAACTTCCAGTTTGTGGATGCTGAAGTTACTTCTTTTTCTTAGTTTTCCTTCTAACAGTCCAGCCCCTCTGCTGTAGGTCTGCTGAGGTCCACTCCAGGCCCTGCTTGCCGGGGGATCACCTGCAGCAGCTGCAGAACAGTAAGGGTTGCTACCAGCTTCCTCTTCTGCTATCTTTGTCCCAGAAGGATGCCTGCCAAATGTCAGTCTGTTCTCTCCTTTATGAGGCAGCTCTTTGGATATACGAGGGTCAGGGAGCTGCTTGAGGAGACAGTCTGTCCTTTATTGGAGCTCAAATGGTGAGCTGTGAGCTCCGTTGTTCATTCAGAGTTGCTGGACAGGTACGTTTAGGTCTTCTGCAGCAGAACTCATAAACTCCCCCCCCCTTTTTTTTTTTCCCAGGTGCTCTGTCCCAGGGAGTTAGGGCTTTATTTATGAGTTTCCATTATGCTGCTGCCTTTTTTTCTTTTAGGGCTGCCCTGTCACTGTCTGCCTGGGGAGGCTTTGCTGAGCTGCTGTGGGCTCTGCCCATCTGCTGTGTGATCTTCCCTGCAGTCCTGTTTATATGGGTGTAGTTAGAACTGCCTTGGCAATGGTGGCCCGCCTCTGTTATGGCGGACTCTCTCTGTAGTGGCAGGTTGCCTCGGCAATGAGGGGTTGCCTCAGCAACAGTGGGCTGCCTCAGCAATGGTCAGACTGCCTCCGTAGTGGTGGAGTGTCTCAGTAATGGCGGACGCCCCTCCCCCACAGATCCGGACCGTCCCGGGTTCAGCTGTGCTTGCTGTGAAACTCTCAACCCAGAGTGTTTTCAATTACTGTTTTTTTTTTTTGTTTTTGTTTTTGTTTTTGGTGGGGGGTGGAGGGTGGGACCAGCCGAGCCTGATCACCTGGCTCCCTGACTCAGAGTCTTTTTTGTTGTTGTTGTTGAACGTACGACTCTCTCCCAGTGTTCCAGTCGCCTGTTGAAAAGGTGCCGGGATCTCCCGTGCCACGACTCACTGAGCTGGCTGAAAGAGCGGCGCTGAGATTCCTGGCATTTTTTTTTGCCTAGGAATCTCCTGGCCTGGCTCGCTATTTCAGATGAATTGGCGACTCTGCCATCTCAGGGCTCTAATCACCAGCTAAGAGGGCACCTGGACAAATGTCTTTTGTATGGAGAACCGCCACACCAGGCCACAGGCAAAGCAGCAGCGTGGGCCAAAACAGCGGCAGTGGCGACCCGTGGGGGCTCCTCCACCTGGGAATCTCCTGGTCTGTGGGCAATAAAAATCTGTCTGGAAATGCGGTGTCCACTCATGCTCTGCACTTTCACTGGGAGCTGCAATCCTGAGCTGTTCCTAGTCGGCCATCTTCCCCAGATCCAACTCCCCACCTCTCTTCTGATGTGGAGAGTAGACAGGAGGTAAAAGTAAGGGTTGGGGTGAAAATGGGGAATGGTACATATTATGGGTTGCATTGTGTCCCCAAAAAGATGTGTTGAAGTTCTAATCCCCAGCATGTCAGCCTTCATGGAGGTAATCAAGTTCAAATGAAGTTTTTAGGGTAGACCCTAGTCCAATGTGACGGGTGCTCTTATAAAAAGAGGAAATTTAGACACAGAGTTAGATGTGTGCAGAGAGAAGACTACATAAAGAGAAAGAGACAGAGGGAAAATGTCATGAATACTGAGATCAGATTGAGGTGATGTATCTATAAGCTAAAGAATTCCAAAGTTTGCCAGCAGCTACGAGAGAGTCATGGAACAGTGACTCTTTCAAAAGCCTCAGAAGAAACCAACCCTGCCAACACCTTGGTCTCAGAATTCTAGCCTGCAGAATTGAGAGACAATAAATTTCTGCTGTTTAATCCACCCAGTTTGTGTGTGTTTTTTTTTTTAGTGCATCCCCCTGAAACTAATATAGCACAGGAGTAAGGAATGAGAAAGGGGTCAAAGATAATGTATGAACGAATGATATATGTCGATATGCACAGTTCTGGTTCTTTATTTAAAAAAAATCATGATTTTACATTTTGTCAGAACCATTGAGTTTGTTTCCAAATTTTAAGAGTTCACTCCGTAGGTGGGAGGCATGAAAGAAGAAATAAATCTACTTCTAGATTAACATCTCTTCATTTTGTCCCTGGTTGAGATGAACTCTATCCCATCCCGTCCCTGGTCATCAATACCTTCAGACCGCTGCCCTATTGTCTTTCATTCTAACAAGGCCTCAGCAAGCCCAAATCTCTGACAATAACATTCTTTATCCTTTGGGTTGCAGGAAATAATTTAGTTTGTCAGCCCACTTTGCATTTATAGGCCACCAATTGGGGCTGCACAAAGTCTTTGACCACCTCTTTGAAATACGAAGAGGCACAGACCTCATTTGACTGCCAAGGGAACAAAAGAGCTTCACTGGGCTCTATGTGTTTGGAAATCTATATTTGCTTTCTGGATTCCCTATACCATTTTCTTGGCATCTCTTTTCTGTATTCTTATTTGTTTGCTACAGGGTATCCCCAAACCATAAGGTAAAGGATTTGAGTATTTGTTTTAGCCAGTAGGGAGATTTTTGCAGGTTTCAGATTTTGCTCCTTTTAAGAGTACATTGACTAGTATCCCACTTTTTAAGTTTCCCATGGACTTCCTTTTTCCATTTGAGTGATTACAGGTAAGCAATTTTGATCTTCAATGTATAATCTGCCATAACTAATAAATTTGTATCTTTATCAATGCTAAAATGCAAAAATGAACAATTAGACCTTTTATTCTTTGTGTTATACTATTCATTTTATCCCTTGACACGGGCATAAAATATTATAACAACTGTCCAAATGGAGGGGAAGTTATTGTATAACAGGAAATAATTGGTAATGAAATAAAAATAGGTTAAGTTTTAGGGAAATGTTGGTGGAGTAATTTGGGTCACTTATCATGCTGAGGACAAATAAGTGTTAGGTAAAATATATTTTAAAATTCTTAAAAGAATCAAATAACTAAGAATATGCAAGGAAATACTACACCAAAGTCATAAAGAAGGTAAAAACCCGTAATAATTAGGCTAGCACATAAAGCTGCTTTGACCTTGGGGTATATTTTTCACCCAGAAAATGAGATATTGAACTAAACTGTGTTTTGGCAGCTGCATTCAGCTAGCAAGATTCAAACGTCAATGCCTATGGCCCATCAAGAATGGAGACTTCTGTAAAGCCACTTCTACTTCAAACAAGATTTTGGAGACAGACTTTCAGCCTGGCCTTCCATTATTTAAGTGGCTCAAGGGATCCCTATTGATTACAGTGATCCCAGACTGGTAGAACTCCTGACACTGCCAAAGCAGAATAAAACAAAGCAAATAAAATCTATCTGAAAGACGTTAACGTAATCTCAGGCTTCAAATTGTTCCTACAAGTAATTTTTAAAATCAAATGTCCAAGACACAGTCAAAGGCAATGAGACACTCAATAGAAGACATCATGAATAATAGCTTGTAGGCACCGAAGAGAATGGAAGAGATGCAAACACTTTCGTATTGGAATTAATCAGGCTCAAGTTAGTCCAAAGAAGCAAAGATATAAATAAAATAGGAAATGAACTGTAGAAAATAAATTATATAATTTGAATAGGTAGAAATAAACACTTGAGATCTGAACAACACAATAACTGAAATAATTTGATGGATATGTTTTACAAAAGATTGGATATAGTTGGAGAGAGAACCCATGAATAAAAAGATAAATCAGAAAAAAATAAGCAGATTATACCACAGCAAGACAAAATGATAGAAAATACATACAAGGGCATTAACATAATAGGGAAGAGAGTAAGATATGTTATACTTTATTTGAACTTCAAAGATATGACTGCAGTGAAACGCTTATGTGACTTCAAAATATTTAATACATAAAACATATTTGACAAAAAGTAGAAATAGGCCGTCACGGTGGGAGATTTCAACTGCTTTTAGGTACTAATAGAAAAGATTTAAATAACCTGATTGGCAGTATTGACCTAATGAACTTACTGTATTTAATAAATGCAAAATCAACATTCTTTTCAGGCACACATAGAACTTTTATAAAAACTGACCATAAATGAATCAAAAAACAAACTCATAAAATATCAAGTGACTATAATTGTTTAGAGTATATTCCATGATGGCAAGGACATTTGGATAGAAATATCATAAAAATTAAAAGAAAATCCACATATGTTTGGAAATTTTGAGGCACTTCATATTTGTGTTATAACCATCACATCTATTTTTTTTCCCAGAATTTCTAATTGCCTTTGGTTTGTTGTTAATGTTGACAAAACAGAATGATGTGCTTTCAGTGTACTCAGGTTAATCAGGAATCTCAGTTATATTTTCTGCTCTGGAAATTTTTCCCCTAAGATATTATTTCAAAAATATATGTCATCCTGCTTCATTCATTACTGGATGCTCTGTAGGCTTGTTACAAAGCTGTTATACTGAGAATTTCCTTGACTGTCCTTCCTGGTTAGAGCTCTATTTCTAGAGACTTTATCTTTTGAGTATTCTTATTTGTCTTGCTACAGAGTATCCCAAAACCATAAGGTAAATTTTCTGAGTTCCTACACATTTATTTAAAAGAGATTTTGCTCTGCTTTCATATTTAATTGATTGATTATCAAGCTGTAGAATTCAGGGATTAAAATAATAGTTCTTGTAACTTTGAAGGCATTACTCCATTTTCTTCTGGCATCAAGAAAAACAAATGTAAAATTATATGATTATTTTATAGGTAACTGATTTACTTGGAATGTTTTCTCTTTATAGACTTTTAAGGATTTTATTGTTATTCTTGAAATTTCAAGTTAATATGAATTTTTCAAGTGTAGGGCATTTTTAATGGTCTTCTTAGTGCTTCATAGTCCCTTTAAACCTGAAAATGCATTTTCTTTTACACTTCAGGAAAATTTTCTATATTTCTGTGATAATTTCCTTTCCTCAATTTTTTTTATCTACTTTTACTTAAACTTCTTAGTGTGGTTCAGTATTGCACCTTCTATTTACTTCTCCCTACCTCATATTTTCTCTCTTGTGTTTTACCTTTTGAGCATAGTAAAGAGCAGGGTTTTGGCAACAAAACTCACTCCATCTGAATGTAAGATGTGCCTTTTTCTATCCCTTAAACCAATGAGTGACTCTTTTCTTATCTGTAAATTGGAAATATGTGCCAGGTGCTATTGTAATCATCTTATGTGTATTATCTCATCTTATTGCCTATGTTTGCAGTGCTGCCTGATACATATAACCCTTCACCAATGTTATCTTTTATTCTTCTTCTCTAACTACGATCTGACGTAACTGTCTAATTTTATCATCCTATAACTACATTGAATTTTCTTGAATTATTTTTTAATCTTGAAGAAGTAGTTTGTGTTCCCTAATTTTTGTTTCAATTCTTGTTTTCTTTTTTTGATATTTAATATCTTTTGAAATCTCTATGAGTATACTGAATTCTTTTTAAAAAGTTTAATTTACCTTATTGTCTTGTATTATCTATCTAGAGGTAAGTTGATCTTCCTTATTTGTTGTATTGGATTTTCTGACGTCTGATGATCCTCACTTGTTTACTCATATTTGAGAGTAAAGGACAGGGGAGGTATTGTAAGTCTTGTTTACTGTAAAATAACTTTTTCTATTACGTAATGGGCCTTTCTCACATGTAACAAGTCTGACCATATTGGTTGACGGGGTACACAGCAGATCAGATTTGGATTCAGATAAGCATAGTGCAAACACCACAAAAGAAGGGCTTTATTTAAGATAGCAATACTTGTTTAGAAATCATATGGTTTCTTCTAGGAAAAACCTTGGAATTTTTCTCCTTGGGGATTGGAGCCGAGTTGCTTGCTTTTATGTGAACTGAAGATGATAGAAGGGGTAGCTGGCACAGTTTTCTATTTTAAGTCTTTCATTTCATCATCCTGTCTTTATTTTTATATTTATTTTGCTTTATCTATTAACTTGAAGCCCAAAATCTATGGAACTTATATTTGCAGAGCAGCCACTACAGTGATTGCTGAAATTTTCTTAATTACAGTGGTTCACAAACTACAGAAAGGGGTCAGCTGCCTGTTTTATAAAGTTTCATTGGAAGGCAACCACATTCATTTTTCTTCAGATATTTCCTATGGCTGTTTTGTGTTACAACAACAGAATTGAGTACTTATAACTAATATCATATGGTCTACAAGTCTAACTGTTTACTGTATGACTCAGTACAGAAAGTGTTGCAAGCCCCTGCTTGTTCCACCTGTAACTATCTGAAATTTTCTAACATGTCTTGTCTGATCATGATCCCCATTCTTACTGTATTTATGAGTTTATTCTTCATATGTATTTATAATTTCATCTTTTAATGTATTTCATAAGGAACGTAAGATATATGTAGGTTTTTAGTCTGCCAACTTGAAATAGAAGTCCATTTTCTTTCATTTCAAATTCAACAAATTAGAGAGGATTCTGGGAAGATGACAAGATAAGAAGGGCCAGGAAGCTACCTCTTCACCTAGACAACAACTGCATTGGCAGAGTCTACCTGATGTAACTATTTTGGATTTCTAGAGTCTATTGAAAACTTGCAGCTTCCGAGAGAGGACTTCAACAGTAAATTGTGGTTAATTTTACAAAATTTCAACTCTTTGCACAGTAGCAGCTACCATCCATCTACATCCATGGAGGGCAATTGTGCACGTTCTTATAGCAGTTACACATAGCTTGCAGGAGTCAGTGTGGGCAAAAAGGACCCTATCCTCCAAATAGTGGAACCTTCTGCCAGATAGTTGATGTGGGCTTATGATCACAGAGGTGCAGACAAGAAGGCAGGTGGTCATTGTTATTGTACCTTTCCACATTGTTGCAAGCCCCTCTGCCTCCAACTGAAGTGAACTCAAGGAGATTTAAAGGGCTAACATACTTATACCTCTCCCCTTTATTCTTTTTCTTTGTGGGGGATCCAAACATTAGATACTAGAACATTCAAAAGAAACTGCATATATGGGGAATATTAGAAAGTGACTACATATGCCCAGAGAATGGCACAGGATAAGAAAAGACCTGAGAAGATATTAAATTTATACTTCAGGCTGATCCTTGGTACAGAGAAAGCCTACAAAATAAATCGACAGAAGCTGTTCTTGATAAATGCCTAATGGCAGATCTACTAGACAAGATTTTATAAAACTGTCTTTAAAAAGCAAAGGAAGATATGGAAAAAGTCAAGAAAATTAGTATGAACAAAATTTAAATGTCAATACAGATACAGAAAACCTAAAAAAAATCCCAAAAGAAATTCTGGCACTGAAAAGTATAATAACTGAAATGAATTTTTAAAAATAACTAGAGGGGTTCAACCAGGCTTGAGCATATAGAAGAAACAAACAGCAAGTTTGAATCTAGAATGATGGAAGTTATTAAGAGGAACAGAAAGAAAAAGATTGAGGAAAAATTAACATAGCATGAGAGACCCATGGGTCATCATCAAGTGAGCCAGCATATGCATTATGGAAAGCCCAGAAAGAGAAGAGAGAGAAAGGGACAAAGAGAATATTTGAAGAAATAATGGCTGAAAATTTCCAAAAATTTGGTTAAAAACATGAATGTAAACATCCAAGATCAACAAACTCCAAGTAAGACAAACTGAGAGAGAACCATACCAAGACACTTTATAATCAAACTTTTAAAGGCTAAAGACAAAGAATCTCAAAAATAGCAAGTAACAATCACATGCAAGTGATTATCAATAAGATTATCAGCAGATTTCTCATTAGAAATTTTGAAGGCCAGAAGAAAGTGGGCTAACATATTCAAAATGCTAAAGAAACAAACATAGACAACATGTGCATTATGGAAAGCCCAGAAAAGAGAAGAGAGAGAAAGGGACAAGGAGAGTATTTAAAGAAATAATGGCTGAAAATTTCCAAAAATTTGGTTAAAAACATGAATATAAACATCCAAGATCAACAAACTCCAAGTAAGACAAACTGAGAGAGAACCATACCAAGACAGTTTATAATCAAACTTTTAAGGCTGAAAATAAAGAATCTCAAAAACAGCAAGTAACAGTCACATACAAGGGATTATCAATTAGATTATCAGCAGATTTCTCATTAGAATTTTCAAGGCCAGAAGAAAGTGAGTTAATATATTTAAAATGCCAAAGAAACAAAAATAAACATATATGCACATCATAAAAGAGTAACATGTAGAATAATAGAAAACCTTTAAAGCTCAGCAACAACAAAACAACATCGTTCAAAAATGAGCAATGGACCTGAATGCATATTTCTCCAAAGAAGGTACACAAATAGCCAGTAAGTGCGTGAAAAGATTTCAACATCACTAATTATTAGAGAAATGCAAATCAAACTATAATGAGGTATGACCTCACATCCATTAGAATGGCTACTGTTTAAAAAAGGCTAAAATAACAAATGTTTGTGAGGATATGAAGAAATAGAAATGTTTATATACTATTAGTGGGAGTAAAAAATTGTACAGCTATTGTGGGAAACAGTATGACTGTTACTCAGAGAATTAAATGTAAATTACCATATAAACCAGCAATTCTACTTCCAGGTATATATCCAAAATAATAGAAATCAAGGTCGCTAAGAGATATTTTTACACCCATGTTCACTGGTACATTATTCACAATAACTAAAACATGAAAACGACCCTAGTGTCCATTGGCAGAATGGATAAGAAACTGTGTTGCACGTATATAATGAATATAATTCAGTAAATAAAAACAAAGTTAGTTCTGACACTTGCTACTACATGATGAACCTTGAGTACATTATGGTAATTGAATAAGCCGGTCATAAAATGATCCTGTACAATTCTGTTTATATGAGGTACTGAAGAGTAGACCAAATCTTAAAGACAAAGTACAATGGTGGTTTATAGGAGCTCAGTAGAGAGGGAAATGATGAGTTATTTTTTAATATATACAGTTTCAGTTTTATAAGATGAAAGTAGTTTTGGAGTCAGATGGTGGTAACAGTAGCACAGCATTGTGGATGTATTTAATACCTCTTAACTATGTACTTACAAATGGTTAGGATGGTACATTTCAAATATATTTTACCACAGTATAAAAGTTGAAAAATAAACAAGTTAGGCTAAGACACAATACGTACAAATCACGTGCTGAAGGGAAGACTAGTATCTAGAATGTATAAAGGTCTCCCAAAATTCAACATTAAAAAAGCAAAAAATCCAATTAGAAAATCAGCAAAAGATATGCAGAAACATTTTAATTATGACAAAATATAGATAGTAACCACATGAAAAAATATAAAAACTATAATGAAATATCACTATACACCTATCAAATGGCTAAAATAAGAAATAGGAATAACCTCACATTCTGGTGAAGATATAGAGGAACTGAATTGCTTATACATTGCTGGTGGCAATGTAAAATAATACAACCATGTGGAAAATTGTTTGGCAGTTCCTTTTAAAACTAAGAACTTCCTTACCATATGACTCAGAATTGTACTCATCAGCATATTTCCAACATAAATGAAAACTGTGTTCACATAGAAACTTGTAAATGATACTCAGCAGTTTTATTTGTAATAACCCCAAACTGGAAACTACATAAATGTTTTGCAATTGACAAATTGTTCAAGCGTGGTACATACATACCATAGACAATAAATCAGTAATTAAAAGAAATGAACTATTGATAAATGCAAAAACTTGGATAAACCTCAAGGAAATTATCTTGTAGTAAAACACCAATCTCAATCAAATAAATACTATGTGATTCTATGTATATAGTGTTTGTAAAATAACATAATTATTGAGATAGAGAACAGATTAATGATTACCAGGGATCAGGGACAGAGGAGATGAGGTGTGTGTGACTAGAGTGGGGTGAGATTTTGGATCCTTATGGTAATGTACAGTTAAATATCTTGATTGCGGTGGTGATTCTTTGAAACTATACATGCGATAATATTGCATAGAACTACACACACACACACACACACACACACACACACAAATGCATGTATAACTGGTGAAATCTGAGCAACCTGTATGCATTATACCAGTGTCAGTTTCCTCGTTGTGCTATTATACATGAAGATGCTAATTTTGAAGGAGGTTACGTGAACTTTTTATACATTTTTTTTTGCAACTCCATGGATTCATAATTATTCCAAATAACAAGTCTTTAAAATTCATTGAGGTCACTTATTTTATTCTTTTAAATAATTTCTACCTTTTAATGTTATAGCTTGTCTTAAAACATTTTATTTTCCTCTTCTGTATTTATTCTCCAAAATTATTGACCCTCTCTGTCTCTGTCTCTCCCTCCCTCCCCCCCATCTGCTTTTGCTTGGACCCCACCTCTTTTGGCCCCATTCTCTCCTTTCAAGCCATGATTTTCTTTAATTGAAGATTAATTAATTCATCTCTAGATTGCTTATATCTATAGTTTTCATATACTGGCCATTTGAAGAATTCTAGCACTTTTTCCTTAAAATCAGGAGAGAAGTTAAGCCTGCTTATGGCTTTATGCCTGCTTATAGCTTCTGGAGGACGTGGGGATTTCATTAAGCAAATTACTATTTTAAAAATAAATAATTTCATCCTACTAAACAATTATATAAGTAGTGGTTTAGTAAATAACCAGCTATTGAAACAAAATCAAATCTGTAAATTTTCCTTTTTCTAACCCAAAGAAAAATGGTTTTGTACATATGAGCTCTACATATCAACACACTTTGCTCTTTATCATCTGTTATGGAGAAAACTTCTGATGGTACAGTCATTAAACACATTGTCTAAATAAGATTTAAGGATTAACTATGGATTGGGGTAGTTTCTCTGTATCTGAGTACTTTCTGGACAATTAAGAGCCTTTGTGCTCATCATCTTCACATGAAACATCTTTGTAATATACTTCTAGGATGCTAGGATGTCAAACAGATTAATGTCAAAATATTAATATATTAACAAATTCATTGATATTTATACCTTGAGAATTAAGAGGTTGCAATTCAAGTAATAAACAGTGGTGAATCCATGGTTGACTGGAAATAAGCTTAACATGGTCATGGTAATAACCAAAGTTTAATTTAAAATTTACATAAAATTATTATTTCTTATGAGAAAGAAAAACAGGAATCAGAGGCCATCAATTCTAAAGACAATGGAGCCAGAATGAATGATAAATGGAAAACCAGGGTTACCAGATCTGTCTGTCCTAATTATAATTTAGACTGAAGTTTTTGCAGTAATTAAAGTCCCACGCCATCCCACTCTCCCTCCTGTAAGATGTATTAAACAGTGTATCTTCTTATTTTGATTTGGTAACTGCAACTTTCTGTCTACTTATAAAGATTTCTGTGTGTATCTATTCACATACTGTATATGTGGGAAGATATAATTAACACTAATGCTGAGAAACACTAGAGATACAGAAAAAGTTTTAATCATTTGGTCACCATGTAGATATTTACATAATTTAATCACACAAACTAATTAAATGTCAGGCCATTTGTAATACAGAAATCAAACTATGACCATAGGTCATCAGATATAGTAATTAGATATGCATTTATAATCACGTTAGAATCATATTAAGAAAAAAAGCAACATAAAATTAGGTAATTTCTTTGTTCCTAATTGCTTTTTATAGTTTGGAGTTGATTTATTAGCACTGTAAAGAGATACACAAATGTACATGAGTGTGAGCATCTTTGTGTGAATGTTTTAATTGGGTTTATTATATGTCATGTCACAGTTTTCGAATGGATTTTTGGTATTTGACAGAAAAGTGGTTAAAAAATTAATCAGAAGGATAAAAAATTGAATATTTTAACCCTATGCTGAACATATTGTTATTCCATTCTGCTATAGCTGAAGAGAGCCAGGAAATTTAATTTTCAGTATATTGCCCAGATTTGAGCCAAAAATAAGAATGGGACAGCTCAGTAGATAACAATGCAAAACTTGTTTTATTAATTTTACTTTTTAAAAGTAACTTTAAATAAAAATATATTTGCATCAAATTTTTTTTCAGTCAACAATAGATACAAACATGATTAATAGATAAACAAAAATATTTGTTTTGTAAGATCAGGCAAACATATCACAGTAATTTATTAATATTGATAATTTGTTCTAAGCAAGCTTAAGATGCAACTAATGATGATTACTTATATCTCTCATAAAATATACAGAGATACAATGCTCTTTATTTTTAAAGCAAAACACATCTTTTCTTAGAATTTGCTTTGGTTCTTGAAATCCTAGACATTTTGCATTTGTTTCCTGTTTAATAATGAAAACAG
The DNA here is from genome assembly GCF_009761245.1 of Sapajus apella. Lineage (NCBI taxonomy): Eukaryota > Metazoa > Chordata > Mammalia > Primates > Cebidae > Sapajus > Sapajus apella. The sequence goes on from NW_022436944.1 coordinate 48,831,080, forward strand.
CCAAAGCTAATGGAACTCTCAAGGAGACAGCTGACTTCAACAAGCTGGTCAAGTTCTGCAATAGTAAGAGACTGTCACTAAACTGGCTTTGAGGGACAGTAATAATATCTTCATTTTGAGCTTCCCACATTAAGTAAGAGGGAACCTGGGCTACAGGAGATAGATTCAAGTGGCAGGTATTATGTAGCCAAACCTGCACTAGAATAACCTAAACTAATACTAAAACGTGTTTTGAAATAACAATTTAAAATAGTTTATACCCATGCATGGATAGATGATGCAATGTAGTGGATGGAAAATAACTTCTAGAGGTAGATCCAAATATTTGTGATAATTTTATATATATTAAGGTGAATTTTTAGGTCACTGGTAAATAAATTTTTAAATATTTTTTGGTAAAATTTACCAGACATCAGATAAATAATAAAGCTATGTACCTTCTTAAAATCTTATGCTAAAATAATTTTAAGATTAAGAAAAGCATTTTATGTATAAATTACACTATAAAATTATAGAATAAAAATTAAATTGTTATAACATAGGAGAAATCTTTCTAAGAAAGACACAAATTCAAGAAGCCAGGAAACAAAAACAGAATAAATTTACTAGAATTAATGTAAATAAGTGTGTGTGTGTGCGCATGTGCACATATTTGGCATTACCAACTTGTAATGATTTGTTTCTTGTTTCCAAAATTCTTTTACCTTGGAAATGATGGCCATGAAGTGCCATCTTCCTGGTTGAGTTCTGCCATCACCTCTGAGACTAATCCTATAATAATTCACACCTCTACTCCTCTTGTCAAAGCAAGGCTTACCTTTGGTTCCATGTTGAATTTGTTTCCAAAAAAGTTGGGTTCCAGATTTTGTGATCCACATTTGTTCTTTTTTTTTTTTTTTTTTTTGAGACGGAGTTTCCCTCTTGTTACCCAGGCTGGAGTAGTGCAATGGCGCGATCTCAGCTCACTGCAACCTCTGCCTCCTGGGTTCAGGCAATTCTCCTGCCTCAGCCTCCTGAGTAACTGGGATTACAGGCATGCACCACCATGCCCAGCTAAGTTTTTGTATTTTTAATAGAGACGGGGTTTCACCATGTTGACCAGGATGGTCTCGATCTCTTTACCTCGTGATCCACCCACCTCGTTCTCCCAAAGTGCTGGGATTGGGATTACAGGCGTATTCTTTCTTTTTTCAGTGTTACCCCACCCCCAGGAGAATGCTGGTGGTCTGTCTTTATGTTCAGAGATGAAGCATGGCCCCAGGTTTTGCCTGCAAATGTTTAGGGAAGTGTTTTTAAACACAAACTTTTCTTTAAATATTATAAACTGGATAGAGAATGAAAGTAGTCACTAGCCTTAGCCAAAATTGTAAAGAAACACAAAGAAAGCATCTTTGCTAGGGATGATCTTGAAAAAATTGTTGCTCTGCCTTCAGAATTCCTATGCAAATGTGGATCAAGATTTTGCGGGGACTGAAACTAAACAATATGAGGAGCCCTGTTTCAGAAAAATAAGATTGCATATACAAAATTAGTTATAGGAGTAATATTTATTTACAGGGCAATGTTCAAGTGAGAAACTATGGAGTTTAAGCCCCTTTACCTTCATGGTAAATCCATCTGTTCCCATGGTAATTGTACACTTTTTATTCTGATACTCAAGCATACTCTAATTTTGTTATTTTATTCTCCATGCCTAGATTTTAAGTTTCAGGACCTTATTTCTCAAAAGTTACTTTTCACTATAGTATATTTCCCATCTCTGTCTCTTGCCCATCTGTGCTCGTCCTGTGTCATATATCTGGTGCTCATAGTGGGAGTTCATAAGATTGTTGTTGAATGACTTTTTGAATAAGCCGTGAATGAATAACCACTTCTGCCAAAATGACCACTTGTTATTTAAAATAGGTAGATAGGAAATAACTAGGCTTTAAGGTGATAGATATTCCAATTATACTGACTTGACATTTACAAATTATAAGAACATATTAAATTATCACCTGTAACCCCAAAATGTGTATATCTATTATGTATTAGTAAAAAATTACTAGGGTAAGCATTCCCATAGAATATGTTTTAAATCTAATTAACAAATTGGATATGATCAAATAATTGAGATTAGGTGATATCAATCCAAGGGTTTATAAATGTAAGAAATTGTTATTCTCTTTCAAAATAGATTAGTGACTTCTTAATACAATCAACCAATGCTGATGATCTGCTGGGGACAATTGGATTAATTCAACAAAATGACACCTTCACAAAAGGCGTCTCTCCTCCCCAGCCCAAGAAAATGCTAGGCTTATGTCATTATCTTTGTTTGCCATCACTTTGATAATCACATTGTCTTTACTGACCAATTTTCACACGATCATTGTGTCTTAGACGTGGGTGTGGGTTCACTTTTTTAGTTTTCTTCATCTTTCCTAGCCTTCTTCCTTATTAAAAAATTATCCATGTGGAAAATTAAAAAGAAAGCAAAACTAACTATAAAATTACAACTCACAAGCATTCCAATGGTTTGCAATTTTCATAACTATTAACAGTGTGCTCCCTAAGGACTGTGCCATCGATGAGATAGGCTGTTGGTTATGCAGGAGTTCCAACTCAATTCTTACCTCCCACTCAAGAAGACATAAGAAAATCAAGCAAAGGAAAATAACATTGGCCAAACTTGGATTAATCTTAACTTATTACTTATTTTTAACCAAAGAATGATTAACAGTTTTTTGGGTTTTTTTTCCTGATAGTAACACAAATTACTTCCAATACCAGGATGCATTCTTCAGCAGAATCAGGAAAATGCACATTTGAAATTGGAACTTCTTTGCCATGAGCATGCTGGCATTTATTATTTTTATTATCACTGCCCTACTAAATTTCATTAGCATTTAAGGCAACACAAATTAAGGGAGTGAGTATGAACATACTGCAAAAGGGAACGGTAACCTGATGTTGATATTCATTCAATCACATGATTGGAGCACAAAAATATTACTAGCAAGTTTCAAGGGATTCTGTTAAGGGCCCCAACTTCTACCAACTTACAGATAATGACCAGGTTGATCTAAAATTGTTTATTCTAAATCAATGTAGTCCCAGTCCCAAGAACTTACTTGCCTGATTTTTTATTAGAGATGTAGTGATTAAATGCTATTTATTGACCAAGAAAGGAATAAAAATGTGTTGATACACTGTGTTTTTTGTAGGCATGGGGTCATGCTATGCTGTCCAGCCTTATTTCAAGCTCCTGGGCTCCAGCAGTCCTCCCACATTGGCTTCCAAAATTGTTGGGATTACAGGTGTGAGCCACTGTGCCTTGCTTGTGCATTTTTTCATGTGCTTTTCCTGGATATCCTCTTCAGTAAAATATCTATTCATGTCTTACCCATTTTCTAATTGACTTGTTTGGTTTTTATACTTTTGGGTTTTGTGAGTCTTTTTTATAGTAATAGTCTTGTAGAATATATGGCTTACAAATATTGTCCTCCCATTCTGTAACTTGTCTTTTCATCTCGTGGATAGACTTTTGCAGAGCACATCTTACATTTTGATAAAGTCCAATTTATCAATTTTTCATGTATTTGGTATCATCTAAAAAGTGTTTAGATCCTGATGATTTTATCCTTTTTTCCTGGAAATTTTATAGTTTAATATTTTATGTTTAGGTTTGTGACCCATATAGAATTCATTTTTGTATAAGGTGAGGTTTAGATTGGATTTATTTTTAATTTTGTCGGTAATGTCCATTTGTTGTATCAACGTGTGTTGAGAAGACTATTTTTTCTCTATTGACTCTCTTGCATATGTTGAATTAGGCTTACATCCCCAGATGGAGCCTACTTGATCGTGATGGATAAGCCTTTTGATGTGCTGTTGCAATTGGTTTGCCAGTATTTTATGGAAGATTTTTGCATCTATGTTCATCGTGGATATTGGCCTGAAGTTTTTTTTGTTGTTGTTGAGTCTCTGCTGGGTTTTGGTATCAGGATGATGTTGGACTCATGAAATGATTTGGGAAGGATTCCCTCTTTTTATATTGTTTGGAATAGTTTCAGAAGGAATGGTACCATCTCCTCTTTGTATGTCTTGGTAGATTCGGCTGTGAATCCATCCGGACCTGGAATTTTTTTGGTTGGCAGCATATTAATTGCTGCCTCAACTTCAGCCCTTTTTATTGGTATATTCAGGGTTTCAACCTCTTCCTGGTTTGGGCTTGGGAAGGTGCAAGTGTCCGGGAATTTATGCATTTCTTCCAGGTTTATTGGTTTATGTGCATGGAGTTCTTTGTAGTAATCTCTAATGGTAGTTTGTATTTCTGTGAATCAGTGGTGATATCCCCTTTATTGTTTTTTATTGCATCTATTTGATTCTTCTTTTCTTATTATTAATCTGGCTAACGATCTATTTTGTTGATCTTTTCAAAAAACCAGCTCCTGGATTTACTGCTTTTTTTGAAGGGTTTTTTGTGTCTCTATCTGTTTCAGTTCGGCTCTTATCTTAGCTATTTCTTGTCTTCTGGTGCCTTTGAGTTTTTTTGATCTTGCTCCTCTGGCTCTTTCAATTTTGATGATACTGTGTTGATTTTAGATCTTTCCTCCCTTCTTATGTGGGCATTTATTGCTATAAATTTCCTTCTAGACACTGCTTTAAATGTGTCTGAGAGATTCAGGTGCGTTGTGTCTTCGTTCTTGGTGGCTTCAAAGAACATCTTTATTTCTGCCTTCATTTCATGTGTATCCAGTCAACATTCAAGAGCCAGTTGTTCAGTTTCCATGAAGCTGTGCGGTTCTGAGTTTCTTAATCCTGAGTTCTAATTTGATTGCACTGTGGTCTGAGAGACTGTTTGTTATGATTTCCATTCTTTTGCATTTGCTGAGGAGTGATTTAATCCCAATTATGTGGTCAGTTTTCGAGTAGGTGTTATGTGGTGCTGAGAAGAATCTATATTCTGTGGATTTGGGGTGGAGAGTTGTGTAGATGTCTATTAGGTTTGCATGGTCCAGATCTGAGTTCAGATCCTGGATATCCTTGTTAATTTTCTGTCTCATTGATCTGTCTAATATTGACAGTGGTGTGTTAAATTATCCCACTAGTATTGTGTGGGAGTCTAAGTCTCTTTGTAGGTCATTAAGAACTTGCTTTATGTACCTGGGTGTTCCTGTATTGGGTGCGTATATATTTAGGATCATTTGCTCTTCTTGTTGCATTGATCCTTTTACCATTATGTAATGTCCTTCTTTGTCTCTTTTGATCTTTGTTGCTTTAAAGTCTATTTTATCAGAGACTAGGATTGCAACTCCTGCTTTTTTTTTGCTCTCCATTTGCTTGGTAAATCTTCCTCCATCCCTTTATTTTGATCCTTTGTGTGTCCTTGCACATGAGATGGGTTTCCTGAATATAGCACACCAATGGGTTTGACTTTTTATCCAATTTTCCAGTCTGTGTCTTTTGATTGGAGCATTTAGCCCATTTACGTTTAAGTTTAATATTATTATGTGTGAATCTGATCCTGCCATTTTGATGCTAGCTGGTTGCTTTGCCCATTAGTTGATGCAGTTTCTTCATTGTGTCGTTGGTCTTTACCATTTGATACATTTTTGGAGTGGCTGGTACTGGTTCCTTTCTGTTTTTAGTGCTTCTTTCAGGTGCTCTTGTAAGGCAGGCCTGGTGGTGACAAAATCTCTCAGCAATTGCTTGTCCATAAAGGATTTTATTTCTCCTTTGCCTATGAAGCTTAGTTTGGCTGGATATGAAATTCTAGGTTGAAAGTTCTTTTCTTTAAGGATGTTGAATATTGGCCCCCATCCTCTTCTGGCTTGTAGGGTTTCTGCTGAGAGATCTGCTGTGAGTCTGATGGACCTCTGTCAGTAACCTACCTTTCTCTCTGGCTGCCCTTAGCATTTTTTCCTTCATTTCAGCCCTGGTGAATTTGATGATTATGTGCCTTGGGGTTGCTGTTCTTGAAGAATATCTTTTTGGTATTCTCTGTATTTCCTGGACTTCAACGTTGGCCTGCCTTGCTAGGTTGGGGAAGTTCTCCTGGATAATATCATGAAGAATGTTTCCCAGCGTGGATTCATTCTCTCTGTCACTTTCACGTACACCTATCAAAGGTAGATTAGGTCTTTTCACATAATTCCATATTTCTTGGGAGCTTTGTTAATTTCTTTTCACTCTTTTTTCTCTAATCTTGCCTTCTCATTTTATGTCATTGAGTTGATCTTCAATCTCTGATATCCTTTCTTCTGTTTGGTTGATTCGCCTATTGAAACTTGTGTATGCTTCGCGAAGTTCCCGTGTTGTGTTTTTCAGCTCCATCAAGTCATTTATATTCTTCTGTAAGCTGTTTATTCCCATTAACATTTCGTCTAACCTTTTGTCATGATTCTCAGTTTCTTTGCATTGGGTTAGACATGTTCTTTTAGCTCAGAGAAGTTTGTTATTACCCACCTTCTGAAGCCTGTTTTTGTCAATTCATCAGACTCATTCTCCATCCAGCTTTGTTCCCTTGCTGGTGAGGAGTTGTGATCCCTTGGAGGAGGAGAAGAGGGATTTTGGTGTTTTCATCCTTTTTTGCACTGGTTTCTTCCCATCTTTGTGGATTTATCTACCTGTGGTCTTTGTAGTTGGTGACTTTTTTGTCTAAGAGTTTCAACCATAAATATGTATTGAATTTTATCAAAAGCTGTTTCTGTATTGATTTGATCATGTGATTTTCCCCGCTGTTTTAGCTTGTTTATATGGTAGATTGCCTTAATTGAATTTCAAACACTAAGCCAGGTTTTCATTCCTGTTTTAAACCCAACTTGATTGTGTTGTATAATTCTTTTTCTATATTACTGAATTTTATTTCCTAATACATTGTTAATTATTTTTGTTTCTATATAAATGAAGGATATTGCTCATGGTCATTGTTGTTCCATTTTTTTACTGTGTTTTGGTATTCTCTTTATCTAGTTTCCATCTCAGGACAATATAGGCTCATAAAACCAATTGAGAAATATTTCTGTCTTCTGTTTTATAAAAGACATTGTGTGGAATTGTTGTTTATTCTTCTTTAAAAATTTGGTAGAATCCTCCAGTGAAACTATCTGGGCCTAAAGATTTCTGTGGGGAGAGAGGTGAATATTTTCTAAATTATGACTTTATTTTTCTTATTAGGTATAGGAGTATTCAAATTGTCTACTTCATATTGGTTTAGTGGTAGTAATTTGTAATTTTTTTTCTTTTAGGAATTAGTTCATTTCATCTGAAGTCTTAAATACATTTAAGGGGAGTTGTTATAGCAGTTCTTTTTTATCTTTTTGATGTTTGTAGGGTCTTTAATGTTCTCTGTTTGATTCTGTATGTTGGTATCTTGTCCTTTATTTCATTGTCTCTCTTGCTAGAAGTTTGTCAATTTTATATTACAATTTCAAAGAACCAACTTTTCATGTTATTGACTTTTCTTTGTCATCATTTTATTTTCAATTTTATTCATTTCTAATATTAAATTTATTATGTTCTTCTTCTATTTGATTTGGATTTATTTTGCCTTCTTTTCCTAGGGTCTTGCGATGGGAACCCAGATAATTTATTTGAGACATTTTCACTTTTCTAACTCAATGTATTTTTCTTTAATTTACCTTGAGACTTCTTTGATTTATGAATTATTTAAAAGTGTGTTATTTAGCTTTCAAGTGTTTGGAAATTTTCTTATCTTTCTGTTACTAATTTTTAGTTTGGTTCCATGGTAGTCAGAAAATATACTATTATTTTAATTCTTTTAAATTTGTTGAGGTTTATTTTATGTCCCTGAATATGGTTATGTTGGTATATGTTCCATAGAAACTTGAAAATCCTTCTTACAAATATGATTAGATCCTGCTTGTTGATCATGTTGTTGTTTTCTGTATCCTTTCTGATTTTTCTAGTTCTATTATTTTTCAGTAGAGCAGTGTTGAAGGCTCTAACTATATGTAGATTTGTTCAGTTTCGTTCTATCATTTTTTTCTTCATATCTTTTGCAGCTCCTTTGTTTGGTGAATAGACATTTAAGATTGCTATGCCTTCTTGATGTATATGACCCTTTATAATTAAACAATGTCCCTCTATGTCTCTGGTAATTTTCTTTGCTCTGAAGTCTAATTCATCTGATATTGAAATAGCTACATCTGCTTCTTTGATTAATGTTTACATGCTATGATCTTTTTTATCTTTTTACTTTCAGCCTTTCTATATTGTTATATTTGAAACGAAATTCTTATACACAGAATATAGCTGAGTCATGTTTTTGAATCCATTTTGCAATTTCTGTATTTTAATCAGTGTATCCTTACTTCTTGTAGACTACTTTAACATACATTTAGAAATAACTTGATTTGTATATAGTGTTTTGTTTTGTTTTTAGTGGCCACTCTATGCATTACATTACACATACATACCTGGTCTACTGGTATTAACATTTTATCAGTTTGAAGTATTAAAAAACCTACCTCACTTTATGTTCCTTTACATCCCCCAGTTTCTTAGATAATTTTGTTAAATTCTTTTCCATATGCCTGTAAAACTACATCAGACAATGTTATAACTTTTGCTTCCACCATCAAACATAATTTAAAGAAGAAATATATATTCTATTTACTGATATTTTACTGTGTCCATTCATTTTCCACTCTAATGTTCTAAATTTATTCTTTTATTCTTCTTTCTGTTTTAAAACTTTATTTTCTTTCTGTTTAAAAACTCAATTAGCCATTCTCTTAGGGTAAATCTGCTGATGGCAAACTCAGTTTGCTTTTAACTGAGAATTTTTGAAGGATATTTTTATTATGTATAAAATTCTGGGTTGGCAGCTCTTTTCTTTAAGTACTTGAAAAATATTATGCCACATAATTAAGGTTTACATGATTCCTGGTAAGAAATTCACCATCATTCTAGATTTATTTATTTATGTATTTATTTTGTTATATGTAACATGTTGTTTCTTTCAAGATTTATTCTCTGTTTTCATTTTTCAAAATTTTGACTATAATATGTCTTGGCATGGATTTTACTGAATCTGTTCTGCTCAGGGTTATCTCAGCTTCTTCTTGAATCTACATGTTTCTGGGTTTTTACCAAATTTAGTACATTTCAGCCATTATTTCTTTGAGAAAACTTTTAGCTCCACCAAATTTCTTTTTTGTTTCAATTGGTACTTTTTTGTTTCAGTTTGTTTGAATTGATACCAGTAGAGTACTGCTTTAAAGATACCCAAACATGTGGAAGTGACTTTGAAACTAGGTAAAAGGCAGAGGTTGCAACAGTTTGGAGGCCTAAGAAGAAGACAGGAAGATGTGTGAAAGTGGAACTTCCTAGAGACTTCTTGAATGTCATTGACTAAGATGCTGGTAGTGATATGGATAATAAAGTCCAGAATGAGATGGTCTCTGATGGAGATGAGAAAATGTTGGGAACTGGAGCAAAGTTAACTTATGCTATGTTTTAGCAAAGAGATTGGTGGCATTTTGCCCCTACCCTAGAAATTTGTGGAACTTTGAACTTGAGAGAGATGCTTTAGGGCATCTGGTGGAAGAAATCTGTAAATAGCAAACCATTCAGGAGGTGACTTGGTACTGTTAAAAGCATTCAGTTCTATTTAGTCACAAATATATGGTTTGGAATTAGAACTTACATTTAAAGGGAAGGAAGAGCACAAAAATTCAGGAAATTTGCAGCTGGACTATGCAATAGAAAGAAAAAATCTATTTTCCAAAAAGAAATTAAAACCACTTGCTGAAATTTGCTTAAGTAATGAGCCGAATGTTGATGGCTAAGACAGTGGAGAAAATGTCTCCAAGGCATGTCAGAGATTTTCATAGCAGCCTCTCCCATCAAAGGCCTGGTGGCCTAGGAGGAAAAAATGGTTTTGTGGACCCAGCCTAGGGCCTTGTTGCTTTGTGCAGTCTTGGGACTTGGTGCACTGCATCCCAGCTGTGGCTAAAAGGGGCCACTGTACAGCTCAGGCCATTACTTCAGAGGGTGTAAGCCCTAAGCTTTGGAGGCTTACATGTGGTATTGGGCCTGTGGGTACACAGAAGTCAAGAATTGAGTTTGGGGAACCTCTGCCTACGTTTCAGAGAATGTGTGGAAATGCCTGGATTTCCAGGAAGAGATGTACTGCAGGGGCCAGGCTCTTATAGAGAATCTCTGCTAGGGCAGTGCAGAAGGGACTGTGAGTTGGGAGGGTCCACACCGAATCCCTACTGGGGCACTGCCTAGTTGAGCGGTGAGAAGAAGGTCACCATCTTCCAGACCCCAGAATGGTAGATCAATCAACAGCTTGAACCGTGTACCTGGAAAAGCAGCAAACACTCAACACCAGCCTGTGAAAGCAGCCAGGAGGGGGGATTTACTCTGCAAAGTCATAAGGGCAGAACTTTCCAAGGCCATGGAAGTCCACTTCTTGCATCAGCATAACCTGAATGTGAGACATGGAGTGAAAGGAGATCATTTTGGAGCTTTAAGATTTGACTGCCCTGCTGGATTTCAGACTTGCATGGGCTCTGTAGCTCCTTCATTCTGGCCAATTTCTCCCATTTGAAATCAGTGTATTTACCTGTACCCACATTGTATCTAGGAAGTAACTAACTTGCTTTTGATTTCATAGACTCATAGGTGAAAGGGACTTGCCTTGTGTCAGAGGAGACTTTGGACTGTGGACTTTTGAGTTAATGATGAAATGAGTAAGACTTTAGGGGACTATTGGGAAAGCATGATTGGTTTTGAAATGTGAGAACATGAGATTTGGGAGGGGCCAGGGATGAAATTATATGGTTTGGCTGTGTCCCCACCCAAATCTCATCTTCAATTATTGCTCCCATAATTCCCACCTGTTGTGGGAGGGACTTGGTGGAAGGTAATTGAATCAGAGAGTCAGGTCTTTCCAATGGTGTTCTTGTGATAGTGAATAAGCCTTATGAGATCTAATGGTTTTATAAAAGGGAGTTCTTCTGCACAATCTCTCTTGCCTCCCGCCATGTAAGATGTGACTTTTCTCTTCATTCACCTTCAGCCATGATTGTGAGGCCTCTCCAGCCATGTGGAACATGGTCAGTTAAACCTCTTTCCTTTATAAATTGCCCAGTCTTGGATTTGTCTTTGTTAGCAGCATGAGAACAGCCTAATACATCCTGTTTCTCCAAAAAACAAAATACAAAAATTAGCCCAGCATCATGTTGTGCTCCTGTAGTCCCAGCTACTCAGGAGGCTGAGGTGATAGGATTGCTTGAGCCTGGAAAGTTTGAGGCTGCAGGGAGCCATGGTCATGCCACTCTGCACCCCAGTCTTGGTGAGAGATCAAAATGCTGTCTAAATAAAATAAAATAAAATAAAATATTTGTTATGTAATTCTAACATATCTGTCATCTCAACATTGATGTTTACTGATTATCTTTTTTCATTAGAATTGTGGTTTTCAAGACTTTTGGTATGACATATGACTTTCAATTGAAAAGTGAGTGTTTTGTGCATTTTGTTTTAGACTCTGGATCCTATTTATACCTTTTATTTAACTGATTTCCTTTAATACGGCTCTGGCCAGGGAAAGAAAGCACTGCCTCATTACTGACCAGTTGGGCTAGAAATCCAAGATCCCCATTCAGACCCTGTTTATCCCCTGAGAGAGGAGAGGCTTCTTATTACTGCTAGATGAGGATGGGAGTTGCAGCTACTCATGAGGCTTCTCCTGTACCACTCTGGCTGTGAGGGATAGAAGTGCCTTATTATTGCTACCCTGTTGCCTTCTCTGATACCATAGTAAGGGAAGGATAACCTTGTTAACCCTGGGTGGTGGCAAAAGCTAAGTCTACTTGGCCTCCTCTGACACTGTTCAACAGAAAGCTGGGGCACCATTTTACTGATGGTTGGGATAAAAATTCCATGATCCCCAGATAGACTTCACTGATATCGTGGACTAGAATGAGTCCCAGCTTTCTACTCAGCTTTCACTGACCGCCCCAGGGAGGCATTGAGGTACTTGATTACAGGTTGGCAAGGGTGGAAGCTCAGGTCCCCTGCTTCATCTTTGCTGATGTTAGTGGTGGAGAGACCCACAGTTCTTCCTGTGGTGATTCTTTGTGTAGAGCAGTTATTATCTAAAATCTTTTGCCTTTCTGGAATATCCTGGTCCTCTGATTATAGACAGTAGGTGGCTAGGGGAGGCAGTCTGGGTCCATTGTTGTTTCTGAGTTGCTGGCTTCTTCGGCACCAACTATGGGATGTATGAAACAGAAAGTAGACCTAGGAAACCTACCACAGGGATGTCATTTCTTAGGTCCTGAGGTCCCTGGTTGGGGTTTCCTTCTTCTCTCCATTTTTCAGAGTCTTCTTATGTTAATTCATATGTATAATATTATGGTTTTTGGCTGCACATTGCAGAAAGAAAGAGAAAACATACATTGATCTATCTTCTCAGAAGTCTACACTATTCATTTCTCTTGAACGTTTAGAACTTCCCTCATGAAGAAACATAACAGTTGTTTTTATAAGATTCACTATAACTCCTTTCTTCTTCCCTCCACTCACATGAAAGATGGTGCTGATTTGTGTCAATTGTTTTGTTTGTCATGTTGAATTCTGATAGTTGTAATAAAGTATAAAAAGAAGCTGTTCAAAATGTTTCCCATGGGATTGTCCTGTAATTTAAATTAAGAAGTGCTTTACAATACTGATAAGTTTCAATTAGTATGCTAAATCTATATGTTGCTATTTAATAGAGAAAAGAAATCAGAAATACTGAGACAATTTTGAGAAAAAATGCAAAACACAGCTTGAGTCCTAAATACTGGTGTAGGTTCAATTAGTTTCATCATCATGCACAATGAACAAGCTTGTACTAAATAAACTAAACCCGTAATATGCATATCAGTGCTCTCTCTGGCAAAGTGCTTTGAAATGTAACTTGCTTTAAAGATATTGAAAATGAGATATCACCTATTCATATTATGGTATTTCACTTTATCTTACTGAGCAATTAAAATAATATAACAAGGTGATGCTATTCAAACTGTGGTCCACAGACTACAGCATCAGTGTCACCAGAGAACTTGTTACAAATACAAATTTTGAGGCTCAACCCTAGAATTAATGTATCAAAAATTCTGGAGATGGGGCCCAAAAGTCTGTGTTTTTAACAATTTCCAAGATCTACAGATGATTCTTATATGTTCCATTAACAAGATGAGAAGGAGTTCTTTGTGCTTTAGAACCTCATTGCACATTCTAGCTCTGCCACTTCTAAGCTTGTCAACGTTATTGTCAAGTTGCCTCAGTTTTCTGATCTATAAAAAGGATAATTAATAGGACATGCCTCTGAAAATTATCTTAAATAAACAAAGGTAGTAGTGCCTAACGCCTACTTAACTCTTGATAAATATTAGCTATTCTTCTTTAAAATGTATAGTGTGGTTAGAGTAGGTAAAAATGAGACCTTTCATTGATTTATTTTCTTCTTTTATATTTCCATTTTCACTGGAATTCATATGGTATGGAACTGTTGGACAGACTTGTACACTTTAAGTCAGTTGCTAAGACAGAATCTCTTTCCAACTATGTGAAAATGAATCCATTGTATAATATCAACTTTATATGATCTGGTGGGAGAGATTTCTGTATAAGAAACAAGTATGCATAAGGACATGTGTGTTTGTGTGTGTGTGCAGACGCACACACAGACACACATACACGCCAGTAGGCTTACACTGTATTTGTAGAGGACAATCTATGGAATCACACTGAGATTTTCTCATTATTGCTCCCTTGTTCCTGTGGTTCTGATGACATGTCCCTCCTCCATATACTGTTTCCCAGTTAATAGTTCTAGCATATTACATACAGGGAATCCATCCTTCTCTCTCACCTCCTTGTTCCCTCCAGTGTCTCTGACCTTCAGGGCTACCTGAGTATGTATTTTAAAAAGTTAAATCCTTGTAAATTAGGCCCCTTAAAATCTGTTTCCTTCTAATTTCCTGAAACTTATTCTTTACTACTTCACTGTAATAGCATTCCGTTTGAAACAATCCAGTCTACAAGCCTTGGAACTTGCTATGTGAATTACTATCTTACCCTTCCTGCAACATGGATTTGTTGGAAGGACAGAGTCGACCCATAGTTTTTACTTGGGCTTTGATATTTACTTTTATATACTGTAAGTATATCCTGCCTCATCATCAGCTTATCCATTATTTTTAGGTCAGGGACAAGGTTATATCATTCATCTTTTTATATATCCAGCCTTTGGTTATTCCAGGTCTCTCAGAAAATAATTTCAAAACTATCAAAATTCTGATAGTGTTTTTCATTTCATGAATTATATTTATGAGTGCTTTAGCAATAATAACATGGATTGAGTTCTTCCTTTATGGGAGGCACTGTGCTTTATATAATGTGACTCATTTAATTTTCATAATTCAGTAAGGTAGGTGCTATTATCAGCCCTATTGTTCAGAGGATGAAACTTTCCAAGGTCACACTGATAACACATGGTGGTGAGTGGCTTGGAAATCAGGCAGTCTGACTCCTGTCACTCTCTTTTTCAGCCACGTTTTTTCACTACCTCTTAATGTCACCCAAGAGAACACAATTCGAAGAGGTTAAGTAGACTTTTCCTGAGATAACTGCTTGGGTTCTCTGACTTTTAAATATTGTATACCAAAGGACCAGAGAACCACTGTTTAAGCAATTGCTTACTAATGAAAATAAAGACGGGGAGACTTTCTATGGATTATGTTTCACTGTCTCTGACTTCTTGATGTGAATTACCTGTTGAATGTGTTAGGAAAACAAAGATATAGAGAAAAGAGGGATGGAAAAGTAGAGGGAGGGAGGGAGACATGAATTGAAGCAAGAGGAAAGTACATTTCGTTAAGATAGTAGATGTTTGTGACTTTCTGTGTGCCACTCATTTTTTTTTACCTATTTTACTAATTAGAATATAATTAGTAAAATATATTCTGATATTTGTTGCAATATTTTAATCATCAATGAAGATGAAGATCTATCTGAAAAAGTTTTATAACAGATTTTTTTCCCCTTTTTATTACACAGAGGAATAAGAAGAAAACAAACAGCAGCAAAAACAAAAAGTCACACCTCTGGTATTCGCAGTTACTGACCACTGAATCTAACTTCAAATTTAATTAAAGTCATGGGACTACAATTAGAAGGAAAAGTCTGTAGATATCCAGGGAGTAACAAAACATTAGCAATAAACAACATACTTTATAAAGAACAAATTGGGCTAGACAGTTTTGGTCACACTTTTCCAGTTGAATCACTGAGTTAGTGTATGAAGAGAGAGAAGTGGATATATTTGGCCCATGAGCTAGGAACACACAACTGTGCCCAAGGAGGAGGAAGTTGAGGTAAAAAACATTCAAACCAGCAATGCAAATTATTAGTCTGTTGCTTGAACAATGAGGAATCAGGAAGTAATGAATCAGAACTGCATGTAATTGGAAGGGTGCAAGGCAGTAATTTGTTATTCTATAGCTGAATCCTAGCAATACATTTGCTAGAACTCCAGCTCTGTTCCAGTATTTACTGAAACTCAAAGTTAGCTCAGAATCCACTGCACCTTCTACATCCCAAGCGGTTTTACGACCTAGCTCTCATCAAATCTAGGTGCCTGTTGCCTGTACTTGGACTGCTGTATTGCAGCAGCTATCACTTTAATTTGTGCTTTTCCAAACTCTAGGAGACTTTCTCATGTGCAGGGAGCTTTATGCCGGTATTAGATTTTGAAACAAGTGGATATGTCAGTTTTCTTCTTCTCAGGAGCTATGAACTTTTTTCTGTGGTCCTTTCTTATTCTATAGAATTGTCTCTCAAGAGTGTTGAACTGTGGGGCTATCTATGTACAAGCACGTTTTCTGTTGTGTGATTTTATTGTTTTTTTCTTTTTTTGAAAGTCCTCCTGGATAGAGGATATTTGGCAGACCACTGGTCCCCCTGTTATGCAAATAGTTAGCATATTATCTTACAGAGGAACCGATCTTCCCCTCCATTTGTAGTTAGACACTTCATCGTAAGGCAGAATGCTATACTTTAGCATTTTCTTTCCTTTGAAAAAATTTGCTATCTATGAGACAAAGAACTGTGAAAAGAGTCAAGAATACAATGTCATGTTCTAGAGCAGGATATTTCAAAATAAGACCCATCTTGGAAGGCATAAATTCTATTGCTTGATTAACCGTGTGTTTTTGATTAATTTTGTGTTTTTCCAAAATGATTTTAGCAATATAAACTTTCCTTTTTTCTTTTTAAAATGAATAATTGATATTTTCCCACATATTCAAAAAGATTTATCCAGTGGTAGTTAAGAATATTGCAATAGGAAAAATAAATGTAAATGAGTGCCTATTCTTCACTGCTGTAGCCCATCTTTCTGTATATCTGATCGTACCTCCTCAACCCTGAGATGCAATCATTTATTTTCATATTTGCCTAGGGACACTGTGTTTAAAATGCTGGCCCTCCTCTCTAATCAAGTTAGTCTATGAAGTTAAGGATGAATCCATGCCAAGGTTTGTTTGTTTGTTGTTGCTGTTGTTGTCACTGACATTTCCTTGTTCACATACAGTCATAAAAAAGTATTTTCTATGATGTTAATACATTGAGAAAATGAGATTTTAATTTTTTCTTTTCTTCAATAGTTTCTCCTGTGAACTAACTGAATAAAGGGAGAAAGTCACAAAGGACTTATTTGTTGATTATCAGCTGTGTACCAAGAGGTGTTCTAGGTATTTTCCTGAAACTTTTCCTCATTCATTTAATCTTTTCAATAAAGCTACAAGTTACCTCTACAGATGAGAAAAATAGGTATTAGAGAGTTCAACTTACTAGCCCAAGATTGTAGAACCAGTAAGAGACAGAGCAAAGTTGAAATGAAAGGTCATTCCATTTCTTTCCAAAAGTGTGCTCTTGGCAAACATTTCTAGAATGTGTACAGAAAGCACCCCTGCTTGACTACCCAGCCCCTTCTTTTATAGGCATTACTCTGCTACTCTCTTCCCTTTTCACTGTCCATGCTCCTTCATCTGCCTAGGAAATTTATTGGTGACTTAAAAATTCAATGAATTTTATAAAGAAAAATATGGAAAAGCACACAGATAAGTGTATCTCTTGATGTGTTGTCACAAAGCGAGCATACCCATATCAAGTCACAATCCAGATCAAGAACTAGAGCATCATTAACATTAGATCCCCTTAATCTCCCTCATCCCCCTCATGCCACCCTCCAGTAACTACCACCAAAGGTAATCACTTTCCTACCTGTTAGCAACATAGATTTGTTTTATTTCGTTTTGATCTTTAGATAACTAGAACCATAGAGAATATACTCCTTATACTCCTTCGTGACTGGCTTTTGTTCTGCATTTTGTTCATTTCATGCATGTTTTTCCATAAAACGTCAGTCAATTCATTTTTGTTATGGTATAATATTGCATGATATACTATATTTATATTTTTGACTTGTGATAGACTTTTTTTCCTTGGTTTTTGCTTATTACAAATAATGCTGTTCTGAGCATTCTTGAACAAGTCTCTTGATTCACATACATATACAGTTGTTGGTTATACTTGAGGACTGGAGTTGCTGGGTTATATGTATACATATATTCAGCTAAGATGCCTATTCCCCAAAATATTTCAAACTGGTTTTGGGCCAGTAGTGTATGTAAGTTACTGCCTTGACAACATTTGGTATTGTTGGTTATTTAAATGTTTGCAACATCGTTGATATGTTTAGGTATATCACTGTGGTTTTAATTGGCTTTTTCCTGATGACTCACGAGGTTAAGCACCTTTTCAACTGTTCATTAAATTGATAATATTTTGGTCTCACGTCTCTAGCATGAGTTCTGCACTGTTCTGGAGAATTTAAGCTTTGCTATTTGCCTTGTGACCCAAAGCACCTGAGATGTGTGAAGGAGATACCGGCACTGAGGCCTATAGCTTGGTGCTGTGCCATCCCCCACCCCAATGGAGTCAGTGTTCTGAAGCATTTTGGCATTTTGCTTTCTGGCCACCGGTCCATTTCCCATTCCTCTATTTTATGATACCTGTTCATTCTGCTCTATTTATTCTCTATTTTTTAAAATAAAGGTAGTGATCACGTTTTTTTCTTGAGCTGAGCATAAGTCAAGCTTACCCACTTCTGTAGTTAGGTCTGGCCCCAAGCAAAGGCCTCCAGTGCCCTTCCTCCCTCTCTCTTATTCTTGCTTTGATTTGCAGCTTTTATGACTATGATGAGGTTTTTGTTGGTGTTCATCCAGTATTGTTAGGCTGCCTCTGATGCACACTTCGTATTGGATCCATCACATCAAAGTGAGAAATAACTGGCATCAAGGTTCTGCTTCTATAGTGAGTGGGCTTTGAGAGCGACCCACACAAAAATTTTTTTGAAATGCTGTCTATTTAGTAGAAACAGGGCTATGTTCCCAACTTCTTTGCAACTCCTTCCCGTCTTGGCCAAAGAAAAAGCAAAATGAGCCTGAGCACAGTGGCTCATGCCTGTAATCCTAGTAATTTGAAGTGAGCAGATCACCTGTGGTCGGGAATTTGAGACCAGCCTGACAAACGTGGAGAAACCCCATCTCTACTACAAATTCAAAATTAGCTGGGTATGGTGGCACATGCCCGTAATCCCAGCTACTCAGGAGGCTGAGGGAAGAGAATTGCTTAAACCCAGGAGGTTGTGGTGAGCTGAGATTGTGCCACTGCACTCCAGTCTGGGCAAGAAGAGTGAAACTCCATCTCAAAAAGAAAAGAATAAAGAGAGGAAAACAAAAACAAAAACAAAAACAAAAAACAAAAGGGAAGCTTCTTTGCTCAAATATATCAATTCAGGAAAAGAAAATTAGTCTTGGTTGATGTTTAGTAATTTAATGTTAAGCAAAATCATTTCCTATATAATCTAAATGAAAGCCTTGCTATCATGGGAAACTAATTTAAAAAAAAGAAATCGCCCTTCTGCATAAAAATACTTCAGAATGATAAACGTTTGAATGTGGAACCATTGTTTTTATTCAGATGAATAAAAAATAAACTGTGGAATTAATTTTGTCAAATTTAAAATAAGATTTTGTCTTCAACATTTACTAAAATGGGCTTTACCTGTCCAATTCTTTGGTCCCTGCTGCTAGCTACTCAGAAACCATTTTTTCCCAATTTACTCACTGAGCCGACTTCCATTAAAATGTTTTTTATTCCGCTGTAAAAGCTAAATTGACCGACCAACCAACTGGCCATTCCTCAGAAGTTTATGTATAGTAACTGAGGGTCTGTAGTTACAGTCTGTCTGGCATAATAACTGAGGATTTCTCTTTGTTTCCAAGGACTGATGCAATAGAATGTGGGTTTTGTTGATCACAAATGTGGAGCCATAAAAAGCTTACACTTTATGGTTATGTTAACAGAATGTAACAATTATCTTTTTAAACACTGAAATTTTTAATTGGCTATTTAAAAATGATTGATTAATCACCTTAAAAAATGCAAAAATTATTTAGTTTGAAACCCATTCATATAATTGACATATGCTTATGGCTAAATAAAATATTAAGACATGTTATTAGCAGATGCTATTTTAGTCCCAGATGGTGATCTTTGTTTGCACACTGATTAACCAATTCATTTTGAAAGGCTTTATTTTCTCATCACATACAAATCTAAATATAGGAACTCGGGAAAGGACCATTTCTAGAAAACCAGTATGCCAGTGTAATGACTGATGATGAAACATTGTGTATCTTTGTACTTTCATTTCCTATGCATATGAACATTGGTTTCCCAAAAACTTTCAAATCTGAAGTAAATTGTTTCCAAGGTCCCATCTTCTGATGAAAGGTTGATCCCTGTTGGCAAATGCTAATAGCTGGCCACACAGACGTTAACTCCAAAAGGCCATGTTGCAAAGAGGAAACATACCCTTGTCTGAATTTCATAACTCCTGATGTTTTGTTGACGATTTCAATTACAAATATCAGTTTTGGTCCAGAAAATTAGTGGGATATGTATTTTATGAAATGTTCAATTTTGATGGGATTCCTGGAATTTACTCACTATTTTCACTGTTACTAACATTCTGTGGAGCAGAGTGATTAAAAAGAGCTGCTTGAAAATTCCACTTCTACCACTTTCTTTGCAAATTTGGGCTCCTGTTTCACAGAGAAAAGCAGAAGAAATTAAGAAAGTTAATAAACCCTGAAGTCATTCCAGTGGACCTCAAAGCCTTTTGTATGTCTTCCCTCTTGGGATTAAGTTATTGACCCCCTCTTTGGAATCTATAATTCTCCTCTTCCTTTATATAGTACAAGTTGGGTTTCTGGTGCTTATGACTCAGTCCTCGCATGTACATTACGCTTATTGATGAAAGTTTATATTCACCTTTGTCCCTGATTTCCCTTCTGTCTTTTTATTATTATTTTGCTTTGTATTTTGGAGCTATATGTCATTGGTCACATGAAAGATTGAAGAGCTGAATTTCAAAGATTAAAAAAGAATTCTAATATAGTGTGATTTATAAAAACATAAATATTTCTTTAAACATAAGATTACCATCATACAGCCTCATTACTTACCATTCAAAAATAATAACAGAAAATAGAGTAATCCTAGATTTTATAGGGGTAACTATAAGGAATTGGTCAAAGGGGGCCAGGGAGTTATACTACTCACTATTTTGGGAGATATTTTCAAAGGATACATTTTCTCATTGTATGCTAAATAAAGATTATGAAAATACTATTGCAAATGTGACTATTAGTATCAGTATCATTATGATTAAAGAATATATCCTAGACCTGACAATCATCACTCAGATTTTATAAAGGTTAAGAATTTCCAGTTTGATTATTCACAGAGTATCATTAAAAAGTATCTTTTTATCAAAAATTCTTTGCCTAAGCCAACAACCAGAAGAGATTTTCCTAGGTTTTCTTCTAGAATTTTTATGGTTTCATAGGTAATTTGACTTAGACTATGGAATTCATTCAAATTGAATATGTAAACATTTTCAGTATTGGGTGATTTAGCATAGTAATTTAGAGCTTGATTTTGAAAGATTTGTTAAATACCAAAGTTTTACAACATTAGATACTACAAAATAGAATCTTAAGTTACCAGAAGTTACTCATTTAGCCAAAATGATAACTCGAAACTTTTTAAAAGGAAAAAACATTATTCTGATGAACAGGAGACTCAGCTTTCTGTAAGACCCAGTGAAGGTAGCATGAGGCCAACTGACTCTGCCTCCTTTCTTTCCTTCTTCACCATTTTATTTCATAGTTTACTTAAAAGGCAAACAAAAACCTTTCAGTGTCTTTTAATATTATTTATATAAAAATCCTTTTTAAAAGAAAACCGAATTTTATATTTCAATTAGTATATTTTTAATGTTAAATCTAGTTTTAAAAACATTTTATAAACTATAGCATGGGACAAGTTCTCAGCCCTGCTCATTGGCTGCCTGGAAATAAACTTAGTGCTGTTGAAGAGCCACAGTGTAGAGTGAGACTGGCCTTTCAAAAGGCTGTGAGCTGCTTGGGAGGTAGATGAGGCCTGTGGCTGCCGGCTTTTCCCTCTCTTCCCTGGCAACCTGTGTGATACAGCAGAGGCAGCTATAATCTCCTGGGAACATAACTCCATTGGCCTCCAAACCACACCCCCATTGGCCACAGCAGCCACAGCAAGCCCCACCCAAGGAGAGTCTGAGCTCAGACACACCTAACCCTGCCTGCCCCTACCTGATGGTCTTTGTCTACTTGCCTGGGTAGCTAAAGACAAAGGGAATAATCTCTCAGGAGCTCTATGACTCTGCCTATCACCTGAGAAACCTGAATACTTATTCCAAAGGTGACCCTAGGGCAAGTTTGTATCTTCCCTATACAACCACAACTGATGAGCTCTTGAAAGTGCCACCTCCTGATTAGAAGCCAACCAGCACAAAACTAGCTTACCTAACAGAAATACGACCAAGGACCCTGACAGAATCCACTTCACTTTTTTGATACCCCCACCGGAGCAGGTGCTGGTATTCCTGGCTGAGAGATCTAAAGATGGATCACATCGCAGGACTCTGCAGACACTCCCCACTCCCAGCACAGAGCCTGGTAGCTCCTCTAGGTGACTAGATCCAAAAGAGAAATAATAATCACAGCAGTTTGGCTCTCAGGAAGCCCCATCCCTGGGGATATGAGACAGCACCACATTAAGAAAGCACCCCCATGGGACAAGAGAATCTGAACAGCAGCCCTTCAGTCCTAGAAATTCCCTCTGACATAGTTCCACCCAAATGGGAAGGAACCAGAAAAACAATTTTTGTAAAATGACAAAAGTTTTTTTAACAGCCCCAAAAGATCACACTAACTCACCAGCAATGGATTCAAACTGAGAAGAAATCTCTGAATTGCCAGAAAAAGAATTCAGAGGTCAATTACTAAGCCAATCAGGGAAGCAACAAACCCAACAGAAATAATCAAGAGAAATAACCAAGATCAGAGACGAACTAAATAAAATTGAAACAAACAAAAAATACAAAAGATAAATGAAACAAAAAGCTGGTTTTTATTTTGAGTAGATAAGTAAAATTGATAGACCATTAGCAAGATTAACCTTGAAAAGATCCAAATAAGCTCAATCAGAGATGAAACAAAAGATGCTACAACCAATACTACAGAAATACAAAAGATCATTCAAGGCCACTATGACACCTTTGCGTGCATAAACTAGAAAATCCAGAGTAGGTGGATAAATTTCTAAAAATATACAATCCTCCTAGATTAAACCAGAAGCAAATAGAAATTTTGAACAGACCAATAACAAACAGCAAGATTAAAATGGTAATTTAAAAGTTAACAACAACAAAAAATCCAGGACCAGAATTATTCAAAGCTGAATTTGATGAGACATCCAAAGAAAAATTGGTACCAATCCCATTGACATTATTCCAAAAGAGAGAAAAAGAGGGAATCCTCCATAAACCATTCTATGAGTACCAAAACCAGGAAAGGACATAACAAAAACAGAAAACTACTAAAAACTATGAGACCAATATCCCTGATAAACATAGATGCTAAAATTCTCAAAATACTAGCTAACCAAATCCAATAACATATCAAAAAAAAAAAAAAATAGAACCACCGTTATCAAATAGATTTCATATCAGGGATGCAGGGATGGTTTAACATATGCAAGTCAATAAATGTGATATACTACATAAACAGAATTAAAAACAAAAATAACTTGATCATCTCAGTATAGAAAAAGCATTTGACAAAATTCAGCAGTCCTTTATGATTAAAACTGTCAGAAAAATAGGCATAGAAAAGACATACCTTAACGTAATAAAAGGCATCTATGACAAACCCACAGCCAACATTATACTGAATAGGGAAAAGTTGAAAGCATTCCCCCTGAAAACTGTAACAAGACAAGGATGCCCACTTTCACCACTCCTCTTCAACATAGTACTGGAAGTCTTAGAGTAATCAGACAAGAGAAGGTAATAAAGGGCATCCAAATCAGTAACGAAGAAGTCAAACTGTTGCTGTTTGCTGATGACATGATTGTATCCCTGAAAATCCTAAAAACTTATTCAGAAAGTTCCCACAGTTTCAGGACACAAACCCAAATTAGGAGCTCTGCCATACACCAACTACAATCAAGCTGAAAATCAAATCAAGAACACAAGCGCTTTTACGATAGCTACAAAATAAGTAAATAAATAAAAAAATACTTAAGAATATACCCAACCAAGGAGGTGAAAGACCCCTACAAGAAAAACTACAAAACACTGCTGAAGGAAATCATAAATGACTCAAACAAATGGCAGTACATCTCATACTCATAGACGGGTAGAATCAATATTGTGAAAATGGCCATGCTGCCAAAAGCAGTCTACAAACCAATGCAATTTCCATCAGAATACCAAAATCATTCTTTACAGAACTAGAAAAAAAAAACCTTAAAATTTATACGGAACCAAAAAAGAGCCTGTACAGCCAAAGCAAGACCAAGCAAAAAGAACAAATCTGGAAGCATTACATTACCTGACTTCAAACTATACTATAAGGCCATAGTCACCAAAACAACATGGTAACTAGTATAAAAACAGGCATATCAACCAATGGAACAGAATAGGGAACTCAGAAATAAAGTCAAATACTTACAGTCAACTAATCTTCAACAAAGCCAAAAAAAAAAAACATAAAGTGGGGAAAGGGAATCCTCTTCCACAAATAGTACTGGATTAATTGGCAAGCCACATGTAGAATAACGAAACTGGATCTTCATCTCTCACACTACACAAAAAATAACTGAAGATGGATCAAAGACTTTAAGACCTGAAACCATAAAAGATCTACAATATAACATTGGGAAAAACCTTCTAGACACTGACTTAGGCAAAGACTTCATGTCCAAGAATCCAAAAGCAAATGCAACAAAAGAGAAATAGATGTTACTTAATTAAACTAAAAAACTTCTGCACAGCAAAAGAAATAAACAGACAACCCACAGAGTGGGAGAAAATCTTCACAATCTATACATCTGACAAAGGATTAATGTCTAGAATCTACAAGGAACTCAAACAAACCAGCAATAAAAAAACAATGAATCTCATCCAAAAGTGGGCTATGGACATCAATAGACAATTCTCAAAAGAAGATATGCAAATGACCAATAAACATATGAAAATGCTCAACATCACTACTTATCAGTGAAATGAAAATCAAAATCACAATGCAGTACCACCTCATTCCTGCAAGAATGCCCATAATCAAAAAATAATAGATATTGGCATCAGTGTGGTGGAAAGGGAACACTTACCCTGTTGATGAGTAGGTAAACTAGTGTAACCACTATGGAAAACAGTGTAGTGGTTCCTTAAAGAACTAAAAGTAGATCTGTTTGATCCAGCAGCCTCACTGCTGGGTGATCTATCCTGAGGAAAAGAAATCATAATATGAAAGAAATACTTACACATGCATATTTACAGCAGTGCAATTTGTAATTGTAAAAATATGGAACCAGTTCAAATGGCCATCAATCAATGAATGGATAAATAAAATGTGATATATATATAATATCTCATAGAACACTATTCAGCCATAAAAAGGAATGAAATAATGGCATTCACAGCAACCTGGATGGAATTGGAAACCATTATTCTACGTAAAGTAACTCAGGTATTGAAAACCAAACATTGTATATTCTGACTCATAAGAGGGAGCTAAGCTATGAGGCCACAAAGACATAAGAATGACATAGCGGACCTTGGGAATTTGGGAGGGTGGGAGGAGGGAGAGGGATGAAAGACTGCAAATTGGGTATACTGTATACTGCCCGAGTGATGGGTACACAAAATCTCAGAAATCACCACTAAATAACTTATTTCTGTAACCAAACCACCTCTTCCCCCAAAATTTTTTTAAAAATTAAAAATTTGGCAAATGACAGACATTTCTCAAAAGCAAATGTACAAATGGCCAACAAAACTATGAAATAATGCACAGTATCACTCATCATCAGGGAAATGCAAATTAAAACCACAATGAGATACCACCTTGCCCTAGCCAGAATGGCCATTGTTAAAAACTCAAAGAACAATAGATGACGGCACAGATGTGGTGAAAAGGGAGTGCTAACACTGCTGGTGGGAATGTAAATTCATACAACCTCTATGGAGAACAATATGGAGACTTCTCAAAGAGCTAATGGTGAATCTCCCATTTGATCCAGCAATCCTACTGTTGGCTTTCTACTTAGGCAAGGAAAAGAAATCATTATATCAAAAAGACACCTGCACGCACACGTTTGTTGAAACACAATTGACAATTGCACAGATATAGAATCAACCTAAAGGCCCATCAACCAAAGAGTGGGTAAGGAAACTGTGGTGTATGTATGCTATGGAACACTACTCAGTTATAAAAAAGATGAAATAATGTCTTTTGCAGCATCCTGAATGGAACTGGAGGTCATTATTTTAAGTAAAGTAACTCAGGGATGGAAAACCAAATACCACATGTTCTCACTTATGAGTGGGAATGCTATGGGTGTGCAGAGATAGACAGTGGTATGATGAACATTGGAAAGTTAGAAAGAGGAGGTGAGGGATGAAAAGCTACTAATGGAGTACAATGTTTGCTATTTGGGTGATGGGTACACTAAAATCCCAGATTTCACCGCTATACAATTCATCCATATAACAAAAAAACACTTGTACTTCTAAAGTTATTGAAATAAAAAATCATTTTAAAAAGCATCTCTCAAGAGCTTTCTCTCAGAATTTTTTTCTCTTTCTGAAAGCAGTTTGCATCCCATAAAAGTCATCCGAAAACAATTAGAAACGTGGCCTAAAATAGATAAATTAACAAATGAGGATTTCCAAATCAAGCAACAGCATAAGTCACTAGATAGTAATAGTTCTGCAGTATGAATTTGTAGGCCATTGGTGCTTTTGCCTTCATGGGGCTCTTCCTCCATAAAAAGTTATTAAAAATTATATTTTAAGGCTCTGTTGTGAAGACAAATAAACTAATAACATGTAATAAAACACATTGTGATCTAAAAGTTCATTTTTTCCCCTTCTAATTAAAAAGATAAAAGTTTTTTTTGTAGATTCCTGACAGTATTGTAGGCTCTCAGCACTGTGCCCACTGTACCTGGCAGCTATGTTGGCCCAGGACAGCAACCCAACCAATTCATTCTCAGCCGTTAGCCATGTTGAGATGATCACACAATTAGACCCCATTTTAGATAAGGAGGGCAAAGCTCTGGAGGAATGAGATGAAACACAGGTAAGTTTTATTAGAAAAGACGTGACAGTAGAATGTGGCCTATTGAAAGAAAATTTCAATCTGGTTGCAAGGGGTGGGAATAGACGTGGCAGTAGAAATGGAGGTCTCATGAATCTGGAGAAATGTTTAAAAATGGAGTAAGTGGGAGGGTAAGAAAAACACAAACCAAAATCTTAATCCTAATGATCGCCAAGGTTTTCAATGGAAACATACATTTTGAAATGACTCCAGTTTTAATATCCCTTTTAGAAAAAATTGCTATTTATGTAAACTAAATAATTTGTGATAAAAATACCTATCTTTTTTTTTTTTTTTGCCTTATTTCAGGGAAGGAAAATTATACTGCATGCAATTGCAGCTATGAAATACAACTACTATTTTGGCTTTTTGGCTTTTTTTTTTTTGTCTCGCATACTTTTTAAGTTAACTAACTTCATAAGCTTTTTAACTTGTAAATCTTTTAATTGAAGGAATGTCAAAGTCTAATGTATCAGTGGAGACTTGCAGGCACATTGCTTATTTCAATTGTGAAAAGTTAAAAGCCATAGCCCTTACTGAACATTTTCACATTCATTCCTGCTAAAAATAATGCCTAAAGTTTAGAGATGGGTATAGGAGGAGGGAGAGTGGTAATGGTGATGGTGGTGGTGTTTTAACTGTAACTCCCAAACACGTTTTCCAAGATATCTATGAGGACTGCATTATGAATATTAAGATATGAATCATATACATGTAAACTTATCAAAGTAAACAATTAGAATTGTCATGTCCTAGAGTGAAAACTTCGTTTTTACTCTGTACCGTGCGGTGGCTCATGCCTGTAATCCCAGCACTTTGGGAGGCCGAGGCGGGTGGATCACGAAGTCAAGAGATCAAGACCATCCTGGTCAACATGGTGAAACCCCGTCTCTACTAAAAATACAAAAAATCAGGTGGGCCTGGTGGCGCGTGCCTGTAATCCCAGCTACTCAGGAGGCTGAGGCAAAAGAATTGCCTGAACCCAGGAGGTGGAGGTTGCGGTGAGCTGAGATCGTGCCATTGCACTCCAGCCTGGGTAACAAGAGCAAAACTCTGTCTCAAAAAAAAAAAAAAAAAAAAACCTTTTACAATGTAAATACAAGGGAGAA